>NC_133523.1:9058958-9362916 GCF_049354715.1 Callithrix jacchus | reverse complement strand
GTGTTTCACCATGTTGGGCAGGCTGGTCTTAAAATCCTGACCTCAGGTGATGTGCCCACCTTGGCCTCCCAAAGTGCTGGGAGGAGTGAGCCACCACACCCGGCCAAAACAGTCTTTTTAACAAGACAAAGTATAATACTGTTCTGATGCTTTATAAAAATGTAAGAATTTCCTAACATCAAATGTATAGTTGGTATTCACGTTTCTTCCTTTGTGGTGAACAAGCTTTTGTGGCAAACCAACAGTGTTTCGTTGACTTGTTTCTTAAAAGTTTTAGATTCTTTCCCTCCTATTTTCTTGTAAATTCCTTAATTCCTGCCTTCTCTTCTTGCTGTTTACTTGAAGAAATTCATTCATTTGGGGCTGGGCACGGTGGCTCATGCCTGTAATCCTAGCACTTTGGGAGGCTGAGGTGGGTGGATCACCTGAGGTCAGGAGTTCAAGACCAGCCTGGCCATCATGGTGGAGCCCCGTCTTTTAAAAAAAAAATTCATTCATTTGTCCAATAGTTTCTAGATTGGGCTGATTGCATTCTTGTGGTGTTCCACAGGTCCCTTTGTCTTATGTTCCCTATAAACTGATTGATAGAACTACAGGCCTGATCACATTCCAGCTTTTTATTTTTTATGGCTTTTTTTTTTTTTTTGGTGACGGAGTCTTGCACTGTTGCCCAGGCTGGAGTGCAGTGGCATGATCTTGGCTTACTGCAACCTCCACCTCCTGGGTTCAAGCTGTTCTCCTGCCTCAGCCTCCTGAGTAGATGGGCTTATAAGTGCCTGCCACCCTGGCTTACGTTTGTACTTTTGGTAGAGACAGGGTTTTACCATGTTGGCCAGCCTGGTCTGAAACTCCTGAACTCAGGTTATCCGTCTGCCTTGGCCTCCCAAAGTGCTGGGAATACAGGTGTGAGCAACTGTGCCCCGTCTGAGGCTGACTTTATGGATGGTACTGTGTCCCTCCATCAGAGAGGTGTGTAATGCTTCTTCTCTGACACCAGCAGCTGTTGGTCAGTTATGAAACCCGTGATTTCTTAGGACTTGCAAGATGGCAAGATAGCATTCTAAGCCCATCATTCGGAGAAACGTGAAATCTGAAGCCTCGTGCTGGACGTGGTGGCTCGCACCTGTAACCCAGCACTTTGGGAGGCAGAGGCAGATGGATCACCTGAGTCAGAAGTTCTAGACCAGCCTGACCAACATGGAGAAACCCTGTCTCTACTAAAAATACAAAATTAGCTGAGAGTGGTGGCACATGTCTGTAATCCCAGCTACTGGGGGGGCTGAGGCAGGAGAATCACTTGAACCTGGGAGGCGGAGGTTGCGGTAAGCCATGATCACATCTGCACTCCAGCCTGGCCAACAAAACCACAACTGTGTCTTTAAAAAATAAAAAACAAACGGTGAACAAGGGCCCTTGCTGGGAGAGAAGAAGGCATCCATGCCCTGAACTGTCCCTAAGGGAGTGCATTGAGGAAAGAGTCCTGTTAGTCACTCTAGGCCCGCTGGAGGTCTAGGGTCTTGTTACACTAATGGTCGGCCTCGCTGTGTGTGACAGCCCTGCCAAACGGAAACCTCAGGAAGAGACTGAAAGAGCCAAATTGGATGAGTCCATCAAGGAAGAAGATAAAGACAAGGTAGGGCTGGCACTTGTTTCCTGATTCCAGCTGAACTTTTCCACTCTTGTATTTGATGATTGTGACCTCGTATGTGGTCTGTTCAAGTAAAAACCCTGTCTCGTTGGAGCTCTCCAGAGAGATGGGGCCAATCAAATGTATATGTGTGTATACAGATAGATAGATGTGTTTATACATGTGCACATGTATGTGTGTACATATACGTAATTTTATTTTCTTTGTGGGTACATAGTTGGAGTGTATATTTATGAGGAAAGACATGTATTTTGAGGAAGTGGCTCACAAGATTGTGAAAGCTGGTAAATGTGAAATCTGTGGGGCAAGGTAGAAGCCCGGGGAGAATTCATGTCACAGCTCAAGTCTGAAGGCAGTCTTGTATACATATGTGTTATATAGATGTATGTATATGTATTCTGACTGTTTTTTTTGAGACCAGGTTTTGCTCTTATCACAGGCTGGAGTGCAATGGCGTGATCATGGCTCACTACAACCTCCACTTTTCAGGCTCAAGCAATTCTCCTGCCTCAGTCTCCTGAGTAGCTGGGATTACAGGCACCCACCACCACACCCAGCTAATACTTTGTATTTTAGTAGAGATGGGGTTTCACCGTGTTGCCCAAGTTGGTCTCAATCTCCTGAGCTCAAGTGATCCACCTACCTCTGCCTCGTAAAGTGCTGGCATTACAGGCATGAGCCACCGTGCCTGGCCAAGTTTTTTTCTTTTAAGCTTTTTTTTTGAGGTGAAGTCTTAACTGTCACTCAGGATGGAGTACAATGGCATGATCTTGGCTCACTGCACCCTCCGCCTCTCAGGTTCAAGCGATTCTTTATCCTCAGCCCTTCTGAGTAGCTGACACTGCAGGCATGTGCCACCACACCCAGCGAATTTTTTTTTTCTTTTGCGAATTTTTATATTTTTAGTAGAGATAGGGTTTCACTGTGTTGGCCAGGTTGATCTCAAACTCCTGACATCAAGTGATCCACCTGCCTCGGCCTCCCAAAGTGCGAGGATTACCGTTGTTTTTTTTTTTTTTTTTTTTTTTTTTTGAGACAGGTCTCTGTCACCCAGGTTGGGGTGCAGTGGCGCAGTCATGGCTCACTACAGCCTCAACCTCCTGGGCTCAAGCAATCCTCCCACCTCAGCCTCCTGAGCAGCTGGGACTACAGGCACATGGCACTCAGCTAATTGTTCTATTTTTTGTAGATTTTGGGTTTCCCCATGTTGTCCAGACTGGTCTTTAAATAGATAAACAGATTTCTGACACAAGATGGAGAATCTTTGATTCTCTTATGTCGTATCGCTAGGCAAACTCTAGTGATGGGCAGTACCCCTGCCTGCTTCTCGGAACTGCCTTTGTTTTGGGATTGGCAGGGCATTAATACCGGAGTAAGAGTTTCTCAGGTCTTCTCCCCAAGACCCAAGCCCGCTCCTTTTCCACTCTTGTTGTAACTGTGTCAAATATGTTCATATTTCAGTTCACATTGTGGTGTTGATCTTCCCTTGAAACCAGTATTCTTATCTTTTTTGTTCTTCCCTTCCCTCCACACAGGATGAGAAGAGGCGTAGAGTTACATCCAAAGAACGGTAAGAATAGTTACTACACCTTTCTTTTTCTATGAGTTGTGTAATCTTGATCACAGAATTACTGTTTCAGAAAGTTTAAGGCCGGGCACAGTGGCTCATGCCTGGAATCCTTGCACTTTGTGGGGACCGAGGAAGGCTAGTCATTTGAGGTCAGGAGTTGAAGATCAGCCCGACCAACATAGTCTTTAGTAGAAACCCTGTCTCTACTAAAAATCCAAAAATCAGCTGGGTGTGGTGGTGAGTGCCTGTAATCCCAGCTACTCCGGAGGCTGAGGCAGGAGGACTGCTTGAACCCAGGAGGTAGAGGCTACAGTGATCCGAGATCATAGCACTGCACTGCAGCCTGGGCGATAGAGCAAGACTGTCTCAAAAAAAAAAAGTTTAAAAAGAGCTTTATCGTAAGTTTCCATGGCAACCATATCCTCATTAAGGATGTTGAATTTGGGGTCAGATCATTAGTGTTTAGATTGAAATTTAATTCTCCTCTTTCCTTGGAAGGAATGAATTGAGGATGTCTGACATTGGAACCATATGTAAAAATTGTATCAATTACTGAATGTTAAATGAGTATGCATCTGTTAGGGCTCCTGAGATAATGAGGGTTGCTTTTGGGGGTAGGAAAGAGGAGCTTTATAAAAACAGCTTCTGTGGGGAGGCTCTTGGCATTCACACTTGGGGTCTGTTTTGCTTGACAGAGTTGCTAGACCACTTCCTGCAGAAGAACCCGAAAGAGTAAAACCAGGAACATGCACTGAAAAGAACGAAGAAAGAGATGAAAAAGTAAAGCTCTATCACCTCCAAGTTTGTTAATTTTCCTTATATTCTGTACAGTCCCAATTTCTTTTCAGAATGCAGGGACAGGGTGTGGGGAACGTGGAGGAACAAGATGGCTTCTGCCAGTGATGCAATTGGCCTTGACTTTGGCTAAAACACTTTTAAAACTTGTTTTTTGGTGGTTCTCTACATGGAAGGTGGGTTATGAGGTTGTGATAGTGAGGATCTTTGCTACTTATTTGTGGTATTTCTTTTGTGTGTGTGTGTGTGTGTGTGTGTGTGTGTGTTTTGTTTTTTTTTGAGATAGTCTCCTGCTCTGTCACCCAGGCTGGAGTGCAGAGGTGCAATCTCAGCTCACTGCAACCTCCACCTCCCAGTTTCAAGTGATTCTCATGTCCCAGCCTCCCAAGTAGCTGGGACTACAGGTGCCCACTGCCATCCCAGTTTGTTTTTGTATTTTTAGTACAGATGGGGATTCACCGTGTCGGCCAGGCTGGTCTCAAACTCCTAACCTCAAATGATCCACCTGCCTCAGCCACCAAAGTGCTGGGGTTACAGGCATGAGCCACCATAACGACCAACCTTTGCTAGTTTATCAACTAGTCACAGAGCTTCAGTTTGTTATGTCACCCACTTGCTTCTCTGGCTGACAAGATCTTTGTAAAGATCTAATTTTCAGACATAGGGGGTGCTAATTTTTTTTCTTTTTTGAGACAGAGTCTTGCTCTGTCGCCCAGGCTGGAGTGCAGTGAACCTCCTGGTTTTAAGTGATTATCTTGTCTCAGCCTCCTGAGTAGCTGGGATTTCAGGCGCCTGCCACCACACCTGACTAATTTTGTATTTTTAGTAGAGATGGGATTTCACCATTTTGGTCAGGCTGGTTTCAAACTCCTGACTTGAGGTGATACACGCACCTTGGCCTCCCAAAGTACTGGGATTGCAGGCATGAGCCACTGCACCCCACCTAAAAACACTTTTCAAACTTGTTTTTTCGTTGTTTTCTACATGGAAGGTGGGTTATGAGGTTGTGATAGTGAAGACCTTTGCTACGTATTTGTGGTATTTTATTTTATGCTACTGTTTTTTTTTTTTTTTTTTTTTTTTGAGACAGTCTCCCGCTCTGTCACACAGGCTGGAGTGCAGAGATGCGATCTCGTTTCATTGCAACCTCTGCTTCCCAGGTTCAAGTGATTCTCGTGTCCCAGCCTTCCAGGTAGATAGGATTATAGGCACCTGCCACCACGCCTGGCTAATTTTTGTATTTTTAATAGAGACGGGGTTTCACCACGTTGGCCGGGCTGGTCTTGAACTCCTGACCTTGAATGATCTGTCTGCCTCAGCCATCAAAGTCTTGGCATTACAGGCATGAGTCACTACACTGGCCAACCTTTACTGCTTAATCAACTAGTCAGAGTTTCAGTCTGTCACCTCGCCTACTTGCTTCTCTGGATGATGAGATCTTGGTAAAGATCTAATTTTCAGACGTAGGAGGTGCTAAAATTCTTTAGCATCATCCAGACATAAAATTGCATTTTCCTCTATGAAGTCAGACCAGCTCTTTCCCCAGTCCCCCATCTTTTTTGTAAAATCTGAGCGTCTAAGGTTCTACGCAATACAGATGTTGGATCCTGTATTTTTTTTTTTTTTTTTTTTTTGATGCCTAAGGGCTGGGCATGGTGGCTCATGCCTAAAGCCTAGCACTTCGGGAGGCCCAGGTGGGTGGATCACTTGAGCTCAGAGTTCAGGACTAACCCAGACAATGTAGTGAGACCCTGTCTACAAAAAATTAAAAAATTAGCCTGGTGTGGTGGAGCGTGCAGCATGCAACGGGCCTGTAGTTCCAGTGTCTCGGGAGGCTGAGGCAGAAAGATCACTTGAGCTCACGAGGTTGAGGATGCAATGAGCCATTTTTGCCCTACTGCAATCAAGCCTGGGTGACAAAGGAAGACTGTTTCAAAAAAAAAAGACTAGAAGTTACTTACCAACTTGGGTGGGTAATGAGTGCCTTTCTCAGGAGGTTGGTAAAGGATAGCTGTCCATTGGGGAATCAACTAAGATAATGCACAATTAATTTTTTTTTTGAGACAGTTTTGCTCTTGTTGCTCATGTTGCTCTTGTTGCTCAGTGCAGTGGTGGGATCTCGGCTCACTGCAACCTCTGCCTCCCAAGTTCAAACTATTCTCCTGCCTCAGCCTCTCAAGTAGTTGGAATACGGAGCCTGCCAGCATGCCTGGCTCATTTTTGTATTTTAAGTAGAGATGGGGTTTCGCCATGTTGGCTAGGCTGGGCTCAAACTCCTGACCTCAGGTTCAGGAGTTCACCCACCTTGGCCTCCCAGAGTCTAGGACTACAGGCGTGAGTCACCACACCCAGCCGAGGTTGGTCTTTCATTGATCACCTTTCCTACCCTGATTCTAGTTAAATTAGACAGCAGTTGCAATCAGTGCATACCTGGAATTAATTTCAGAACAAGCAGTCCTAATGGGCTGGTTCAACCACCACCCTCCAAAGAAGGAACCTGGGGCAAGATTGACATCGCTCACCTGTAGGCACACTCGCAGGACCTCTTTTTGGCAGTAGGAAGGTTTGCAGTGTGTCTTAATACCAGCAACTTTGTGATCTCTTCCCAAATTACCACATGGGGAGTTTCTGAGGGTGGATTTGATTTGCCTGGTTCTTCTATGGCAAGATAGTTTGTTGTTGTTTGTTTTTAAGACAGTCTTGCTCTGTTACCAGGTTAGAGTGCAGTGGTGCTGTCTTGGCTCACTGCGGTTTCCGCCTCCCAGGTTCAAGCGATTCTCCTGCCTCAGCTGCCTGAGTAACTGGGATTACAGGCGCCTGCCACCACACCCAGCTAATTTTTGTATTTTGAACAGAGACAGGGTTTCACCATGTTGGCCAGTCTGGATCTCTTGACCTCGTGATCCGCCCGCCTCAGCCTCCCAAAGTGCTGGGATTAAAGGTGTGGGCCACCATGCTGGGCCATGTCTGGTTCTTTAAATGCAGCCTTAGGCTGGGTGTGGTGACTCACACCTGTAATGCCAGCACTTTGGGAGACTGAAGTGAATAGATCACTTGAATTCAAGATTAGCCTGGCCCCATCTCTACCAAAAATAAAAAATAAGCTGGGCATGGTGGTGTGCACCTGTAAACTCAGCTACTTGGGAGGCCGAGGGAGGAGAATTGCTTGAACCTGGGAGGTAGAGGTTACAGTGAGCCAAGATTGCACCACTGCCCTCCGCCTGGGTGACAGATCGAGGCTCCATCTCATAAATAAATAAATGAATAAATGCAGTCTCACTGGATGTGTTGTTGTCTCTGTTGGAGCTACTTTCTGGATTGGGCCATCCTACTTCATTCCTTTATATGGAAAGTGGAGATCTGTAATAAGGTTACTTTCTGTGAGGACATCAACACTTACTGATGACAGGTGGCAGAAGAATTTTGAAGTAAAAATACTTAAATAGCAGTGTTGTAGTATCTCCTTTCTAAAAGTTTCATTTTCTATCTACTTACCCTACTGAAGAAGAAAAGTGCTGTCTTGAACACCTGGGCACAAGTGATCCTCCCACTTCGGCCTCCCAGAGTTCTGAGGACAGGTGTGAGCCGCTGTGCCCGGCCGGTAGACCGTCTTTACTCCCACCAACTGGACTCTAGGATAAGCTCAGGTGTTTTATTTCCATAGGATGCTTTAATAGATCCAAACCAAATCAAAAAAATTAACTTGTCTTTTTTCCCCCCAACTCAGGAAGACAAGAGACTCCGGAGTCAAACCAAAGAACTGTAAGTACAGCGAACCTGCCTTTGCGCTTTGTTGTGAAACTGAATTGCTAGCATAAGTATTCTGGTAAAGTAACGTGTTGCTGTGGAACAATGAGCACCAATTAGACGCCTCTTATGTGGGCAACTTCTACTTGTGAAAGGTGAGACTACCCTGCAGCGAAGGCTGAAGTTAGCTTCTTTAATTTTAATTTTATTTTGGAAGGAATCTTGCTTTGTCACCCAGGCTGGTGTGCAGCGGCATGTTCTTGGCTCACTGCAACCTCTACCTCCCGGGCTCAAGCAATTCTCCTGTCTCAGTCTCCTGAGTAACTGGGACTACAGGCACATAGCACCATACCCAGCTAATTTTTGTATTCAGAAATACAAATTAAAAATAAAAAGCACAAATTTTAAAAATATTAAATTTAAAAACCACTTAAAAATAATAAAAGTACAAAAAAATTAGCTGGGCAGCAGTAGCCTGTGGTCCCGGCTACTTGGGAGACTAAGGCAGGAGAATCACTTGAACCTGAGAGGTAGAGATTGCAGTGAGCCGAGATCACACCACTGCACTCCAGCCTGGGCGACATAGTGAGACTCCATCTCAAAAGAAAAAGAAAAAACAATTAGCTGAAGCAAATGTGGAGACTGAGCCTGAATCCAGAGACAGCATTTCGCCATATTGGTCAGGCTGATCTTGAACTCCTGACCTCAGGTGACCCTCCCCATTCAGCCTCCCAAACTGCTGGGATTACAGGGTGACTTTGGCTTCGATTTCTCCTCCTGACCCCTGGGCCCTCCTCGGGGTTGGTCACACAGCTGTGTGTTGTGTGGTAGTGAAAGGCTATCGAGTGAGCAGCTGTGTTGTTACTTATCACTGTGAAAATGCTGTGTGACTAATTGCCCCAAGTCCAGAGGCCTAGAACAGTGTGCATTTGTCAAGCTTGCCTGTCTACGACTTGGTGGCTGTCGGCTGATCTTGAGCTGGCTTAATGGGGGTGGCTGAGCTGCCCCACCTCTGCCTTCACTACTTGGCCAGCCTGGATAGACGCTTGTGGCTGTGCAAGGGCATGAGGGCAAAAGTGAAATAGTACTTTTTCAAACCTCTGTTGAAAAAAATATTGGGCCAGGTGCAATAGCTCACACCTGTAATCCCAGTAGTCAGGGAGACTGAGGCAAGTGGATCACTTGAGGTCAGGAGTTTAAGATCAGCCTGGCCAACGTGGTCTCTATTAAAAATATAAAAAAATTAGCCAGACATGGTGGTGCATGGTCTCAGCTACTTGGGAGGCTGAGGCAGGAGAATCACTTGAACCAGGGAGGTGGAGATTGCAGTGAACTGAAATCATACCACTGCACTCCAGCCTGGGTGACAGTGAGACTCCATCTCGGAAAAAAACAATTAGCTGAAGCAGATGTTGAGACTAAGCCTGAATCCAGAGGTGGGCAGAATACCCCACCTGAGTGGCAGGGCCATGGCAGAGGGAGAGGTGATGACTCGGACCCGTGTGTGGTCAGCTTTCTACAGTCACTGACTGACAGATCGTATATCAGCCCAGGTCTGCTAAACCTGGGCAGGCCAGTCATGAGTCTTCCTCTACTGCAGTTCGGGTACCCATCAGGCCACAGAAATCAGGGCATTCCCTTGTCTGTTTTTTGCATTAAACCACTAGCATCTCTGACCAACATTTAGGTGGGGTGTTGATGGTGTTCCTGAGGACCATGAGTCCTGAAGTAGTAGTAAATGCCCTCTGAGTTTCCTGCAGCGAAGAAAGGCCACCTGACCTCTGAACCTGAAGGGGAGCCTCTGTCAGCCCTGGGAGCCTGTTGGTCCCGGTGCAGAGTCCCCGAGCTGACCAGCCTGTGCATGTGTTGTCTTCCTTGACAGAACACCCAAACAAAAACCGAAGGAGGAGCCGGACCGAGAAGCCAGGGCAGGCATATATGCTGATGTGGACGAAGATGGAGAGGAGAAAGTAAGGGCGGGATCTTTGGTTTTTGAACTCCCCTTATTCTGCTCCTGTTTGGTTGGGCAGGAGGGTACAGGGTGGGGCTCTGGGTTCAAGTCCAGCCCCATCCACCCAGACTCCATGGGGCCATCCAGACTCTTTTTCTCTGTCTGGGGGCTGGGATTTGTGGCTGGATCCCTGTGCCCGATGCCCAGTGAACGCTCAGTTGTCCTCTGTCCTTTGCACTAGAGAGGGTCTATGTGCGCCTGGGCTGAGATGTGCGTAAAGCATATTCTCTTGAGGCCTAATTGCTAAGAAGCCTTGACACATGTCAGCTCTGACGCACTTGTCAGCCACACCTCGATTTTTTACCAGCCTCCTACGTTTATCTGAGACTAGCTCTCCCCCTGCCAACCTCCCCAGTCTAGTTCAGCCAAGTGCATACATTTAAACCCTAAAGTATCACGTGGCACACAGCTGAGCCTCTGTCAAAGTACAGGACAGCCAGGTGTGCTGCAGGCTCTCCTGCCTGAACTCTAGGGAAGAGAGCTAGGTCATTGGTGGGGGGTGGCGCGTCCCTATCTAAGAGAGGCTGAAGACCCCAGGAGGGTCTCTGTGGGTTTCTGCCTGTTGTGTTCTAGAGAGCGGAGCGCAAAGTTACGGGCTTGGTGGGTGGCGAGTAACCTCAGTTCTGACCTGGCCGCTGATGGGCCTCCATCCTCACCCCGTAGCAGGGGAAACTTGGTATTTCCTCCAGCCTCCCACCGTGACTCCTTTTGTCCCTCATCTCTTCTGTCCAGATATTAGTCACCTTACTGTCGGTACTTGCCTGGGATCCCTTCAGACTGGAGAAAGCTTAGTGGCTTAATCACATTACTCCTTGTCCTCTATCAGAAACTAGCAGGGGCCTGAGCTCACACTGCCAGCACTTTTGCTTCATGTTAGAAACGGATGTGAGGGCCGGCATGGTGGCTCATGCCTATAATCCCAGCACCTTGGAAGGCTGAGGCAGGCAGATCACTTAAGGACAGGAGTTCGAGACCAGCCTGGCTAAGATGGTGAAACTTTATTTCTACTAAAAATACAAAATTAGCCGGCATGGTTGTGTGTGCCTGTAATCCCAGCTACTTGGGAGACTGAGGCAGGAGAATAGCTTGAACCCAGGAGACAGAGGTTGCAATAAGCCGAGATCATGCCATTGCACTCCAGCCTCGGCAACAAAAGCAAAACTCCATCTCAAAACAAAACAAACAAACAAAAAAAAACATTTTTTTGTAGAGACAGGGTCTCACTGTGTTGCCCAGGCTGGCCTCGAACTCCTGGCCTCAAGCAGTCCTCCCACCTTAACCTCCCAAAGTGCGGGGATTACAGGTGCATGCCACTGCACACAGCTTGTAAATAAAGTTTTATTGGAACAGAGCCTTGCTTTTCATTTACATTTTGCCTGTGGGTGCTGTTGTGCTACTGTGGCGGAGATGATCATCCTGACACAGACCACATGGCCGGCAAAGCTGAAAAACTTATTCTCTGGCTCTTTCAAAAACAGTTTGTCAAGCCCTAGTCTAGGAGATTGTTTAGTGCCTGCTTGTTTGTAGCTAGTAGGAACAGCTAAGTGGGGGAGGTGAAGCCTCATGTGTACCTGGTAGATCTTCCTAGGCCTGCCTGTCCTCCAGCTCCTCAGTGCTGGGACCCATAACCTGTAATTTTGCTGTTTGCATTTTGTCTCACTCTGGCTCAGAAACTAACTTTTTCTCTTCTTTATCTCTCTACCTCCCTTTTATTTTTCCCTGTTAGGATGAGAAGAAGCACAGAAGTCAACCCAAAGATCTGTAAGTGGTTAAAATGCTTGTGCCTTTGTGTCGTCTAAATCAGTAGAAAGCCTGTGCTAGGCTGAGTATGGTGGCTAATGCCTGTAATCCCAGCACTTGGGGAGTCTGAGGCGTGAATCACCTGAGTTGAGAGTTCGAGACCAGCCTGGCCAACATGGTGAAACCCTGTCTCTACTAAAAATACAAGTTAGCTGGGTGTGGTGGCAGGTGCCTGTAATCTCAGCTACTTGGGAAGCTGAGGCAGGAGAATAGCTTGAAGCCAGGAGGCAGAGGTTGCAGTGAGCCAAGATTGTGCCACTGTACTCTGGCCTGGATAAGAGTGAAACTGTTTCAAAAAAAAAAAAAATGCCTGTTCTAGAAACCTGTGGTGACGTAGACAGGTGCAGGGACCCTGGGGCCTCTGAAGGCCTCATCTCGGGATGACAAGCTGGCATTGTGCCTGTAGGGCTCCCATGAGTATCTTGCTTTCCCATGGGGAGGAATCAGTTTGTCATTTTCTGTGTTAGTTGGCGATGTGGTTAGTGTTTCTAAGCTGCTACTTGCTGTGTATCTGTTCACCTGCAGAGCTGCCAAACGGAGGCCTGAAGAAAAAGAACCTGAAAAAGCAAATCCACAGATTTCTGATGAAAAAGATGAGGATGAAAAGGTAAAGGCCTTATTTTTCTTTCCTTTTTTCATGATGGGGTTTCACCATGTTGCCCAGGCTGGTCTTGAACTTCTGGCTTTAAGTGATCCTTCTGCCTTGGCCTCCCAAGGTGCTGGGATTACGGGCATGAGCCACTTGTGCCTGGCCTGTTTGTTGTTTGCCATTTTATTTGAATCAGGACCCAAACAAGGTTTATATAATGGATTCGGTTGAGAAGTACCCTAAATGTTTCATCTGTAGTTTTCCCACTCCTTCATATATTTGTAACTCGTGGAAGGTTATCTGTAGTTTCTGGGGTTCTGGACTTTGCCTGTCACGTCTCCCTGTAGCCCTGTCTGCTGTAGGCTGCTTGAGCACATGCCGGTCTTTATTGTTCTCAGTAGAGCTTTTGAAATCGTGCTGTGTGTGTTCTGCATCACACAGGAAGCACAATTGTCTTTCTTGATGAAACTGATTGTTGAGCTAATGTACTGTCCACCTTAGCTTCCCACCTAATGTGTTTTTTTTTTGGTTGGTTGGTTGGTTTTTTTTTTTTTTGAGACGGAGGCTTGCTCTGCTCTCAGGCTGGAGTGCAGTGGCAGGATCTTGGCTCACTGCAACCTCCGCCTCCTGGGTTCAAGCCATTCTTCTGCCTCAGCCTCTTGAGTATCTGGGATTGCAGGTGCCTGCCACCATGCCTGGCTAATCTTCATATTTTTAGTAGAGACGTGATTTCGCCCTGTTGGCCAGGCTGGTCTGGAACTTCTGACCTTAAACGATGTGTGTGCTTTGGCCTCCCAAAGTGCTGGGATTACAGGCATGAGCCACCATCTGACATTAAACGATCTGTGTGCTTTGGCCTCCCAAAGTGCTGGGATTACAGGCATGAACCACCATGCCAGGCCTGGCTATAAGATTTTGATTATACAAGTTTAGGTGGTGGAGTGAGTAAGACCACACCTGCTGGTCCTCTCACTGCCTCCCTCCCCATCTGTCTGTTTTATGATAGTCACATACACAAAGTTCTTAACACCAGAGCGCTATCTGGGTGTAAAATGCTCTTGTATCCTTTACTCCTCTGTTTTCCCTGCAGGAGGAGAAGAGACGCAAAACGACCCCCAAAGAACTGTAAGAATTTATTCCTGGCATTATCCAAAGCTGATGGTAATGTTAAAATGATGGTTCTAGAAGAAAAGGGAAGGGGTTTTAGTAATTGCCAGAGCAACCTTGGGGAGCAACCTTAGGCTCATTTTGGATTGGGTTGGTGAACATGGACCAAGATGTGTCAGGCGGGTCTGCCTTCTGGCGAAGACCCACTGTGACCTCATACCTGGGCCTCACAGCAGCCAGGGTCTCCCTGTGCCAGGTGCCTCAGGCAGAAACCTCACAGGGGCGATGTTGATATTTTCTGAAACAATTAAACGATCTTGTGCTTTTTCCCCCAGGACGGAGAAGAAAATGGCTCGCACCAAAACAGTAGTGAGCTCCAAGGTACATGCCTGCCTGGGAATAAAGCTGGTGGCGGTGCTCACGAGGTGGCCGGGAGCGGCTTTCTGAGCGCCGTCATCTGTGTTCCTGCTCCCACAGACCCACCCTCCCAAGTGTATTCAGTGCGGTCAGTACCTGGACGACCCCGACCTCAAATATGGGCAGCACCCACCAGACGCGGTATGTGCAGCTCTCTTCCCAGCCTTCCACCGCCCGTCCCTTGTCCCTCTGCTCATCAGCCCCATGTCCTTCAGGTGGATGAGCCGCAGATGCTGACGAATGAGAAGCTGTCCATCTTCGATGCCAACGAGTCCGGCTTTGAGAGTTACGAGGCGCTTCCCCAACACAAACTGACGTGCTTCAGGTACCTGCACTTCTGTGTGCATGCTTGCTTTGTGGGAGGAGGAACTTCCCCAGAGGCCCCTACGGGCTTACGATTCTGGTGATAGCTTTTAGTGCCTGACCTGCAACATGTCTTAAGCTAACACTTCTTGGATAAGAGCCAACGTGGAGGGCTGGATGTGTTGCCTCACGCCTATACCAGCACTTTGGGATGCTGAGGTGGGCAGATCACTTGAGGTCAGGATTTAGAGACCGGCCTGGCCAACACTGTGAAACCCTGTCTCTACTAAAAATATAAAACGTAGCTGGGTGTGGTGGTGCGCACCTGTAATCTCAGTTACTCGGGAGGCTGAGGCAGGAGAATTTCTTGAATTCAGGAGGTGGAGGTTGCAGTGAGCCAAGATGGTGCCACTGCACTCCAGCCTGGGCAACAGAGTGAGACTCCGTCTCAGAGCCACTGTGGAAAGCTGCTGAAGGGACAGTAGACCTTTGCTGGTTTCTCGTTTTGATTTGGTTTTTGGGTTTTTATACTACATGTATTACCTTTCCATTGTGCCCACACCCTCAAGGTCACACACTGAGATGAACGCCTGCTCTGTGCTAGGTACCAGTGATCTAGGTGTTATGGGTGTAGCTGCTCAGGTCCTGCTTCACGGAGCCAGAAACAGGTGGTACTTGGTGGATAGTCACAGCCATGACAGATTTAAAAAGCCTGGTGCCACGCAGAGAATGAGTGGGAGGAAGAAGTTCTGTTAAGATGGGAGAGGCAACGACTTCAGTAAAGGCCTTGGTGACCTGCAAGAGAAGCAGCCGAGAGGATGGCAGAGTGGGCCCCCCCCAGGTAGAAGGGGGCATGAGTACCAGGGCTCAGAGGGGCCTGTGCCAACTGTGGAAGGTGAATGGTGAGGCTGGTGTGGTGGTTGGTGGGTTGGGGCCCACACAGGGCTTTAGTGTCCTCTGAGGGAAGGTGCCTAGAGCGTCCGGCCCATACCTTCACCAAGGCTCACCTCAGCTCTTGAGTGGGCAGAGGCCCAGGGCTCTCAGGCATCCCCGGCCTATTTTTTTGCCCTTTCCCTGTGGGTACAGTTACCCTCCAGGGCTTCACTTTGTTCTTTGTGGGAAATGCCTCAGCTCCAGGAATGGCCCTGCCTCCTTTTAGGCCTGGGTGTTTTCCCTCTCTGTGAACAGGAGGGGGAGTGCCTTGGGGGCCCCTGTTGGAAGCACCCCCAAGCAGCAGTTCCGGCACCCACAGCACCCACACGCTCTCTGTGCTTGTCAGATGGTGGTTCCCGCCCTCTCCTCCTTTGGGATCCTGATCCAGATAGATGCTGTTGTGTTTACCAGCAACCACGAGCCCCGCAGGCCTGGCCCAAAGCAGGGCCGCACACCTCTTCTTGCTGGTGCAAGTGATGCGTGCAGTGGTGGGCAGAGCTGGCAAGCACGCTGTCAGGTCCGCCTCTGGTCTTCATCAGGACAGAGGCCTGGGGGAGCCTGGGGCTGGGGCTGTCAGAGGCCTGAGTGTCTCAGCTTCCTCGCTGAGTTGAGGTCTGTCATAGATTCATTCCTGGAGGGTGGGACAGTGGCATGGAGGACACTTCACAGAAGTCATATTTCTTCTCTCTACTGGAGCTGGACTGCCTGGGTTATTTAGGGACTCTCCGTACTGCTGTACTTGACCTGAAAGTGGCGGATGGAAGCCAGTCATGGGTGGGGTCTGGCCTGGGAACTGGTGGATCCTGCCCCTGCCTGGGATTTAGAGCTTCTCTCCCCTATGTGTCTCCTGTATGAAGAGGGGAGCAGGATCCGCTCTTCTGGTGACCCTCCCTTGACCCTCGCTGTCTTTATCCATCTGTCTCTTCTGGGTCTTTCATCCTAAGGGTGATGCTGCCATCTCTTCTGTCTGCCATGCCTGGCACACAGTAGGGGAGCTCCACTGGAGGTGTTCGTTTTTTGTTTGAACATTTCTGGTCTCCAAGGCATGAAGCTGAGTGAGTGTTGTGAGGGGTGTTGTCCAGACACCTGTGCAGACTCCTACATAGGGGCTCTAAGGATAACCCAGCACCTTCGACTGGGAAGGGGTGGCCTTTGTGTCTAGATAAGCAGGTTCCTGAGCAGAACCCCCAGTTCACATCTTTTTCCTTAAGTTTGACATCTGGTCTCTTTATCTTCACTAAGGAACGTGCTCCCAAATGTCAAGGGTGCCCCCCCTTGTGTTGGAGATTCATGCCCAAAAGGAGACAGAAATCCTTCCCTCCCTCATCTCTTTTCCACACTGTTCTGTAACCTGCTTTCTTTTTTAAATTGAGATCTAACTCATATAATATAAAATTAACCATATACGAGGTATCTTAAATAGGAGAATTCATAGGTATAGAAAGCAGATTGCTGGTTGCAGGGGCTGGGGGCCAGGGGCCAATTGGGAGGAGTCTGGAGAGTGACGCTGCTTAATGGAAATGAGGCTTTATTAACATCTGAATGACGGAAATGTCCTGCAGCTGAATAGAGGTGGTGGCTGCGCAGCATAGTGGAAAGTTCTAGAAACCACTATTTCCCACACTTTAATCTCTAGGTGTTGCTCTTGCATACTCTTGATGCTTGGGTGGGAGAATAAGGTAGAAACTCCGGGTGATATAACACTGTCTCTTTTTTTTTTTTTTTTTTTTTTTTTTTTTGAGACGGAGTTTCGCTCTTGTTACCCAGGCTGGAGTGCAATGGCGCGATCTCGCTCACCGCAACCTCCACCTCCTGGGTTCAGGCAATTCTCCTGCCTCAGCCTCCCGAGTAGCTGGGATTACAGGCACGCGCCACCATGCCCAGCTAATTTTTTGTATCTTTAGTAGAGACGGGGTTTCACCATGTTAACCAGGATGGTCTCGATATCTTGACCCCTTGATCCACCCGCCTCGGCCTCCCAAAGTGCTGGGATTACAGGCATGAGCCACCGCGCCCGGCCGAACACTGTCTTAATCTAGTGTTCCGCAACCAAAAAATGAGCATCAGACTAGGCATGGTGGCTCACGCCTATAATCCCAGCACTTTGGGAGGCCAGAGCAGGTAGATCACTGGAGGTCAGGAGTTCAAAACCAGCCTGGCCAACATAGTGAAACCCTGTCACTACTAAAAATACAAAAATTAGCTGGGCATGGTGGCACGGGCCTGTAATCCCAGCTACTCAGAAGGCTGAGGCAGGAGAGTTACTTGAACCTGTTGCGTTTACCAGCAACCACTAGGCCCCCAGGCCTGGCCCAAAGCAGGGCCACACACCTCTTCTTGCTGGTGCGAGTGAAGCGTGCAGTGAGAAGGTGGAGAGGTTGCAGTGAGCCAAGATCGCACCACTGCACTCCAGCCTGGGGGACAGAGCAAGACTCCGTCTCAGAAACAAACAAAAAGTGTCGGACTTGCATTGTCTCATTGCCTGGTACCTGATATGAACTCTGCACCGTGACCCGCCTTCAAGGCTTAGCTGGTAAGTGTGTGCTTTGTTTCCTGTCTAGCGTGTACTGTAAGCATGGTCACCTGTGTCCCATCGACACTGGCCTCATTGAGAAGAATATCGAACTCTTCTTTTCTGGTTCAGCAAAACCCATCTATGATGATGACCCATCTCTTGAAGGTAAGTGGAGTGGTCCAGGATTACGTTTGGGTACACTTTAAAAACAGCCAGGCATGGCGACTCACATCTGAAATTCTAGCATTTCAGGGGTCTGAGGCTAGAGGATCGCTTTGAGACCAACCTGGGCAACATAGCAAGAGCCTGCCTGTACAAAAAAATAATAATATACATATATATAAAAATAGAAACATACAAAGCAATATTCAGCTGGAGCTACTGCCTTTTAATATTAGGGCACAAGACTTTGTGCCAGGAACAGCTGTAGGCCAAGTAACCCTGGTGACTGAGGAGCACTGACCTGGTTGATGGGATGTCTGCTGAGCTGGGCACTTGGAGGGCCTCTGTACCCTCCCGGGTTTGAGATGTGAGTCAGAGCCCTTAGGCCATTTCCTTTGGGGAAACTTTCTTTTTCTGCTCTAGGTGGTGTTAATGGCAAAAATCTTGGCCCCATAAATGAATGGTGGATCACTGGCTTTGATGGAGGTGAAAAGGCTCTCATCGGCTTCAGCACCTGTAAGTGTGTGGCCCATCATAGGCTGGCCCCGGGTCTGAAAGGAGTCCTTTGTGTTTTCCTTCCTGGGGTTTGGCTGGGCTCTGGTGGGAATTCTCAACAGGCTTGCAGAATGCCCTGTGACTGTGTGGGAACCTTAGCGGGTTCAGTTGGGGTAGCCTCTTGTATTAGTTATGACTGGCTCTGGAACACTCTCTCCAGTTGTAAGAGCAGGTCTTGGCTAGGTGCGGTGGCTTACACCTATAATCCCAGCATTTTGAGAGGCCAAGGGGGGCAGATCATTTGAGGCTAGGAGTTCAAGACCAACCTGGCCAATGTGATGAAACCCCGTCTCTACTAAAAATACAAAAATTAGCTAGATGTGATGATGCACACCTGTAATCCCAGCTGCTTGGGAGGTTAAGGCAGGAGAATCACATAAACCCGGGAGATGGAGGTTGCAGTGAGCCGAGATCATGCCACAGCACTCCAGCCTGGGTGATGGAGCGAGACTGTTCCCACCCCCTCATTCCCCAAAAAAAGAACAGGTCTTATTCTTGCAATCCAAACCCAGACCGAATTCCAAAAACCAGAGTTGAGCTTGTTGAAGGCCTACTCAGCTGGTCTTCATACTCCGGCTGGCTAAGACAGGATCCTGCAGAACGAGCCAGCTACGATGTGTTGTGCCTGTTTCTGACATTCGGGTACAGGATGACTTTTAGACTGTTGGATGAGCTTGGTAGACTCCTCCCTGCCCTGTGGCCACCATAGGTGCCATCAGATTCCAATTCCTTTTTCACAACTCCTCTGTTCACCCTAGCGTTCGCCGAGTACATTCTGATGGATCCCAGCCCCGAGTATGCGCCCATATTTGGGCTGATGCAGGAAAAGATCTACATCAGCAAGATCGTGGTGGAGTTTCTGCAGAGCAACTCAGACTCGACCTACGAGGATCTGATCAATAAGATTGAGGTAAGAGATGGAGGTTCCTCACCATCCAGGATTCCCACCGGAAACTTGCCTTCCGAACCAGCAGACACCTTTTTTCAGCTCGATCTAGGCTGGTTTGGCTTAAGCATGAGAGAAACCTGTTCTCTCTTTCAAGACCACAGTTCCTCCTTCCGGCCTCAACCTGAATCGCTTCACGGAAGACTCCCTCCTGCGACATGCACAGTTTGTGGTGGAGCAGGTAGAGAGTTACGACGAGGCTGGGGACAGCGACGAGCAACCCATCTTCCTGACGCCCTGCATGCGGGACCTGATCAAGTTGGCTGGGGTCACGCTGGGACAGAGGTCAGGACACGGTGGGGACGAGAGTGAAGACCAGGGACTGGGAGGGTAGACTGTGGCCCATGTCCTCTGTTCCACTCCTCTGAGATGCTGGAACCTCTCCTGTAGGCGAGCCCAGGCGAGGCGGCAGACCATCAGGCATTCTACCAGGGAGAAGGACAGGGGACCCACGAAAGCCACCACCACCAAGTTGGTCTACCAGATCTTCGACACTTTCTTCTCAGAGCAAATTGAAAAGGATGACAGAGAAGACAAGGAGAATGCCTTTAAGCGCCGGCGATGTGGCGTCTGCGAGGTAACCTTGCTCATGGGGGTTCCCACTCCCCTAAAGTGGCCCAGCCTCTGGCGTGATCTGTGGACGGTTCCATCTTTCTCCCTGTGGCTTGAGACTGACTGCTCAAATGTGACCCCTGAGACAGAAATTAGTTAGTGGCCTGGGAGGACCCCGCATGCTTCATGGAACATCAATAGGACACATATCCACAGAGGCGTGCTTGGGTGCTTTGCTGATAATTCCACTGGCCTTCACTGAATGGCCTGGCTTCTGGGTGGCTCTGCTGTGCCTGCATCTGTGTTCAAAGGGTCCCGTGTGAGGGCTGAGGGGTGTTCACATCTGAGTGGACACTTTGTCCAACTTAGATTTAAGGCCCTTAGGAAGCCTCCCTGTTTGTGAGTTTTTAAATTTATATTTACTTCACTCAGGAGGAACCAACCTAGTGCTGTGACCCAGAGACCAGGTATATTTTGATACCTATCACTTGACTTTCTTTTGGATGAACACTGGCTTTAGGCTTTGCCTTTGATCCCTGTGGCATCCCTTAACAGGAGCCTGCATATCCTCCCATTCTTACTTTTCTCAGTTAACACTTTTTTTTTTTTTTTTTGAGACAGAGTCTTGCTCTGTTGCCCAGGCTGGAGTGTAGTGGCGCGGTCTCAGCCCCTCCACCTCCCAGGTTCAAGCAGTTCTCTGGCCTCAGCCTTCACCTTCCAAGTAGCTGGGATTATAGGCATGTGCCACCACGCCCAGCTAGGTTTTTTGTATTTTTAGTAGAGACAGGATTTCACCATGTTGGCCAGGCTGGTCTTGAACTCCTGCCCTCAAGTGATCTGCTCACCTCAGCCTCCCAAAGTGCTGGGATTACGCGTGAGCCACTGTGCCCGGCCCTTAAATCTTTTTTTTTTTTTTTTTTTTGAGACGGAGTTTCGCTCTTGTTACCCAGGCTGGAGTGCAATGGCGTGATCTCGGCTCACTGCAACCTCTGCCTCCTGGGTTCAGGCAATTCTCCTGCCTCAGCCTCCTGAGTAGCTGGGATTACAGGCAAGCCACCATGCCCAGTTAATTTTTTTTTTTTTTTTTAATATTTTTAGTAAAGACAGGGTTTCGCCATGTTGACCAGGATGGTCTCGATCTCTTGACCTTATGATCCACCCGCTTGGGCCTCCCAAAGTGCTGGGATTACAGGCTTGAGCCCCGCGCCCGGCCAAATCTTTTGTTTTCAATTATGCAACTGTTGTGTTGACACAGGTAGATCTAGTTATTTCATTTTAAGTATTCTGTAGTATTTCATTAAATGAATATCCTAACTTACACCTCAATAATAGGCACTTCTTCAGGATTATAAATATACAGCAGCATCCTTGAGCAAAGCTTCTCGTGAGTGTATCTGCTTAGCAGTAGTATTGCTGGGCTGTGGGTGTCTATTCTTAACTTTGATCAAGAAGATTGCTATCCAAAGTGGTTTTACCAACTTATCATTCAAGCATTGTGCATTCTTGTTTCCTCACACTGCCCATCTGGCTTCTTAACCTTTACCCATCTGGTGAATGGGAAGGGAATTTTATTTCTCTCACCTATCATACGTCTAATGAGGTTGGGTATTGCTTTTTTTTTTTTTTTTTTTTTTGTAGAGACAGCGTCCTGCTGTGTTGCCTACTCTCAAATTCCTGGCTTCAAGTGGTCCTCCTATTTTGGCCTCCCGAACTGCCAGGATTAGAGGCATGAGCCACTGCACCCAGCCAAATATGCACATTTTTAAAAGTATTCTTGTCTTTTTTTGTTGTTGTTGAGATGGGTTTCACTCTGTCATCCAGGCTGGAGTGCAGTGGCATGATTATAGTTCACTGCATCCTCAACCTCCTGGGCTCAAGTGCTCCTCCACCTCAGCCTCCCAAGTAGCGGTGAGCACAGGCGCACGCCACCATGACCAGATAATTTTTAAAAAAACATTTTGTAGATGGGATTTTGCCATGTTTCCTAGGCTGTTCTTGAACACCTGAGCTCAAGCAATCCTCCCACCTTAGCATCCCGAGTTGCAGGGGCTACAGGAATTTGTTACCATGCCTGGCTAATTTTTAGTTCTTTTGTAGAGATGGGATCCCAGTATGTTGCCCAGGCTGGTCTTGAACTCTTAGATTCAAGTGATCCCTCTACCTCTTAGATTCAAGGTACAGCCCCCCAGCGTACCAGTTCAGACATGAGCCACCATGCCCAGCCCAAGAGTCTTAATTTACTATTTGTCTCATTGTTAATTCTTACTAAGAGCTGTGTGATTCACCTTTTTTCCTTTTTTGAGACGGAGTTTCACTCCTGTCGTCCAGTCTGGAGTGCAGTGATCTTTGGCTCACGGCAACTTTCACCTCCCAGGTTCAAGCAATTATCCTGCCTCAGCCTCCCAAGTAGCTGAAATTACAGGTGCACCCCACCACACCTGGCTAATTTTTATATTTTTAGAAGAGATGGGGTTTTACCATTTTGCCAGGCTGGTCTGGAACTCCTGACCTTAAGTGATCTGCCTCCTCAGCCTCCCAAAGTGCTAAGATTACAGGCATGAGCCGGCCCTGATTTGTCTTTTTAATGCCATTTTTTTTCAGGTGTGTCAGCAGCCTGAATGTGGGAAGTGTAAAGCCTGCAAGGACATGGTTAAATTTGGTGGCAGTGGACGGAGCAAGCAGGCTTGCCAAGAGCGGAGGTAGGTCGGGCAGAGGACTTGCTGGCTGATGGTGGATGCACCGAGGCAGAAGGGCCCCGCCGTGTGTGGGACAACAGTAGGATTCCTTCGTTAGGCATTGTCTCAGGGCCTGTCCCTGTTAGGAAAACAGCCCCAGTTGGTCTTACTTAGAAAAGTGGTCTTAGGTATAACCAGTGACATTGCAGGTGTCCCAATATGGCCATGAAGGAGGCAGATGACGATGAGGAAGTCGATGATAACATCCCAGAGATGCCATCACCCAAAAAAATGCACCAGGGGAAGAAAAAGAAACAGAACAAGAATCGCATCTCTTGGGTTGGAGAAGCCGTCAAGGTAACCCTTGGAGCCCCTTGGTCGGCTCACTGCCGCGCTCCCAATAAGCAGGTTGCCTCCTAGTATCTTGCCAACCTGACCTCTTGCGCAGCCTGAACCCCGGCACCCGGAAACCTGCCTGTTTATCCCTGAGAGGAGCAGGACTGGCCAAGACCATGTTCCGTGGCTCAGCACCAGCAAGGCATTTTTGTGTGGCCACAAGACTCAGTTCTCCTCATGTTCCAAAATGGACATTTGACACAGTTCTAGGGGCATCAGGCAGGTGAGCCCTCATAGCTTGTTTTTCTGTCTTGTTTTGAGAGAGTATTGCTCTGTCACCCAGTCTGGAGTACGGTGGTGCAATCTCAGCTTGCTGCAACTTCTGCCTCCCAGGTTGAAGCAATTCTCCTGCCCCAGCCTCCTGAGTAGCTGAGATTACAGGCATGCATCACCATGCCAGGCTAATTTTTTTTGTATTTTTAGTAGAGACTGGGTTTCATCATGTTGGCCAGACCGTTCTTGAACTCCTGGCCTCAAGTGATCCACCCACCTCAGCCTCCCAAAGTGCTGGGATTACAGGCAGGAGCCACCACGCCTGGCCCCTCATAGCTTGTTTTCAAGAGAGCTGTCACAGCCCCTCAGGCCTGGGGTGGGTGTTTTTGGAGTGTCAGCAGATGGCCTCCCATCTATGGTCACTGGCCTCTCTGAGGGTCAGTTCCTTTACCACAATGTGAGGGAGAGGAGTGAGTATCCTCTGTGTTGCTTCTCTGATGTCCGTAAATTAAAGATGCAATCAGTTCACGTAAGCATGAGGCTTGCCACCTGCTGGCTGCGTGGGCCATGGCTCAGCCCCTGTGGGAGGTCAGACATGGGTACTGGTGCATGGCATTTGTGCCCCTGCAGGGTTGGGGCTGGGGAGGAGGCTAGGGCCTTTCACAGGTGACACCTGGGTTGAGATGGAGAAGGTGGGGTAAGAGCTAGCCACATGAAGACCTGGGAGAACGCTGCACTGAGGTGGCAGTCAGCTGAGCTTGTTGGAAAAAAGGGAGGCCCCTGCAGCCGGAGTGGCCTGAGCCAGGGGGTGATAGGCAGGACAGGGGTCAGGGGTCAGACTGTGGCCTTATAGACCATGGTGAGGTGTTGGGGGCTGTGCTGTTAAAATTGAATGCTGGAACCTGAGTGGCAGAGCAGAGGTGGGAGGGATGGGAGCGCCCTTGACTGCAGCATCTGGCCAAGGAAGGTGATGTTTTCTGATTTTTTCTTATTTATTGTCGAAACCCTTGTAGAACAGGGTGCTCTCTGTAGCCACAACTCTTCGTTGACTTGTGTAATGAGATTGAGTCATGTTCTTACATAGAGTAACAGAGGACCATGCTGGTCAAGCCCAGCAAAGACCCTCAAAATGGTCCTCCCTGAACTTATCCTCTGCTTTTCAGACTGACGGGAAAAAGAGTTACTATAAGAAGGTGTGCATTGATGCGGAAACCCTGGAAGTGGGGGACTGTGTCTCTGTCATTCCAGATGATTCATCAAAACCGCTGTATCTAGCAAGGTTTGCATTGTTTTTTTTTTTTTTCTTGACTTCTGCATGCACTTTCTCATCATCAAGCCTGTTTTGCCAAAACAGCACCAGCAGCTTTTTGCCCTAGATGAAAACTGATTCCAGGATGAGTTGCCCTGCATGGACTCGGTCACATTCGCCGGCCAAGTTAGAACTTTCTCCCCGTGCCCGTGTTCCGATTCCAGGGTCACCGCACTGTGGGAGGACAACAGCAATGGGCAGATGTTTCATGCCCACTGGTTCTGCGCTGGGACAGACACGGTCCTTGGGGCCACGTCGGACCCTCTGGAGCTGTTCCTGGTGGACGAATGTGAGGACATGCAGCTTTCATACATCCACAGCAAAGTGAGGGTCATCTACAAGGCCCCCTCTGAAAACTGGGCCATGGAGGTAAGTGCCTGGTGCCCCTCATGAGCCCCTGCCTTGCCATGCAGGGTCACTGCTGATGTGCATTGTTTTGTTCTGATTTTTTTTTAATTTGAGACGGAGTTCCCCTCTTGTTGCCCAGGCTGGAGTACAATGACGTGATCTCATCACTGCAACCTCCACCTCCCATGTTCAAGAGATTCTCCTGCCTCGGCCTCCCAAAGTACTGGGATTACAGGCGTGACCCACCATGCCCGGCCTCCTTTTTTTTCCCTTAAGACAGGGTCTTGCTCTGCTGCCCAGGCTGGAGTACAGTAACACGATCTTGGCTTTTATTTATTTATTTATTTATTTATTTATTTATTTATTTATTTATTTATTTATTTTTGAGACAGAGTTTCGCTCTGTTGCCCAGGCTGCAGTGCAGTGGTGTGATCTTGTCTCACCGAAACCTCCACCTCCCGGGTTCAAGTGATTCTCTTGCCTCGGCCTCCCAAGTAGCTGGGATTATAGGCACCCGCCACCAGACCTGGCTAACTTTTTTTTGTATTTTTAGTAGAGAAGGGGTTTCACCGTGTTGGCCAGTCTGATCTCGATCTTCTGACCTCAGGTGATCCACCTGGCTCAGCCTCCTAAAGAGCTGGGATTACAGACGTGAGCCACTGTACCCAGCCTGACACATATTCTTATCTCCCAAGGGAGGCATGGATCCCGAGTCCCTGCTGGAGGGGAACGATGGGAAGACCTACTTCTACCAGCTATGGTACGATCAAGACTATGCGAGATTCGAGTCCCCTCCGAAAACCCAGCCAACGGAGGACAACAAGTTCAAGTGAGCGTGGGGGCCAGGCCTGGGGACAGCATGTACTTTGAGCTTGCATAGCTCCCGTTTCCCATGCACTTCTGCATGGTTGACGTCTGCCAGGAGCCCCCCAGTTAGTGTTTCTTGCTCATCAAAGGCCAGCCTGACTATGGATGATGCTTCAAGGGTGTAATTGGCCAGGAGTTGCTTTAAGTGTGTAGATGATCTGGTGTTGGCTTTGTAAGAGGTTTCTCTATTCAGGAACAGGGTTCATCTTCCCATTTCCAGACTTCCCATGTGTTCTTAGCATGTGTGCCCCAGCTCTGGCATGTTTTTGGCTGTTTCTTATTTTCCTCTGTAAATGAGACCTTTTCTTTGATTCTGTTCTAACTGGGTGACTGCTTTGAGGGAGGCCTTTTTTCTTTACATCCAATGCCCCATACCTTCTTTCTAATCTGTGTACCTCACTTGTTTCAACTAAAAGCATCAGCTAGCACCCTCAGAGGAGCAGGTGGCAATCAGGGTGACCCGGGAGGCCAAGTGGGCTTCCCTGGGTGCATCTGTGCTTCTCCCGTAAGCCTTGTACTGGCTTTGGCTTGATCTCTATTTTTATTTTTATTTTTTGAGATGGAGTTTTCACTCTTGTTACCCAGAATCTCAGGTGGCGCGATCTCGGTTCACTGCAACCTCCACCTCCTGGGTTCAGTTCAGGTGATTCTCCTGCCTCAGCCTCCGAAGTAGCTGGGACTACAAGTGCCTGCCACCATGCCCAGCTAATTCTTGTATTTTTAGTAGAGACTGGGTTTCACCATGTTGGCCAGGCTGGTCTGGAACTACTGACCTCAGGTGATCTATCCCCTTCAGCCTCCCAAAGTGCTGGGATTACAGGTGTAAGCCACTGCGCCCAGCCTCTATTTTTACTTTATTTATTTATTTATTTAGAGATAAGGTCTCTATCACCCAGACTGGAGTGCAGTGGTGTGGTCACAGCTCATTGCAGCCTTGACCTGCTGGGCTCAAGTGATCTTTTCACCTTAGCCTCCTGAGTAGTTAGGACTGCAGGCATGCACCACCCTGCCTGGTTAAGTTTTTTAAAAATTTATGTGGAGATGGTGTCTCACCGTGTTGGCCAGGCTAGTCTCAAACTCCTAGGCTCGAGTGATCCTCCTGCCTTGTCCTCCCCAAGGGCTGGGATTATGGACATGAGCCACCATGCTGGGCCTTGCTCTCTATTTTTAAGGCCGTCTTCAACTCTCCTTGAAGGGCTTACTAGTCAAGAATAATGTTGAACGTCCTCAAATACCTGTTGAGCCTTTATAGAGAGAACAGTAGGAGTCTGCTGGATTGAGTTCCTCACTGAGCCACTTGGGACTCTTGGTCATGGTGTGTTTTTTTTTCATTGCATTTTAGGTTTTGGGGTACATGTGAAGAACATGCAAGATTGTTGCATAGGTACACACATGGCAGTGTGATTTACTGCTTTCCTCCCCATCACCTATATCTGGCATTTCTCCCCATGCTCTCTCCCCAACTCCCCACCTCCCGCTGTCCCCTATTTCCCCCCAACAGGCCCCAGTGTGTGATACTCCCCTCCCTGTGTCCATGTATTCTCATTGTTCAACACCCACCTATGAGTGAGAACATGCATTGTTTGATTTTCTGTTCTTGTGAGTTTGCTGAGAATGATGGTTTCCAGATTCATCCATGTCCCTACAAAGGACACAAACTCATCGGTTTTTATGGCTGCATAGTATTCCATGGTGTATATGTGCCACATTTTCCCTGTCCAGTCTATCATCGATGGGCATTTGGGTTGGTTCCAAGTCTTTGCTATTGTAAACAGTGCTGTAATGAACATTTGTGTACATGTGTCCTTATAGTAGAACAATTTATAATCCTTTGGATATATACCCAGTAATGGGATTGCTGGGTCAAACGGAATTTCTATTTCTAGGTCCTTGAGGAATCGCCACATTGTCTTCCACAGTGGTTGAACTAATTTACATTCCCACCAACAGTGTAAAAGTGTTCCTATTTCTCCACATCCTCTCCAGCATCTGTTGTCTCCAGATTTTTTAATGATCACCATTCTAACTGGCGTGAGATGGTATCTCAGTATAGTTTTGCATGGTGTATTCTTAACCATATTCTAGATCCTGTTTGTTGATATCTTAGGGTTTTTGTATCGATGACTCAAGTGGGATTGGCTTGATTTTCTTGCTGTGTTCTCTCTGGGCTTTGGTCTCAAATCAGTGCCTTCAAAATGCAAAGCACAAGAAAGCCACTTCCTTCGAGCATCTGCAGATAATTTCTCTTGGTCACCAGAGTCTGGATTAAGCCAACAATAGCTGCTGCGGCCACAGCTGGCCACCTCAGGGCCTTATGTTTCTGTCCCTTTATTTCCTTCAGGTTCTGTGCGAGCTGTGCTCGTCTGGCTGAGATGAGGCAAAAAGAAATCCCCAGGGTCCTGGAGCAGCTCGAGGACCTGGACAGCCGGGTCCTCTACTACTCAGCCACCAAGAACGGCATCTTGTACCGAGTCGGTGACGGCATATATCTGCCCCCCGAGGCCTTCACATTCAAGTGAGTGCCCCGTCAGAGCAGCCAGGGCCAGGGTGCTCCAGGCAGAGTCAGGCTGGCTTTTTGGTGTCCCCCTCCTCACAGACATCCCCCACTCCTCCACACCAGCTGTTGTCCCAGCCATCACATTGGCATAGGTGGCAAACATAGAACATGGAGTATAGACTGACCACGGTGCCATCGCAGAGCAAAGCTGAGTGTCAAAGTCAGAACTCGGTGTGGCTGGGCATGGTGGCTCATGCCTGTAATCCCAGCACTTTGGGAGGCCAACACGGTGGGGCGGGGATCACCTTAGGTCAGGAGTTTGAGACCAGCCTGACCAACATGGTGAAACCCTGTCTCTACTAAAAATATGAAAAATTAGCTGGGCGTGGTGGTGCCTGTAATCCCAGCTACTTGGGAGGCTGAGGCACATGAATCACTTGAACCTGGGAGGCGGGGGTTGCAGTGAGCCAAGATTGCGCCACTGCACTCCAGCCTGGGCAACAGAATGAAACAGTCTCGGTAGCTGCTGTCTTGCTCACATGAGGTGCCCATCATGGGTCAGCAGAGGGCTTCGCCTGTTGGGTCCGTTGGATATCTGGGCGGCTTGAGTCAGAAGTTGCCAGTCTCCAAGCCCAAGGGAAAGCACACAGGACATTCCCCAGTCAGTAACTTGCTATTAGGTCACTTCTGCTCACTTCACATGCCAGGAAACACAAGATGCCAAGCAGTCGGGAGGCAGGAGCCTGGGGTATTTGAGCAGTATCGTCCACCACTGTAGCCAGTAATGCGCAGAGGGTGAATGCATGCTTCAAACTTTGAGACTGAATCTCCAGCTAAATTTTTTTTCCACTGAGACAGAGTCTTAGTCTGTCACCCAGGCTGGAGTGCAGTGGTGCAATCTCAGCTCACTGCAACCTCCGCCTCCCAGGTTCAAGCGATTCTCCTGCCTCAGCCTCCCAAGTAGCTGGGATTACAGGTGCGTACTACCACGCTTGACTAATTTTTGTATTTTTAGTAGAGATGGGGTTTCATCATGTTGGCCAGGCTGGTCTCGAACTTCTGACCTTATGGTACACCTGCCTCGGCCTCCTCCCAGAGTGCTGGGATTACAGGAGTGAGCCACAGCACTCAGGCTAAATGGTTTCTTAGGGTACTCCTCTGCCTTAATTCATCAGGTGTTTGCCTTTCAGTGGTTATTGTCAGTCAGTCATGCCCAACTGAGCACTGCAAGGTGGAAGATTCACTGATAGCAAATGGGTGCTTCTCCGCAGCATCAAGCTGTCCAGCCCTGTGAAACGCCCACGGAAGGAGCCTGTGGACGAGGACCTGTACCCAGAGCACTACCGGAAGTACTCCGACTACATCAAAGGCAGCAACCTGGACGCCCCTGAGCCCTACCGAATCGGCCGGATCAAAGAGATCTTCTGTCTCAAGAAGACCAACGGCAGGCCCAACGAGACTGACATCAAGATCCGGCTCAACAAGTTCTACAGGTCAGCCGAGGCCTCTGCCCTTCCAGAAGGCTCTGCCTGAAGCAGGGTTGTGACATAGCACCCACGGTTGTTCTAAGTTAGGTTGAAGCAGCTGTTTCTCCAAATGTTTCTGATGATCGTTGGACTGACAGTGACTAGAATTCTAGTTCCTAGCCCCCACTTTTAGGTCCTTATTATAATGCCACAGAGCCCTTTTTCCAAAAGAAATCCCTAAGCTGGCCGGGTGCTATTGCAAAGACTAGCTGGGCGTGGTGGCACATGCCTGTAGTCCCAGCTACTTGGGAGGCTGAGGCTGGAGGGATCACTCAAACCCAGGAATTTGAAGCTGCAGTTAGCTATGATCTCACCACTGCACTCTAGCCTGGGTGATAGCCAGACCCTGTCTCAAAAGAAAAAGCAGCGGTAGAGTATCTGGGCACCCCAGAGAACCTGCCAAGTTCCATCTGTGACTGTCCAGGTTCTGTCGCGCTGTCCCCACTTGTTCCCAGGTCCTCCTTTCTGTCTCTGGGATTTTTTTCTTTCCCAAGCTTTTGCCCTAAGTCCATTTTCTTTTTCTAAGACCCAAGTAACTGGCAGTGATTACGCATGAACCTGAAACTAACCTATACAGAAAGGTATACACTTGCCTCACCTCTTAGCTAACGTAGATCAAAGATTTCCTGAAGCCTTTGTAATAACATGAAAGAAAACAGTTCTGAGTGGTACAGGCAAGAGAAACACACTCTGGAGAGGCTGCTACCAGGAGGTGGGCACAGCAGGGCAGGGCCAGGAGTGCAGGGCAAGCAGCCAAGCTGACCTAATGGAGGGCGGTCTTTACCCTGTGGTTCCCTAACTGGGAGGGGTCTACCCTGCAGTTCCCTAATGTGGTTCCCTAACAAGCCTGCGGGTGGGGTCCTCTACCTTGTGGTTCCCTAACTGGGAGGTCTTTACCCTTTGGTTCCCTGACTAGGGGGGGTCTTTACTTTGCAGTTCTCTAACTGGGGGGGTCTTTACTTTGCAGTTCTCTAACTGGGGGGGTCTTTACCCTGCAGTTCTCTAACTGGGGGGGTCTTTACCCTGCAGTTCTCTAACTGGGGGGGTCTTTACCCTGCAGTTCTCTAACTGGGGGGGTCTTTACCCTGCAGTTCTCTAACTGGGGGGGTCTTTACCTTGCAGTTCTCTAACTGGGGGGGTCTTTACCCTGCAGTTCTCTAACTGGGGGGGTCTTTACCCTGCAGTTCTCTAACTGGGGGGGGTCTTTACTTTGCAGTTCTCTAACTGGGGGGGTCTTTACCCTGCAGTTCTCTAACTGGGGGGTCTTTACCCTGCAGTTCTCTAACTGGGGGGGTCTTTACTTTGCAGTTCTCTAACTGGGGGGGTCTTTACCCTGCAGTTCTCTAACTGGGGGGGTCTTTACCCTGCAGTTCTCTAACTGGGGGGGTCTTTACCCTGCAGTTCTCTAACTGGGGGGGTCTTTACCCTGCAGTTCTCTAACTGGGGGGGTCTTTACCCTGCAGTTCTCTAACTGGGGGATATTTACTCTGCAGTTGTCTAACTAGGGCGTCTTTACCCTGAAGTTCCCTAAATGGGGGTTCCTTACCTTGTGGTTCCCTCACCGGGGATGTCTTCACCTTGCAGTTCCCTAACTGGGGGGTTCCTTAACTGGTAGCTCCCTAACTGGGGGTGGCTCTTTACCCAGCAGTTCCCTGGGCACCCCAGGAACGTGGTGCTATTTAGTTTGGCATAAGCTCACCACAAAGGAGAGCTTCTAATGAGGCTCTCCTGCTCACAGGCCCGAGAACACGCACAAGTCCACCCCAGCGAGCTACCACGCAGACATCAACCTGCTCTACTGGAGTGATGAGGAGGCCGTGGTGGACTTCAAGGCCGTTCAGGGCCGCTGCACCGTGGAGTACGGGGAGGACCTGCCCGAGTGCGTCCAGGAGTACTCCATGGGCGGCCCCAACCGCTTCTACTTCCTTGAGGTGGTGCTCCTGCTTGCTAGAGGGAAGCCTTCGGGGTCAAAGTTGGCCAGAAAGGAGTCTGATACCGGGTTATGCACAAGGCGGCTTGGCCGCAGGGTTTAGCTTTTGCAAGAAGTGGGTAGCTGGCTGAGGTGAGGCTGTTCTGCAGGAGCTTTGCAGGGGTCCTGGCAGTGCCTGCAAAGCTGCTGTCACAGGATTCTCCATAGAACAGATCTGTGAGATTCAAGTTGTTCCAGCATTTAGCACTCCTGGTTTTTAAAAAATGATTTGTTAGAGAATGTAATGTTTTAGTATCCTGGTGCAACTAAATGTTCAGGACCGTGAGGCAGCCTCCAGCAGCCTGACTGTTGTCTTAGCATGAGTTGAGGAAGGTACCCCTGCACCTGGGTCCCTTGGGCTAGGCTCCCACATCCAGGCCCAGCCCACATGACTGCATGTGGCCCTGGTTATGGAGAGGCCCCCGAGTCAGCTGATTAAGCTAATGACTTGTAAATGGTTGGGGCTTGGCCTTTCCATGTTTTAATACAGCTGTGTTTCCCCAGGCTCAGATGAGGATAGCCCAGTTGGGCAGCAGACTCTACATAGCACTTTTTCCTCTTCTAGAACAAGTAGTCCAAGTGCTTACAATTGCAGGCATTTCAGCATCAGTCAGATCAAATGTTAGTGTTAATAAAATGGGTTGTTTTAAGTTTCCATTGTTAGCAAAATCAAACTCCTCTATTGGCGGCTAACTGGTCATGGCCCACTAAGGGAGAAGTTAAGTGACTCAAGTTGCTGTCTTACTAGTCTGTGTTAGAGAGGGGACCAGTGTGTTTCCCTCCTGAACAATTGCAGTGCTCTCTTTTTCAGGCCTATAATGCGAGGAGCAAAAGCTTTGAAGATCCTCCCAACCATGCTCGTAGCCCTGGAAACAAAGGGAAGGGCAAGGGAAAAGGTACATCACTGTTGGGTTTCAAGTCATTGTTTTGTAACTCGGAGGCTGCCTCGTGAATCACTGTAAAACCGCTAGCTTTGGAGGCCATCTGAATTAACAAGGCGCTGAGAGCAAGGTAGGACTTGGACTCTGATGAGGGTTTAGTCTCTGGCTTCTCCCCCTCCAGGGAAGGGCAAGCCCAAGTCCCAAGCCTGTGAGCCGAGCGAGCCAGAGACTGAGATCAAGCTGCCCAAGTTGCGGACCCTAGACGTGTTTTCTGGCTGCGGGGGATTGTCGGAGGGATTCCACCAAGCAGGTGAGCATCCATAGGCTCCATCTCTGAACACCTGGTGAGCCCAGATCAGGCAGGTGCTACCTGAAACACATTCTGACCCCTTCCTGACTCAAGAATCTCCTTCTGAGGCTGGGTGTGGTGGCTCACGCCTGTAATATCAGCACATTGGGAGGCCAAGGCGAGTGGATCACCTGAGGTCAGGAGTTTGAGACCAGCCTAGCCAACATGGTAAAACCCCGTCTCTACTAAAAATACAAAAATTAGCTGCGTGTGGTTGTGTGCGCCTATAATCCCAGCTATTCAGGAGGCTGAGGTGGAAAAATCGCTTGAACCTGGGAGGCGGAGATTGCAGTGAGCTGAGATCATGCCACTGCACTCCAGCCTGGGGGACAGAGCGAGACTCCATCTCAATAAAAGAAAAAAAAAGAATCTCCTTTTGGAGAGTTGAAAGCGTGCCTTCGTCCTTGGTCTGCCAGGCATCTCTGAGACGCTGTGGGCCATCGAGATGTGGGACCCCGCAGCCCAGGCATTCCGGCTGAACAACCCCGGCTCCACGGTGTTCACAGAGGACTGCAACGTCCTGCTGAAGCTGGTCATGGCTGGGGAGACCACCAACTCCCGTGGCCAGCGGCTGCCCCAGAAGGGAGATGTGGAGATGCTCTGTGGCGGGCCGCCCTGCCAGGGCTTCAGCGGCATGAACCGCTTCAACTCGCGCACCTACTCCAAGTTCAAAAACTCCCTGGTGGTCTCCTTCCTCAGGTAAATGGGTAGAAGCCCCCAGTGTTGCCTGCCCATGACCAGACAGCCAAGGGCTGTGCCACATGTTATCGGTGGTCATTTTCACCCTGCACTGAGGCCTCCGCCCCCGCAGAAGCTCAGAGCTCAGCTCTCAATAGTGAGAGACTTTGATAACATTCATGAGGGACTTCCAGCACATTGGGTCACTTCTCCCCTCTGTCTGTGGGGGTGACTCCTGCAGTCTCTCCCACCCACTACAGCTACTGTGACTACTACCGGCCCCGGTTCTTCCTCCTGGAGAACGTCAGGAACTTTGTCTCCTTCAAGCGCTCCATGGTTCTGAAGCTCACCCTCCGCTGCCTGGTCCGCATGGGCTATCAGTGCACCTTTGGCGTGCTGCAGGTGGGCTCCGGGGCCGGGATGGGCAGACAGATGTGGCCACTATGTAATGCAGCCTGCAGCCAACCATCCCTTACTGAAAACGGTTCAATGGCACAGGCCTGCCATCCAGGGACTAGAAGCTGTCGTGATGCTCTGTCTTGCTGGCTGGGTCAGGGGAGATGCATGCTCAGCCAGTGCCCGACCAGTCCACCTCTAGCGTCTACAGCTGTGTTCTCGTACATGCCCAGGGGGGTTGGCTGCAAGGGGCTTCTTGACATGCAGCTCCCGGGCTCCATTTCCTCAATGGGAAGGGCAAGTAGCGCACCACAGAGCACAGCGTAGCATTGAGTCTGTGCAGGGAAGAGGTGCTCAGAGCCATGTGTAGGTGTAGCTGTTTGATTGGTTTGAAAGACAGCTGTGCTCTAGGTAACTTCGTACACAAACCCCCACAGGAGACCAAGGGTTGCACTCCAGGTGGCTGTGTCTGCAGGGGCAGGGATGGGGTTGGTCTGTGGGGCCCAGGCCTTATCTGAAAAGCATCCTCAGTCCTCTGTATCAGCTCAGCAATTGACGGCATAACTAAAAATGAAGCAGCTAGGCCGGATGTGGTGGGTCACACCTGTAATCCCAGCACTTTGGGAGGTGGAGGCGGGCAGATCACGAGGTTATGAGTTCAAGACCAGCCTGGACAACATGGTGAAACCCCGTCTCTACTAAAAATACAAAAATTATCTGGGCATGGTGGTGCATGCCTGCAATCCCAGCTACTCGGGAGGCTGAGGCAGGAGAATTGCCTGAACCCAGGAGGCGGAGGTTGCAGTGAGCCAAGGTTGTGCCACTGTACTCCAGCCTGGGCTATAGAGCAACACTGTCTCAAAAAAATTAAGTTTTTAAGAAGTAAATAAAAATAAAAATGAAGCAGCTGCCCAGATGCTAGCACAGGACGTCTACCTGAGTGGGCAAGCACTTGGCTGCCTGCCCCTAGTTCAGCCTCAGGGCGACTCAGGCTCACCAGGCAAGACTTGTTGCAGCTGGTTTCTCTGTTCTTGTGACCACAGTCATCAGGGAAGCGGCAGGGATCCTGGTCTCGGATGTCCTTCTCCCCAAATGCTAAGGCCTCGGGGCCCTTGCAGTGCTCTTAGAGCTGGCCGCACTTGCCCACAGGGTTTGCTCCCATCTACCCCTCTGGGCTCAGCTGCTTTTGTTCTTTATCTCCTCTGACCTCTGACCAGGAGCACACCTGCCGGGGTAACGGGATTCTGCAGGTGCGATCCACGCCGGCCAGCCACTCTTGAGTTGGGCTGTTGACCCTAGGCCGGTGTCTGGCCATTCCAGTTGGGGGTGTCTGATGGTGTGGGTGTCTGTCCTTCCCCCACAGGCCGGTCAGTATGGCGTGGCCCAGACGCGGAGGCGGGCCATCATCCTGGCCGCAGCCCCTGGAGAGAAGCTTCCCCTGTTCCCGGAGCCACTGCATGTGTTTGCACCCCGGGCCTGCCAGCTGAGCGTGGTGGTGGACGACAAGAAGTTCGTGAGCAACATAACCAGGTAGGTGGCCCCCATTGCTCCTCCATTCGCTGCAGAGCAGGCCTCAGTAGCTCTTGGGACCCGTGAGTGCTCCCTGTTGAGTGAAGCTTGGGGAGGAGAGGATGCTATGGCATCCAGCCTGCTACACGGCACTCTGCCACCCCCAGTTTCCAGTTTTAACCCTGCGTCATCTGCTCCCTGAGTAGATGCTGTGTGCAGAACAGTCGGCCACACACTTGGCTGTGGTTGTCCGCAAAGCCCACACCGTAGCCCCATCCACCTTGCAGATGGCCTCCAGGCACACTGCCACCCATGTGACCTTGGGCAGTGCTGTGACCTCAGGAGAAGGCCATCTGAGCAGGCAGGGGGTGGCCCCCGTGATGAGAGGACAGCTGCTCCACGTGTCCTCAGTGGTGTCAACCTCCTGCTGTGTTGCAGGTTGAGCTCGGGTCCTTTCCGGACCATCACGGTGCGAGACACGATGTCTGACCTGCCGGAGGTGCGGAACGGAGCCTCGGCACTGGAGATCTCCTACAATGGGGAGCCTCAGTCCTGGTTCCAGAGGCAGCTCCGGGGCACACAGTACCAGCCCATCCTCAGGGACCACATCTGTAAGGTAACGGGACCCCTACCGAGCAGCCCCTCCTTGAGGCCCAGCCCAGCAGCCTCAGGGTAATAGTCAGAGCCTGCCCAAGGCTCAGCTGGGGCATGGAATCTGATCCCAGGCTCTTCCTCCTGAGTCCTCAGCCCGTGCATGACCCCTGGCTTCTCTCGCACAGTCATGGGGAGTGTCAGAGCTCCCACAGTCCTGAACATGGTCTGGAACGGTGTCTAGCCACTGCCCACCCACCCCTGCCTCCTCCTTCGCTGCCTCTACTCATGTTTTCCCAGGATGCCAAGACCAGCTCTTTACCCTCCCCCAGCACTACTCCCCTCCTCCACCCTAAAGACTCAGCTTAGATTCCCACACTGCCCCACCCCTGCATGCCCCAGGTCCCTGCCATGGCCTTGAGCTGAGCATGCCATCCCTGACTGTCTCTTTCCCAATGGGCATGAGCCCCAGGGGGCTTCCTGGTCACCATGGTGTTCCCAGCACCCAGCCCACCACGGATGCTCGGATGCTGCTAACACAGGGTGACCGCTGGGCCCCCACACTTTCAGGACATGAGTGCATTGGTGGCCGCCCGCATGCGGCACATCCCCTTGGCCCCCGGCTCAGACTGGCGAGATCTGCCCAACATCGAAGTGCGGCTCTCGGACGGCACCATGGCCCGGAAGCTGCGGTACACCCACCATGACAGGAAGAATGGTCGCAGCAGCTCCGGGGCCCTCCGTGGGGTCTGCTCCTGTGTGGAAGGTGCGGTCTGTAGGCTGTGGTTCCTGGTGGGCTTGGGAAGGACAGCAGAGCCCTGGGGTTTTGGTCCATGAACTTGGAAGCCAGGTCAGGGCACAGACACACCAAGACTGGGTGTCCTAGAGAAGGTAGCTGCTGACTATGTTAGGTAATAAAAGCAGGCTAGGCCATTGGCTCATACCTGTAAGCCCAGCAGTTTGGAGGTCAAGGCAGGAGGGTCGCTTGAGCTTGGGAGGTGGTGGCTGTGGTGAAATGATTGTGCCATTGTCCTCCCTCTTGGAGGCTGAGTAAGACCCTGTCTTACTCAGATCTCAGACTGACAAGCACTTGCAGGTCACTGGGGTGGCGCCCGCTGGGTCTGGACAGGAAGGAGGCTTCTGCGCCTGTCACTGGGTGGGGCCGGGGACAGCACAGTCTTTTCCAAGGGGACACCTGCTGGCCACTGGGTATTGCCAGCACTAGAAGTGGGAGGACAGCCCACAGAGGGACAGGGTTGAGACATCTGAGTTGAGGCAGAGATTGAGCCAGAAGAAGCAGGCTGCAACCCATGGGGGTGACAGAAAAAAGTCAATAATAAAAACAGGTCAGGCGTGGTTTAATTCCAGCACTTTGGGAGGCCGAGGCGGGCAGATCATTTGAGGTCAGGAGTTTGAGACCAGACTGACTAACATGGGGAAACCCTGTCTCTACTAAAATTATAAAAGTTAGTGGGGTGTGGTGGCACGCACCTGTAATTCCACACTACTTGGGAGGTTGAGGCAGGAGAATCACTACAACCCAGGAGGCAGAGGTTGAAGTGAGTCACGATCATGCCATTGCACTCCAGTCTGGCAACAGAGCGAGACTGTCTCAAAAAATATATAGTAATAATAAAAGTAGTGCCGAGAGAACGAGGATTGTTGGTTGTTCCATCCCAGGGGGCCCCTTGCACAGGAGATGCCATCTCTGCCTCCCAAAGCTCTAAGAGCCACTGTCCCCCATCCCAAGCCTTCACCCCATCCCATAACTGCAGCCTCATTACTGTCCTCTCTTCCAGCTGGCAAAGCCTGCGACCCTGCAGCTAGGCAGTTCAACACCCTCATCCCCTGGTGCCTGCCCCACACTGGGAACCGGCACAACCACTGGGCTGGCCTCTATGGAAGGCTTGAGTGGGACGGCTTCTTCAGCACAACTGTCACCAACCCCGAGCCCATGGGCAAGCAGGTAGGTGGGGAGGGGTGTCTAGCGACCTGGTTTAGGCTCTGCACTTGGAGGCCCAGCTGGATGGAGGCATGTGCTTAGCCCAGTGGGAGACAGCACCCCGGGACCCCGGGCACCCGGCCTCCTCTTCCTCCCACCTCCTTTGTGTCCATGGGACAGGCTGTCATGCCAAGGCCAAGTCTGGACTCTGCCATAGTGCCATTTCCCTCCCTGTCCCCCATGGTGATCTGGCCTGGCTGCTGCTGCCCTCACCCACTGCTTCTCTCCCCCCAGGGCCGCGTGCTCCACCCCGAGCAACACCGTGTGGTGAGTGTGCGGGAGTGTGCCCGCTCCCAGGGCTTCCCTGACACCTACCGGCTCTTTGGCAATATCCTGGACAAGCACCGGCAGGTCAGTGGGGCGGCACCCACCAGGTCTGGACAGGAAGGAGGCTTCTGTGCCTGTCACTGGGTGGGGCCAGGGACAGCACAGTCTCTTCTGAGGGGACACCTGCTGGCCACTGGGTAGTGCCAGCACTCGAAGTGGGAAGACAGCCCGAAGAGGGACAGGGTTGAGACGTCTGAGTTGAGGCAGAGATTGAGCCAGAAGGAGCAGGCTACAACCCATGGGGGTGACAGCTCAATTGCTGAAGGTTAAAATGAACCTGTACCTTTGTTTCTGCCTGCTTCTCAGGTGTGAGGTTCGCTTAATGAGTTAGTCTTAGTTAAGCATATTTTCATCAACACAGGGCACGCACATGGCTTAAAAACCAGTGTCCAGTGTTCTTTGAAAACCATGTTTCACCCCTCCCCTGCAAACCTGATTCTCAGGAATCAGCCACTCTTTTTTTTTTTCCTTTTTTTTTGAGATGGAGTTTTGCTCTCACTCAGGCTGCAGTGAAGTGGCAAGATCTCAGCTCTCAGCTCACTGCAACCTCAAATCCCTGGATTCAAGCAGTTCTGCCTCAGTCTCCCAAGTAGCTGGGATTACAGGTGTGCGCCACCATGCCTGGCTAACTTTTGTATTTTTAGTAGAGACGGGGTTTCACCATGTTGGCCAGGCTGGTCCCAAACTCTTGACCTCAGGTGATCTACCCACGTCAACCTCCCAAAGTGCTGGGATTACAGGCCTAAGCCACTGTGCCCTACCAGGGAAGCAGCTGGGGCTGAAATGTGTCTAGGTGGCTCATTTGTCTTTATTTTTCCTGAGACAGGATCTCACTCTATTGCCCAGGTTGGAGTGTAGTGACATGATTTCTGCTCACTGCAACCTCTGCCTCCCAGGTTCAAACGATTCTCCCACTTCAGCCTCCTGAGTAGCTGGGATTACAGGCACATGCCACCACACCCAGCTAATTAATTATTGTATTTTTAGTAGAGACAGGGTTTCACCATGTTGGCCAGGTGGTCTTGAACTCCCAGCCTCAAGTAATCCACCTGCCTTGGCCTCCCAAAGTGCTGGGATTTCAGACGTGAGGGACTGCACCAGCCCCATGTGTCTTTATCTTGAGTCTTTCTGAAGCTCTTTAAAGTCTCAGTGACACATAGCTGTGGGGTGGGACGATGGGCCAGTTGGAGGGTCCGAGGGCCTCGTGCTAGAAGGGCTTTGGGCCCATTTGAGCAGGACCAGAACCCCTCCCCCAGGGGCACAATGCCCAGGTGGTCCTCCAATCTGAGCAGGGGCTGGCAGCACACCTGCCCCTGGGACTGGCTGTCTACATCAGGCGTTGCCCTTCTCCCCTCCCACAGGTGGGCAATGCCGTGCCACCACCCCTGGCCAAAGCCATCGGCTTGGAGATCAAGCTCTGTGTGTTGGCCAAAGCCCGAGAGAGTGCCTCAGGTATGGTGGGGTAGGCTGGGCTTCCTCTGGGGCCTGACTGCCCTCTGGTGGTACATGCTGGGGCAGCCGCCAGCCACTGCTGTGGGCTCTGGGGTGGCCCCATCTTTCTCAAGGGGCTGCTGTGAGGACTGAGTGAGTTGCCTGTATCGAGTGCTTAGAGCAGGTGTGCTGCACGCAGCAGGTGTGTAGTCGGGTTGGGTGCTGAACAGGCCCTGGGGCCATGTCCCTCACTCTTGCCCAGTAGGTCTGGCTTGTCAGGCAACTGCCTCAGCTGCTCACTGGAGCCTCTGGGTCTAGGACCCTCAGGGTTTGCGGAGCGTTCAGTCCCCATGAACTCCTTAGCACTCTGCGGCTGATCGGGTCAGCCATGCCATTGGCACCTGGGTGTTAACCTTTCCCGATGGACTGTGTCTCTTGCACTCACCTGTTAAGTAGTGACACCGTGCATGTTCCCCAGAGTGACTTCTCCTTTTATTTCCCTTCAGCTAAAATAAAGGAGGAGGAAGCTGCTAAGGACTAGTTCTGCCCTCCCTTCACCCATGTTTCTGGCACCAGGAATCCCCAACATGCACTGATGTTGTGTTTTTAACATGTCAATCTGTCCGTTCACATGTGTGGTACATGGTGTTTGTGGCCTTGGCTGACATGAAGCTGTTGTGTGAGGTTCGCTTACCAACTAATGATTTAGTGATCAAATTGTGCAGTACTTTGTGCATTCTGGATTTTAAAAGTTTTTTTATTATGCATTATATCAAATCTACCACTGTATGAGTGGAAATTAAGATTTTATGTAGTTTTTATATGTTGTAATATTTCTTCAAATAAATCTCTCCTATAAACCACCCTGGGTGGGGACTCGTGATTTGCATGGGGCTTCTGGCTGAGGCTGGACAGGATGAAACTCCTCCACGCTGAAGGCGACCTTCACGGAGTTTGAAGCTAACACGTGTTTGAAGCTAGATACTCCGTGTGTGTCTCTGTGTCTGTTCAGAACAGAGTCACATGAGTTGATCCCCATGACAAGCAGATGGAACTTGATAGTGTAGGTTCCAGGAAAGCCTTTTCAGGGAATGGTCTCGGCCAGCCTTGGGCATGGCTGCTGGCCCCCCTTTGGTCTGGAGTAGGTCGTGATGCCTGGCAGCGGAGTAGCCATCCTGTGACCATGAGGACAGAGCTCTCTGCAGCAACTGGTGGAGCAAGAAGAGAAGTAATCACGGAGCTGCCCTCGGAGCCCCAGCTGCCCTGTCCCCAGGCAAAACCCCTTTAGTTATTTTTTTTTCTTTTCAAATATTTATTTTTAGACAGAGTCTTGCTCTGTTGCTCAGGCTGCAGTGCACTGGGACAGTCTCGGTTTAATGCAACCTCTGCCTCCCAGGTTCAAGAAATTCTCCCTCCTCAGCCTTCTGAGTAGCTGGGATTGCAGGTGCCTATCACCACGTTCAGCTAATTTTTATATTTTTAGTAGAGATGGTATTTTGACACGTTTGCCAGGCTGGTCTCAAAATCTTGACGTAATCCGCCCACCTGAGCCTTCCAGAGTGCTGAGATTACAGGTGTGACCCACGGCACCCAGCCTTCTGTTAGCTTTTTTTTTTTTTTTTTTTTTTTTTTTGAGACAGTTTCGCTCTGTCCCCCAGGCTGGAATGCAGTGGTGCAATGTTGGCTCTTCACAACCTCCGCCTCCCAGGTTCAAGCAATTCTCCTGCCTCAGCCTCTGGAGTAGCTGGGATTACAGGCATGCGCCACCACACTCTGCTGATTTTGTATTTTTAGTAGAGACGGGTTTCTCCATGTTGGTCAGGCTGGTCTCAAACTCCCGACCTCAGATGATGCATCCACCTCAGCCTCCCAAAGTGTTGGGATTACAGGTGTGAGCCACTGTGCCAGGCCAGTGTTTTTTAATAGTGACATAATGCTTTCATGTGTCTGGTGACCACTGGATGTACCTCTTCTCTGTGGAGGCCACATGACTTTGCTGGGAGCTCCCTGGGTGTTTGGGATGACTACCCCTGCCCAGTCATCCTGACTCGTCTTGGCTCTGCCATACAGAGGCTTCCCCTTTTTTAGGAAGTTAACTTATGTATATTTGTCACTCTTGGTTTTTGTAGCCTACTTATTTTTGAGATGGAGTCTTGCTCTGTAACCCAGGCTGGAGTGCAGTGGCGTGATCTTGGCTCACTGCAACCTCTGCCTCCCAGGTTCAAGCAGCTTTCCTGCCTCAGTCTCCCAGGTATCGAGGATTGAGCAGTGGGGATTACGGGCATGCACTACCAGGCCCAGCTAATTTTTATATATTTAGTAGAGACAGGGTTTTGCCATGTTGGCCAGGCTGGTCTCAAACTCCTGACCTCAAGTGATCCTCCTGCCTTGGCCTCCCAGAGTGCTGGCATTACAGGTATGAGCCACTGTACCCAGCCTTTGTAGCCTATTTAGAAACGCCTTCCCTCCCCTCACCAATAGATCTTAAACATATATCATCTTCCACATTTCTGACATTCTCATTTTAACATGTGAATCACTTTTCTAAGGACTAAAAATGGGAATCTCAGCTTATTTTTTGAAGACTGATAATAAACGCACATGGCAAAGTGCAGCAGCTCAGTTTGACAGATGGTGTAAAGTTCCCCCAGCTGAAATTTTTTTTAAATATACTTTTTGCTGCTTTCTTAAGCTAAAAATTCATTTTAAAGCATATAATGAGTATAATGGATTTTCTTTTTCTGGATTCCCAGGCACCCTGATTAAGGCAACTGAGTCTGACTCCTCACAAGGTCACACTGTATAAATAGAAGGATAAGAGCTCGTGTACCTATTGTCTTTTTAACTCTGTGAGACGGGCTTGGTCTGTCACCCAGGCTGGAGTGCAGTGGCCCGATCTCCGCTCATGGCAACCTCCATGTTCTGTGTTCAAGTGATGCCCGGCCTCCAAGCACTGGGACTGCAGGAGGATACCAACTGTGTTTATTTATTCGGAGATGGAGTTTTACTCTTGTTGCCCAGACTAGAGTGCAATGACGCAATCTCAACTCACTGCAGCTTCTAGCTCCTGGGTTCAAGGGATCTTCCTGCCAGCCTCCCAAGTAGCTAGGATTACAGGCATGTGCCCAGCTAATTTTTGTATTTTTGGTAGAGACGGAGTTTCACCATGTTGCCCAGGCTCTTCTCAAGCTCTTGACCTTGAGTGATCCACCCACCTCAGCCTCCCAAAGTGTGGGATTACAGGCATGAGTCACCACACCCAGCCTAATTTTTATTTTTGTAGAGATGCAGTCTCACTATATTGCCCAGTCTGGTTTCAAGTGACCCTCCCACTTAGCCTCCCTAAGTGCTTGATTATAGGTGTGAGTGACCTAGCCTATAATGTCTTTTTTTTTTTTTTTGAGATGGAGTTTTGTTCTTGTTGCCTAGGCTGGAATGTAATGGCTTGATCTTGGCTCACTGCAACCTCTACCTCCTGGGTTCAAGCGATTCTCCTGCCTCAGCCTCCTGAGTAGCTGGGATTACAGGCATGTACCATCACGCCTGGCTATTTTTTGTATTTTTAGTAGGGGTTTCACCATGTTGGCAGGGATGGTCTTGATCTCCTGACCTCATGATCTGCCCACCTTGGCCTCCCAAAGTGCTGGGATTACAGGCTTGAACCACTGCACCTAGCCAATTTTCTTATTTTTGAGACAGTCTTACTCTTGTCACCAGGCTGGAGTGCAGTGGCGGGATCTCAGCTCACTGGAAGCTCCACCTCCCAGGTTCAAGCTATTCTCATGCCTAAGCCTCCCAAATAGCTGGGATTACAGGCCTGCCACCTGGCCCAGCTAATGTTTGTATTTTTAGTAGAAATGGGGTTTTGCCATGTTGGGCAGGCTGGTTTTGAACTCTTGGTCTCAAGTGATCTGCCCGCCTCAGCCTCCCAAAGTCCTGGGATTACAGACATGAGCTACCACACGTTGCCGCTGATTATTATATTTTTCATAGAGACAGGGTCTCGATTTGTTGCCCAGGCTGCTCTCAAACTCCTGGGCTCCAGTGATCTGCCAGCCTTGGCATCCCCAAATGCTGGGAGTTTAGGCATGAGCCACTGGGCCTGGACAAGAATACAACATGCTAACTATACTGAATATGTTATATAATAAATCTCTTAGAGTGCCTTTACTTAAACTTTTTTTCTGGCTGGGCACGGTGGCTCACACCTGTAATCCCAACACTTTGGGAAGCCAAGGAGGGAGGAACACTTGAGGACAGGAGTTCAAGACCAGCCTGGGCAACATGGTGAAACCCCATATCTACAAAAAATACAAAAATTAGCTGAGCATGGTGGTGCACACCTGTAGTCCCAACTACTTGGGAGGCTGAGATGGGAGGATTGCTTGAGCCTAGCAGGTGGAGGTTGCAGTGAGCCAAAATTGCACTAGCCTGGGTGACAGAGCAAGACTATGTCAAAAAGTAATGTACACAGGAGATTGTGTGTAGCCTATATGAAAACACTATGCCATTTTATTTTATTTTATTTTTGAGACAGTCTTGCTGTGTCACTCAGGTTGGAGTGCAGTGGCACAATCTTGGCTCACTGCAGCCTCTGCCTCCCAGGTTCAAGCAATTCTCCTGCCTCAGCCTCCCGAGCACTTGGGACTACAGGCATATGCCATCACTCCTGGCTAATTTTTTTTGGATTTTTAGTAGAGATGGAATTTCACCATGTTAGGCTGATCTCGAACTCCTGACCTCAAATGATCCACCAGCCTCAGCCTCCCAAAGTGCTGGGATAACAGGTGTGAGCCATTGCACTCGTCCTATGCCATTTTACATCAGGGATTTAAACATATTCTGATTTTGGTACCACATGGTGTCCTGGAACCAGTACCCTGGGGACACTGAGGGGTGGCTGGACATAGATTTGTATACACATGTGTATCCACATCTAGGCTACTTTTCTAGGAGTTGAATGGCTGGGTTGAAACTTTAGAACTGGCAAATCCTCTAAAAATCCAGCAGGGGAGGCAGTCTCGCTCTGTCGCTCAGGCTGGAGTGCAGTGGTGTGATCTCAGCTCACTGCAACCTCTGCCTCCCAGGTTCAAGCAATTCTCCTGCCTCAGCCTCCCCAGTATCTGGGATTGCATTAACTTTACAGGCTTCTGGAAGAATTGACATGCTAATGATGGGCTTTCCTTTCTGAGAACAGGGGTTGTCCTCCTGTTTATTCAGGAATTCCTTTGTGCCCATCACATCTTTTCATCCTGATCTTGCAGACTTCGTAACTCGACTTTTAAATATTTAGTCCTGCCAGGCGCGGTGGCTCAAGCCTGTAATCCCAGCACTTTGGGAGGCTGAGGCAGGTGGATCACGAGGTCAAGAGATCGAGACCATCCTGGTCAACATAGTGAAACCCCATCTCTACTAAAAATACAAAAAATTAGCTGGGTGTGGTGGCACGTGCCTGTAATTCCAGCTACTCAGAAGGCTGAGGCAGGAGAATTGCCTGAACCCAGGAGGCGGAGGTTGCAGTGAGCCGAGATCGCGCCATTGCTCTCCAGCCTGGGTAACAAGAGTGAAACTCCGTCTCAAAAAAATAAATATTAGTCCCTTCATTACTAATATAAATGAGGTGTTTTCTTTATTTCTTTTTTTTTTTTTGAGACAGAGTCTCGTTCTGTTGCCCAGACTGGAGTACAATGGCGTGATCTCAGCGCACTGCAACCTTCGCCTCCTGGGTTCAAGCAATTTTCCTACCTCAGCTTCCTGAGTACTCCTGAGTAGCTGGGACTACAGGCATGCACCACCACACCTGGCTAATTTTTTTTTTTTTTGAGATGGAGTTTCGCTCTTGTTACCCAGGCTGGAGTGCAATGGCGGGATCTCAGCTCACTGCAACCTCCACCTCCTGGGTTCAGGCAATTCTCCTGCCTCAGCCTCCCAGGTAGCTGGGATTACAGGCGCACACCACCATGCCCAGCTAATTTTTGTATTTTTACTAGAGACAGGGTTTCACCGTGTTGACCAGGATGGTCTCAATCTCTTGACCTCGTGATCCACCCGCCTCGGCGTCCCAAAGTGCTGGGATTATAGGCGTGAGCCACCGCTCCTGGCCTTTATTTTCATTTTTAGTAAAGATGAGTTCTTGCTCTGTTGCCCAGGTTGGACTCGAACTCCTGGGCTCCACTGATCTTCCCTCCTCAGCTTCCCAAAGTGCTGGGATTACAGGTGTAAGCCACTGTGCCTGGCTTTTTTTTTTAAATGTATTACTACTTTTTGTAAAGACTGTGTTGCCCAGGCTGGTCTCCAGTAAGTTCAGTTCTTGTAGATATAAAGCAGAAGTGGAAGCGTTGGGTCATTTGGTAGTTGTTTTTAATTTTTTGAGGAAACGCCATATCATAGTTTGTAGTGGAAGGTTGTTTTTTTAAATGAAACGAACATGTAAGGCAAGGCTGAAGCCTGTTTGTGGGCCGCGCAGATACTTCCTACTTCCCTAGAAAACCACAGTAAAGACGTTGCCATGTCTCCTTTCTGCCCGTTTCTTGACTGTTACCACATCTGCATGTCCATCAATTTAGTATTTCCTTTTTATTTTTCCTGTATTTTTTTCCTTATTATTATTATTTTTTTTTTGAGATGGAGTTTCGCTCTTGTTGCCCAAGCTGGAGTGCAATGGCATCATCTTGGCTCACCACAGCCTCCATCTCAAGGTTCAAGCAACTGCCCTGCCTCAGCCTCCCGAGTAGCTGGGATTACAGGCATGCGCCCCATACCCAGCTATTTTTGTATTTTTAGCAGAGACGGAGTTTTTCCGTATTGGTCACGCTGGTCTCAAACTCCTGACCTCAGGTGATCCGCCCACCTCCGCCTTCCAAAGTGCTGGGATTACAGGCGTGAGCCACCGCAACCGGCCTTTTCTTTTTCTTTTTATTATTTATTTTTGAGATGGAGTCTCTGTCTTCCAGGCTGGAGTGCAGTGGCGCAATCTTGGTTCACTGCAACCTCCACCTCTTGAATTCAAGTGATTTTCCTGCCTTAGCCTCCTGAGTAGCTGGGACAGGTGTCCACCACCATTTTCTTCTTTGGAAACAGTTTCGCTCTTGTTGCCCATGCTTGAGCAATGGCTCACTCCTGTAATCCCATCGGGTTGGGAGGCGAAGGTGGGTGGATCACCTGAGGTCAGGAGTTTGAGACCAGCCTGCCCAACATGGTGAAAACCCATCTCTACTAAAAATACAAAATTATCCCTGCATGGTGGCAGGCATCTGTAATCCCAGCTACTTGAGAGGCTGAGGCAGGAGAATTGCTTGAACCGCAGAGGTGGATGTTGCGGTGAGCCAACATCGCGCCATTGCCCTCCAGCCTCAGCAACAAGAGCGAAACTCCATGTCAAAAAAAAAAAAAAAAAAAGTCTCGCTTCATCCCCCTGTCCTGTTTAAGCCCTCCAGTCTGTGGTACTTGGTCATGGCAATGTGAGAGAAAGTAGCAATTGTTAAGCCAGGTTTGTTCGTCTCTGATTTCCCGCATAATTTCACAAAGCCCTTGACTCTGGGACATATCTCTGCAGCTCTCCAGAAAGAGGCTGTGAAGACAAAACAGGATAGAGCACAGGGCACCTGTCTCTTGCCCGAGTCACTGTATTCCTTAAATGAATCTGGGCGGTGGCTCATGCCTGTGATCCCAGAATTTTGGGTGACCAGGGTGAGAGGATTACCTTAGCCTGGAAAGGTTGAGGCTGCAGTGATCTGTGATGGCGCCACTGCACTCCAGCCTGGGTGATAGAGCAAGACCCTGGTCCAGGCCTTTTTCTACATATAAAATAACATCTAATGAGGTTAGGGGATTACGCTTCTGCAGTCTATAACCAGATGTACTCTTGCACCCAAACCTTGATGTGGCCAAGCACGGCGGCTCATGCCTATAAATGCAGCACTCGGCTCACTGCAGTCTCCGCCTCCCGGGCTCCAGCAATTCTCCTGCCTCAGCTTCCTGAGTAGCTGGGATTACAGGCACATGCCACCATGCTCAGCTAATGTTTGTATTTTTACTAAAGGTGGGTTTTCACTGTGTTTGCCAGGCTGTTCTCAAGCTCCTGATTTGAGGTGATCTGCCCACCTTGGCCTCCTGAAGTGCTGGGATTACAGGCATAAGCCACTGTGCCCAGTCTCCTCCTTTTTCAGAGACAAGGTTTTTGCTCTGTCACCAAATCCAGAGTGTAATGGCACAGTAAGAGCTCACTGCAGCCTCAACCTCCTTGGCTCAAACAGTCCTCCCACCTCAGCATCCCAGGTAGCTGGTACTACAGGCATGCAATACTATACCGAGCTATTTTTTTGTATGTAGTGATGGGGTCTCATGACATTGCCCAGTCTGGTCTTGAACTCCTGGGCTCAAGAAACACTCCCGCCTTGGCCTCCCACAAATGCTGAGATTATAGGCATGAGTTGACAGTGCCTGGCCAAGAAATAGATGTTACATCTCACACCTATTACATAAATCCATATTATATATTCATGTCCAAAAATAATCTTTCCTTTCTTGGTGCCTTCTTTCCAAAGCATTCCTCATCAACAAGTTCTTATTCTTTCTTTCCAGGAAATGATTTGCATATTTGCATGTATCTGCATATCTATGTGCTATTACAAATTTACACGAATTGGTTCCTATAATATATGCCATTTTATATGTCACTTCCTCTCTTTTTTTTTGAGATGGAGCCTCTCTCTGTTGCCTCAGGCTGGAGTGCAGTGGCATGATCTTGTCTCACTGTAACCTCCGCCTCCTGGGTTCAAGGGATTCTCCTCCCTCAGCCTCCTGAGTAGCTGGGATTACAGGTGCCTGCCAGCATGCCTAATTTTTTTTTTTTGTATTTTTAGTAAAGACAGGGTCTCACCATGTTGGGCAGGGGCTGGTCTTGAACTCCTGACCTCGTGATCCACCCACCTCAGCATCCCAAAGTGCTGGGATTACAGACGTAAGCCACTGCACCCAGCCTTTGCTTCCTCTTTTTATCTTGATGGTTGTTTTTTGCATGAGCACAAATGGATCTACCTCCTTAAAGATCAAATAGCAATTTATAGATTATGGCATAGCATAACTGCCTCTATTCCTATGGATGGGTGGACAAGTGTTTGCAGTTTTTGTATCATAAACAATACTGCATGGACATTTTACTCTCATGTCTTTGCATACATTTACAAGTTTGTTCACAGCGGGAATTATTAGCTGGTTCAAAGGAAAATTCATACGTACTTTAAAACTTTTTTTGAGATGGAGTCTTGGTCTGTCGCCAGACTGGAGGGCAGTGGCGTGACTCAACTTACCACCTCCGCCTCCTGGGTTCAGGCGGTTCTCCTGCCTCAACCTCCCAACTAGCTGGGACTAGAATCACCCGCCACTACACTCAGCTAATTTTTGTATTTTTAGTAGAGACGGGGTTTCACCATGTTGGCCAGGATTGTCTCGATATCTTGACCTCCCGATCCACTTGCCTCGGCCTCCCAAAGTGCTGGGATTATAGGCATAAGCCACTGTGCCCAGCCCATATGAGCATTTTAAGTTTTAGTAGATGCAGGCCAGGCAAGGTACCATGTGCCTGTAATCCCAGCACTTGGGGAGGCCAAGGCAGGAGAATTGCTTGAGCCCAGGAGTTCAAGACCAGACTGGGCAATGTCATGAGACCACATCACTACAAGAAACATAAAAATTAGCCAGGCATGGTGGCACATGCTTGTAGTCCCAGCTCTGTGGAAGGCTCCTGTAGGAGGATTGCTTGAACCCAAGAGATGGCGGCTACAGTGAGCTATGATTGCACCATTGCACTCCAGCTTGTGCAACAGAGCCAGACCTGTCTCAAAAAAAAAGTAAAAAGTTTTATTAGATGTCAAGATTCCATCCAAAAAACTTACATGATCTCATGCACTAACATTATGTGTGAGCATCTGTTTCCCTATAATGTCTTACATAGGTATTTATTTTTGAGATGAAGTTTTGCTCTTGTTGACCAGGCTGGAGTGCAGTGGTGCAATCTCACCTCACTGCACCTCCAAGGTTCAAGCAATTCTTTTTTTTTTTCTTGAGACAGACTCTGTCTGCCAGTCTGGAGTGCAGTGGCACGATCTCAACTCACTGCAACCTCTGCCTCCCAGGTTCAAGTGATTCTCCTGCCTTAGCCTCCTGAGTAGATGGGACTAGAGGCACGTGCCACCACCCCCTCCCCCCGGCTAATTTTTTGTATTTTTAATAGAGACGGGGTTTCACCATGTTAGCCAGGATAGTCTTGATCTCCTGACCCCTTGATCCACCCGCCTCGGCCTCCCAAAGTGCTGGGATTACAGGAGTGAGCCACTGCGCCTAGCCCATGATCCTTCTGACTCAGCCTCCTGAGCAGCTGGGATTACAGGCACCCGCCACCACGCCCAGCTAATTTTTGTATTTTTAGTAGAGATGGGGTTTCACCATGTTGTCCAAGCTGGTCTCGAACTCCTGACCTCAGGTGATTCAGCAGCCTCGGCCTTCTGAAGTCTTGGGATTACGGGTGTGAGCCACCGTGCCTGTCCTGTTTCCCTATGACATCTTTACTACCACTGGGTGATACTGAATTTTTAAAGCTTTGCCCAATCTGCTAGGTTGTTTGGATTTTTTGTTGTTCAGAGTACGTTTGACTAAGCTTGTACAAATGTTTATCAGCCCTTCAGACCAGCGTCATATTTTCACTGATATAGCCAGGCCACCCTCTTGAAAGGCTGCAGAGGCCTCTCTTTCCTGCTCTCCAGCTACTGTTTTCCCTTCCACTCAGCTCTCTACAGGCTTCTAGAATATTTTTTTTCACAAGAAACACTGGTGATATTCGAAACACTTGAGTGACCTCCTCACTCACACCCCAGAGGATAAAAAGCATAATTTTTTTCCCTGTCTTATTTTTTCTCAAGCCATTCTCCCTAACAAGTTTGTGTGTGTGTGTGTGTGTGTGTGTGTTTGAGACAGGGTCTTGCTCTGTTGCCCAGGCTGAAGTGCAGTGGCATGATCATGGCTCAACCCCTTGGGCTCAAGCTATTCTCCTACCTCAGCCTCCTGAGTAGCTGGGACTGTCACAGGCACATAGAAGTATGACCAGCTAATTCTTAAAAAGTTTTGTTTTAGAGATGGGAAGTCTCACTATGTGTTAGCCAAGCTGGCCTTGAACTCCAGGCTCAAGTGATCCTTCTGCTTCAGCCTCCCGAAGTGCTGGGGTTACATGCACAGGCCACCACACCCAGCTAATTTTTCTATTTTGCCATGTTGCCCAGGCTGGTCTCGAACTCCTGACCTTAAGAGATCTGCCCACTTTGGCCTCTCAAAGTGCTGGGATTACAGCTGTGAGCCACTGAGCCCCACATTGTCAGTTTTTTTTTTTGTTGTTGTTCATTATCAGCCTCCTTAGGAGAAAACCCAAATTATTCTAAAATTGAATTTAAATCAACCAAGTTAGTTTCAGTTTAATTAGTTACTATCTCCCTAAAGGCAGAAACTAAATACTTAGGAATAAGATGGGGCCAGGCGTGGTGGCTCACGCCTGTAATCCAAGCACTTTGGAGGCCAAGTTGGGCGGATCACCTGAGGTTGGGAGTTCACGACCAGCCTGACCAACATGGTGAAACCCCGTCTTGAAAAAAAAAAAAAAAAAAAGAATAAGATGTTGTCTGATAGAGCTGGCTTTGGAAGACCACAATATCTTAGTTTTTTTCCCCCTCGCTGAAAACCAGTTTTTGCTCCTGGGGAGTCATCATGAATCACTCCAGCTGAGGATGGTTGTTCTTAGAGCAAGGAGCTGAGCAATAAGCAAGTAAATGCACAAAATTATACCGGAAAGCCAAGAACACTACAACGAAAAGGAGGAGGAGTGGCTCATCGGGCCCCTTGACATCTGAATCTGTGGGATTGGGAAAGAAGGCAAGGAACAGTTTGCAGAAGGACTGTTTTCCCTGAGCCTCGGCTTTTTGTTTTTGTTTTTGTTTTTTCTTTCTTTTTCTTTTTTAGAGATGGTGGTGGGTGTGTGTCGGGGTGGTGGTGGTGGGGTTCTCACCCTGTTGCCCAGGCTAGCTACTCTCGAACTCCTGGCCTCAAGCAACCCCCATGCCTCAGTCTCAAAGTGCGGGGTTACAGGCGTGTGACACCTCACCCAGTCTCAGCCTCAGTTTCTTGAGCTGTAAAATTGCAATAATATCCTCCTCACCCTGCTTCATATACAATAAGCACTCGATCAGTGAACCTTGTTGTTATTATATCATTTTCTTTAACTTATTTTTCTGAGATGGAGTCTCACTCTGTAGCCCAGACTGGAATGCAGTGACGCGGTCTCGCCTCACTGCGGCCTCTGCCTCCCGGTTTAAGCGATTGTCCCGCCTCAGCCTCCGGAGTAGCTGGGACTACGAGTGCATGCTACCACACCCGGTTAATTTTTGTAGTTTTACTAGAAACGGGGTTTCACCATGTTGGCCAGGATGGTCTCGATCTCCTGACCTCGTGATCTGTCCGTCTCGGCCTCCCAAAGTGCTGGGATTACAGGCTTCAGCCACCGCGCCCGGCTTATTTTGGTTTTTAAAGGGTAGTAGGAGCAGCAGTGAAATCAGCCTCTACGCCCCCACCGCCCTTCCGCGCTCCCTGCTCTGGTACCAGCAGCTCCCAGCAGCATACACAGCCGCGTGCGCCTCCACCTCCGTCCGCAGGTGTCGCTGTGGATGCCGCGGCCGGCCCCACTAGGCGGTGTCCGCGGAACCGGAAGTCTCCTTTTACACCCACTTCCGCTCTCTAGCCCGGGCTTGGGCTGCGTGGAGAGCCCTTTTGCGATGCCTACTGGAGATTTTGAGTGAGTTGGGGATCACGGAAGCGGGTACGGGAGGCGGTTACAGGGCTCTGGGAAGTATTATGGGGCCTGGGTGCGCCGAGGCCGCGGGGGCTTGGCCTGGCTGACTTAATCTTAGCTCCCCACACACTTGTTTCCGCAGTTCGAAGCCCAGCTGGGCCGACCAGGTGGAAGAGGAGGGAGAGGACGGTAAGTGAATCCGTTTGCCCCAGGTCATCGCGGCCAGGCCCGAGCCGGTTCACTGCTGCCTGTTTCCATCTCCCAGACTGGCACCGTGTTCGCCGTCACGGCCAGCCCCTGCCCCGCGCCTTCATCCTTGGGGCTCGCCTGTTGCCAACTCCAGATGTTCCTTGGCAGGTCCCTCTTCCTCCCATGCCATTGCGCTAGCCCTCCCAGCTGTTCCCTTACTCCAGGGAGACAATTGTAATCTCCTGTCTCCTGTTTCTCTCTGGCGCCTGGATGGCTTCATGGCGTGGCCCCCACCTTCCTACGAGGGATTCCCCCATCCTGGCCACTCCGCGTCCCCACAGGGCCATCCCAGTGTACTACCTGGCCAGTCCTCTGCCCTTGGCCTGCCTTTCTCAGCTTTTGCTGTAGGCGTCATCCCAAAGGCCCTTCCATCTCAGCTGGGGAGCTCCTGCCCCTGGAGCTGACCCCTTCTCCCCACGCTGCTTCTCGCAGACAAATGTGTCACCAGCGAGCTCCTCAAAGGGATCCCTCTGGCCACCGGCGACACCAGCCCAGAGCCGGAGCTGCTGCCGGGAGGTGAGTGAGGACTGCCACTCCGTTCCGGGCTGCCTCTCCCTCCAGCCGTGCCGCTCCTGATGCCCGTGACCCAGGGCTCAGTTTCTTGCTCTTTTTCCCCTTCTCCAGCTCCACTGCCGCCTCCCAAGGAGGTCATCAACGGAAACATAAAGACAGTGACGGAGTACAAGATAGATGAGGATGGCAAGAAGTTCAAGGTGAGGGTGGGAGGGGGCAAGGAGTGAGGACCCTTTTCCTTGGGGACCCTGAGACCAGAAGAGGTTGGGGTGTGTTGAGTGGGTTGATAAAGGAGCTCCTTTGGTTCCAGGAGCCTGACCCTTCTCCTCTCCCATCCTCAGATTGTCCGCACCTTCAGGATTGAGACCCGGAAGGCTTCAAAGGCTGTCGCAAGGAGGAAGGTGAGATCCTCCTTCCCCAGGGATAACACAGAGGAATTGGAAAACTGTGTTCCCTGGACCTTTGTTTTTAAGAGATGGGACTTAACTCTGTACCTGTTGTGAGTCTGAACTGAGCCTTGGGTTCTTGTATTCTTATGGGGTCTTGAAAAGTTCAGGGCACAGGAGTTGATGATGATGCACAGTAAAAATGTTCAATGATGGGCAGGGGTGCAGTGAAAGTAGCCATGTGTGGTGGTGTGCACCTATAATCCCAGCTACGGGGCAGGCTAAGGCAGAAGAATTGCTTGAATCTGGGAGACGGAGGTTGCAGTTAGCTGAGGTTGCACCATTGCACTCCAGCCTGGGTGACAGAGTGAGACTGCATCTCACCAAAAAAAAAAAAAAAGTTTGATGATAAATATCGAATGATAGTAATATCAAATAAATTAGATTAAAAATATTGTAAGTTAGATTCTTTTATTTTTTTTTTAAAGACACAGGGTCCAGTCCTGTTGCCCAGTCTTGAGGGCAGTGGCACAGTCAGAGCTTACTGCAGCCTTACACTCCCAGGTTCAAGCCATCCTCCCACCTCACCCTGCTGAGTAGCTGGGGTTACAGGTGTGCACCGCCACACCGGGCTAATTTTAAGTTTTTGTAGAGGTAAGGTTTCTCTATGTTGATCAGGCTGGTCTCCAGTTCCTGGGCTCAAGAGCTTCCACCTTCACCTCGCAAAGTGCTGGGATTACAGGAGGGAGCCCCTGCGACCAGCTGTGGTTAGATTTTTTATTCCTCTTAGCCTGTCAATGGAGGAATGGAGCCAGAAGGTGGTCACAGCAGTTTCTGGAAGAAGTGATATCAATTAATACACTTGGGACAGTTTGCTGTGCGCTTAGTTTGTACCATACCTCATGCCAGCCACCTGGCAGGGTGTTTCTCATTTGATGTCCTTAGAAGCCCAGGGAGGTAGGAAGCTTTTGTGGTTCCTGTTTTACAAGGGAGGAAGCCAAGGCTCAGGCTGGGTAGCTCAAAGGCCTGGAGGTCTGGGTGGAGCCCCTTCACATCCCTGAATATTGAACCCTAGTGGGAGCTTGTCCGCCAACATGAACAGGCCCCAGGCTGTGTAGCTCTCACCTGGGGCCCAATGCTGACAGCTGCCCTGCCTCCTGGAGCTCAGGCCTGGCGGGGACTCAGGCAATAGGAACTGTCAACAGAACTGTTCAGGGAGTGGTTGAGGAGGATGAAAATGAGGTTCAAGGCCCAGACACTCCGGGGAAGGCTGTAGGTCCGGGACACCCCACTGTGGAACCCTGCCTGCCCCTGCCCTCAATTGTCCCCCATTCCTCCCTGAGCCCAGAACTGGAAGAAGTTTGGAAACTCAGAGTTTGACCCCCCAGGGCCCAATGTGGCCACCACCACTGTCAGTGACGATGTCTCTATGACGTTCATCACCAGCAAGGAGGTAAGCAGGGCAACCAGACTGGGCTGGGGTCCTGGGGTGGTGGCAAATGGGGTGCCTCAGCCACCTCTTTGAATTCCCCCAAACCTGCCCCTGCCAGGACCTGAACTGCCAGGAGGAGGAGGACCCCATGAACAAACTCAAGGGGCAGAAGATCGTGTCCTGCCGCATCTGCAAGGGCGACCACTGGACCACTCGCTGCCCGTACAAGGACACGCTGGGGCCCATGCAGAAGGAGCTGGCCGAGCAGTTGGGCCTGTCCACTGGCGAGAAGGAGAAGCTGCCCGGAGGTGCGTGGACAGGGGTGCTGGATGCTGTTGTGGGCTTGGTGTGTGTCGGGGGTCCTTGATCATTGCCTGTTATCTCCTGCATGACAGCACAGTGGGTTTGACAGTGCCTGTCTTTCTTTGAGGTGCCTTTTACCTTCCTAGTTGGCTGCATCTCCTGTAAGGTTGGGAGATAGGTATCTCCTGTTTATATGCGACTTGGCAGCTGTGACTCTGCTGGTGGCCGTGTGACTGTCCTGATGTGAGCTGCTTGAGCTGCTGTCAGTTCCAGAGTGCTGACCCCTCCATCCCCTTGTGTATGTGTGGTGTGTTACATGCCTGTGACTCTACCATCTGAATCCTTCTGTGGGATTAGCTGGTGGTGAGTGGGGATGTGTACTTGTTGCCTGCCATGTGAGGGCAACCTGGGCACTGTCCCGTGTGTCCCATGATGCCATCGCTGTAGATGTGAGGCTGCTCTCCCTGTGACCCCCTGCCCTCTCAGGAGGGGGGTTGGGACTTTTCCTCCCCTGCCTTCACTAGTGTTGCTTGCTGGGAGCTCAAATGGTACCAGCTTTCTGGGTGTGACCTTGGTGTCCCTTTGGCCAACCGGCTGCCTGTGGCTTGGCAGACAGTGCCTGCTCTCGATCAGCACTGGAGCCCCAGCTTCCTGGGGCAGCTCTGTCCCTGTGCCTGTGCCAGGGTGAAGTTGAACTCAGCTGTCTGTTGGTCCGCAGAGCTAGAGCCGGTGCAGGCCACCCAGAACAAGACGGGGAAGTACGTGCCGCCAAGCCTGCGTGACGGGGCCAGCCGCCGAGGAGAGTCCATGCAGCCCAACCGCAGAGGTGAGGGGTGTCCCGACACCGGGCTGGTGAGTGGGCACCTCCGAGAATCCCTCATTATCCCCGAGGTGCACACGAGGGCCAGGCAGGGGACTCCACTCACAGCCACCTCCCCTCACAGCCGATGACAATGCCACCATCCGTGTCACCAACTTGTCAGAGGACACGCGTGAGACCGACCTGCAGGAGCTCTTCCGGCCCTTTGGCTCCATCTCCCGCATCTACCTAGCTAAGGACAAGACCACTGGCCAGTCCAAGGTAGGTGGGCAGGCACGGGGGGCGGCGGGGGGGGCGCTGTGGGGCAGGGCTTTGCCTGATGACCCCACCCACGCCTCCCCTCTGCAGGGCTTTGCCTTCATCAGCTTCCACCGCCGTGAGGATGCTGCACGCGCCATCGCTGGAGTGTCTGGCTTCGGCTATGACCACCTCATCCTCAACGTCGAGTGGGCCAAGTAAGATCCGACCCCTGCTCTGCCCCTGCCCCTGCCCCTGCCCCGGGTCCCTGTCTTGTCCCAGCACCGCCACTGAGCCTGGGGCCAACCAATAGTCCTATAGCAATTTAATAGTCCCCAGGTTGGTTTTGAGGGGACAGTCCTTGTCTTTTTCCAAAACCTGGCAGAGGGGTACTGGGTGGCAGCTCTTGTGCCCCAGGGTCCCTGCCAGACTTTGGGCCAGGCTTTGAGACTGGCCATCTGACTGTGTCCCCTTTGTCCTTGTATTACCCCATCTTTGCTCCCACCCACGAGGTGCCACTTGGGTGTCGGGAGTCTTGGGGTGCCCCCCAAGGTCTCACACCATGCCACCCTCCTCCTGCCTTCCCCAGGCCATCCACTAACTAAGCCAGCTGCCACCGGATGCTCGGCCTAGGACCCTTGGCGACAGAAGGCAGCCTCTGAGAGCATGGGCTCCAAGGGCAATAAAAAGGCTCCTCTCTCTCTACCCCGTCCTGTTTATTCTTGCATCTCCAGTCCTGTGGCAGGGCCAGCCCCTCCCCTTCCCTGGGTGTGGGTTTGGTCCCTGACCCTGCAGAGTCTCCATGGCCAGCGCTCTGAGTGGGAAAGGCGACTGCCGCCTGGGCTGCAGCAGGCCCAATCTGGCTGCAGTCACAGGCATTGCTTTCTGGGGGAAGTGGCACCTTGGAATGACACCTGGAATGTGGCTTCAGCCAGGCCACATCACAGGCTCACCTCATGGGACAGGCTCGGATGGTTCAGGAGTGGCTGTGGCATTCAGGGGCAGGGCTTGGCCGGTGCTCTTGCCATCCTCTGGCCTCCGGCTGTCTCTGTAGCCGGGGCAGTGTTGGCGGCAACAGCCGAGGCTGGGCACCACGGCCATGTAGAGCAGTGGGTGGATGCAGAAGGCCAGGGGCATGAGGCCTCGCATTGCCTGGTAGCCCACGTAGGGCCCCAGCTCCAGGGCCGCCATGGCCTGGCCCACATCCGTAAAATTTGGGCAGTGGCTGTCCCAGCGTCGCCGAGCCTCCACATTGAGCACCCGCATGATGTGGTAGGGTACATAGGAGCTGGTGTAGAGGGCCACGCCACTAGCCACCAGTGCTGCCACGCGCAGCTTCTCGGCCGCGGTCATGCCCGTGCTGCGCAGCACGGCCAGTCCGAGGGCACCATAGGCCGCCAGCGTGAGCAGCAGAGGCAGGACACAGCCCAGCCCTGCCAGCACCAGGCTATATGCTCTGTAGGCTGCCAGCCGGTGGCTGTCTGCTGTCCCCAGACACTTGATGCAGGCCTCGGGCCTGGCCACGCTGCAGGTGCCCACCCCCTGCTGTGGCCTCTTCAGGTGGGAGAAGCTGAGCGTGGGTGCGGCCAGCAGGGCAGCCAGGACCCAGCCTGTGGCACTCAGGGCCCAGGCGTGCTTGGGCCGCAAGTAGCTGCGGGTGAAGAAGGGGTGCACGATGCCCACGTAGCGGTTGAGGCTGATGCAGGTGATGAAGATGACACTGCCCAGCAGGTTGCAGGTGAAGAGGAAGCGTTCCAGACGGCACATGGCCTCCCCGTAGCGCCAGTGCTTGGGGGGATAGAGGTAGGCGGCCAGTGGTGGCAGCGTCAGGGCGCAAAGCAAGTCACTGACTGCCAGCTGGGCCGAGAAGACCACAGCGGGGTGCCATGGGCGCTGCTCAAGGGTGCTGAAGCGGTACAGGGCCAGGCCATTGCTGGCCACGGCCACCAGGAACTCAACCACCAGTATGGGCCACAGGAAGTCCCCCTGGAATGTATTGAGGATGTGGTCAGCAGCCACCAGGAAGTTGACAGGGCAGGCCTTGGCACCTGTGGGCAAAAGGTATCAGCAGCTGAGCACTCACCTCCCATAAGGCAGCTCCTGCTGCCTCCCGAGCCCATGCCCACCATGGCACGGATCCTGACACGAGTCCTTTCCCCTTGGAAGGGGATCAGACTCAGAGCCAGGGTTCTGCACTGGGCCCCAGTGGACCAGCTGGGGCAAGCCAGTGGCCACCCAGCTCCCCCGCCACCCTCATCTCTGGCCCCACTAGAGACCTCCTCCCCGAAGTCCAGCCCTGGCAAGTCCTGCCAGCTTCACTTCAGATCTGTGCTGCCTGACCCGCAGACTCTTCTCCCTGTGGCCACCAGAGGGCACCTGCGAGTGCTGGAGTCCTGTCCCCACCTCTTTTGCTTCCAGCTCACTTAGCTGTGGAGTGGCCGCCAAAGAGCCAGACTCACCCCACAAGATCACATGGGTACACTGCCACTCACCACACTCCCCAATGCCATCCTCTCTGCCCCATGACTCACTCCCTCACACTGGCCCACTCTGGCTTCCCGCCTGCTCCTGCAGGCTTGTGCCTTGGGACCTTCCCATCCAGACTTTTTTTGAGACAGAGTTTCACTCTGACGCCAGGCTGGAGTGCAGTGGTGCTATCTTGGCCCCCTGCAACCTCTGCCTCCCGGGTTCAAGGAATTCTCTTGCCTCAACCTCCCAAGTAGCTGCATCACCGCCCCCCCCCAACCCCCGGCCTGGCTAATTTTTGTATTTTCAGTAGAGATGGGGATTCCCCATGTTGGTCACTCTGACTTCTAAGGATTTTTAGAAGTCCTTTCTGTACTGGCAAAACTTGAGCAGTGCTGGTAATCCCAGCAAGGGGGCACAAAGGTTGCCTCCAAGGGTTTAATGATTTGCTAAATTTGCATTTACCCCACCCACCTCTAGGGTTTTGGAGCTTACTTATCTAGCTCTGGTTTCCTACGCCAAAACCAATGTTTGAACCACTTTGACCTCTGACTTCCTTTTCAGGCTGGTCTCGAACTCATGACCTCAGGTGATCCGCCTCAGCCTCCCAAAGCACTGGGATTACAGGCATGATCCACCATGCTTGGCCACACCCTGACATTCTTGAGGCTCCCTCCCCCACGACTGTGGTCCTGCCTGCAGACACCCCAAAGTGTGCCTGCAGCCTTCCCTGCAGCATTTTCCCCCATATCGTGCTTCCACCTAATGACAGAAAAACCTCCCTCCTCTGGGAGGATGAGGGCTCTGCCTACCCACTACTGGCACCAGTGCCCACCACAGTGCACAGGGCACAGCAGCACAGGGGCGCTCACTCTGGGGACAGGCTCCTCCTGAGGTGCTTATCCACTCCCAACCATAGCCTGCTCAGGGAGGAAGTGCCATCTATACCTCGCTTTTTTCTGGAGACAGGATCTCGCTGTCACTGAGGCTCAAGTGCAATCACAGCTCAGTGCAGGCTTGAACTCCTGGGCTCAAGCGATCCTCCTGCCTCAGCCTCCTGATTAGCAGGGACCACAGGCTCCTGCCACCACAAGCAGCCTCAACCTAGGTTTTACCAATACCCATCCCCCACTGCCCCCACCTTTTAATAATCTGCAGACCCCTGGATAGGCCATCATGCCTTCTCACCTGAGTGGTTGGCTGCCATGCTCCCACGCTGTCTGTGCCGAGCCTGAGCCTGTCTGCAACCCAGTTCCGCTGTGCCTCCTGAGTCTCCTGTGGCCAAGCCCCAGTCCCTCCCCCAGTTCCGGGGCCAGCCAGCAGAGCAGGCGAGAGCATCCTGTTTCCACCCACGTTTCCTTCCTCATTGTGCCACAGCCAGCTGGGGATTCAAGCTCATCTGCTTAAAGCGTGACCTCTGTCTGCTTGCAGGGCTCTTGGTGGCACCGTGGGGAGGGGCTGCCCATGCCCAATGCTGCCACCAATGACACCACCCAACCCCATGCAAGAAGTGGGAGAGGGGAGGGACCCAGCTTCCAAGAGCAAACCAGGTGGAAGGGACTCCCAGGTGTCACCGGCCCAGGCCTCTCTGGGTTGCTTTGTAGGGCTCCAGGATCCCCCATCCCAAAAGCTGACGTGGACCCCTGGCCAGTTCAGTCCTTTATTGGAGTGGAAGGGTTGGGGACACAACTCCTTTATGGCGTCTCTCGGGCCCCAATCTGGGGCATTCAGTCTATCCACTGCTCCGACACGGCTCGGCCTCATGCTGCTCTCTTCTGTGGCCGGCCCCGTCCCCGTCCCCGTCCACGATGCCAGGAAACCCCCTTGGGCCCCAGCCTGCCCTGGGCCCCCTGGGGCTTGTCCTTGGGCAACTTCCAGTCACTAAAACGACCCTTGCCTCTGTCCGTTTCCCGCCGCTTCCAGCCCGGACACTTGGCTGGCTGTTTTGGCTTTGCCTCAGGGAACAGGTCTGCGGGGAAGAGACCATGTCAGGGCCCCAGAACAAGGACGGGCCCCGAGGACCCCACTGCAGACCCCACTCCATACCCTCACTGGGCGCCTCGCCAACCGCCTGGCGGAAATACTCTATGTCATCATCTTCCAGGTCATCATCAGACTTGCTCAACCACGGGCTCGGCCTCCCCGGGGCCACTTCGCGACTGCTCCCAACCTGTGCCTTCTTCATGCCCTCCAGGCTCTTCTCCCTGAAGGAGGGATTGGGTGGTGGTCAAGGTGGCTGCCCATCCCCAGGACCCCTGGCCTGGCACTGCCAAGCCCCACCCAGACCTGTGGGCCTCCCGCTGCTCCTGCTTGCGCTGCACGTTCTGGGCCTGCTGGGCCCGCCTCTGCGCCTTCAGCTGCAGCCTTTTCTCCTTTGCTTCCAGGATGGCCTGCAGTTCCTCCTCCGTCTTGCGCACTGAACAGGGAGATGCAGTCACCGAGAGTTGGGCGCAGCCCCCCACCCTTGGGCCCCGGCCTCACCAAAACTGTGGAACATCACTTTGCCCTCCCCGATGCCGTCCTGGACTTTGATGAGCCGCAGCGTCATCCTCGGGCCGATCTGGGGGTGATGACAGAGAAGTGTCAGCCCATTGTTGGGGCTCGGGGTCCCCAAGGGTCACCTTCCCTGGGCCTCACCTCAGTGAGCCGCACGGCGCTCTGTTGAGCCAGCATGTTGCCGCGGCCAGCGATGGCCTGGGGCAGCTCTGTGATGTTATGGTCACCGTCGGGCTCCGCCTCACTCTCCGACAGCCCTGCGCCCCTATGTGGGGAACACTCGCAGCTCAATGGGGAAGCTCAGACTCCTGGGCCCATTCTGGGGTCCCTGGGCTGCGGGTGGCCTCCTGCCCTATGCCCTTCTTACGTGGCCAGCAGCTCGCTGATGTCCTGCAGGCGGCTCATGTTGGGGAACTTCTCCTGAAGAAGCTTCTTCATCCCGCGACTCGCACCCACAGGAACAACCTTGATGCTACTGTGGGGACATGAGTGGATGACAAGGGGGTGGTCAGGGGTCTTGGGGCTTGCAGTCCACATCTTGCCTTCCCACAGTGTGTCAGGGCGTTTACTTAGAGACAGAGCAATCACAGAGTCTCAGCAAGAGTGCTGTCATCAGCCGCATGAAGAGGCCCCCATCCCGTACCCCCTCATCCCTTGCCTGCCAGGATGCTCACTAGTGGCGGAAGTCCAGCTCCTGGGAGTCAGGGTTGTAGTCAATGAGGAGGCAGCGCTTGATGGTGTTCAGGTTTACCTGGGAGGTGAGGAAGACCGCATGCTCCAGTAGACTCTTGGCAAAGTTTGGGGAAATGCGGGCTTCAGGGGATACATGCCCTGTTACACTGACTTTGGCACTGGCTAGAAATCTTGCTTCCAGCTTGCACCTGTGGTTTCAGCTATTCTGGAGGCTGAAGCTGGGGGACTGCCTGAGCCCAGGAGTTCAAAACCAGCCCAGGCAACATAGAGTGTGTCCATGTCTACAAAAAGTAGATGTAAAAACGAGCTGGGCATGGTGGTACATGCCTGCAGTCTCAGCTACTCAGGAGGCGGAGGCTGCAGGATTGCTTGCACCCAGGAGTTCAAGACCAACATAGGGAAACTGTCTCTTAAAAAAGTAAAGAAGAAATCCTGGTCCCACAGCCCACATTAGACTCCCTGATGACTGGTATCTTACCTAAGTCCCATCTGAGAGTCACTGGTGACAAGGATTAAGAGCTAGGACTCAGGAGCCAGACCAATTTGAAAATCCAGTCCTGCCCCCTGGAATCTAAACTCAGCATCTCTGCCAGCCTCAGTTGTGCTTTTTTTGGAGACAAGGTCTCGCTTTGTCACCCACGATGGAGTAGAGCGGTATGAACATGCCTCACTATAGCCTCCACCTCCTGGGCTCAGGTGATTCTCCCACCGCAGCCTCCATGTGCCACCACACCAGACTACTTTTTAAAAATCTACTTTTTGTAGACATGGGGTCTTACTATGTTGCCCAGGCTGATCTCAAACTCTTGGGCTCAAGCGATCCTCCTTCCTCGCCCTCCCAAAGTACTGGGATTACAGGCCTAAGCCACAGGACTGGGCCCTGCAGCTTTCCTCTGTAAAACAGGGCCACGAGAAGAGATGCTACACTCAACACACACAGAAAATAAAACTCTGTATGTCTTTCCACCTGCTGGACAAGGCGCAGCTCGCAGGGTGGGAGTGCTGGGGGCATCACTGGACACATGAGTGGGATTTAACCTCAGGACTCAGCAGACCCAGGAGCTGTCAGCCTCAGCACTAGGAGTAGTGAGCGAACCACCTGAGGGCCTGTGGCACCTCTTCCACTGCACTCACCCGTACCTGCCACCTCACTAGGCCCACCTTGTGCACGTTGATGGAAGGGAACAGGTTCTGGAACATGGTGGCCATGAGCTTCACATGCATGCCATGGGGGCCAAAGCTGTTGAGCACCAGGAGGGGCGGGTGGGCAAACTGCTGCTCGTGCATTCGGTGCCGGCGCAGCGAGGAGACCACGTCACGCACCAGTGAGTACTGCAGGGCAGGAGGAGGGGGTGATCATCAACCACACATGGCTGGAGCCACCCCCAAGTCCAGCTCCCGCCCACATGACTTTGTACCACCTCCCCCCCTCACCTTCTTGACCTGGAAGGTCAAGGTGGGGCCTCCTGGGAGGCGCATCAGCTTCTGCAGGGGAAAAAAAGATCAGTGAGGCTGGAGAGGTCTAGCAGAGGAGCCCGGGAGTAGGCACCTTTACCCAATCTCTTCTTCAGAGCGTTTACTTTGAAGCCAGAAATCACAGCAACTCAGAGGCATATGTGTTCATCATGAGAGATGGGGAAAGTGGGGGTCTGGGGGAGATGAGGGGGTGAGGGTGCCTACTCACAAAGTAGACACTGGTCTCGGTTTTGCTCAGGATCAGAAAGTGTGTGACCCCAAGGGGCCCAGCCACTGCCACGCAGTCCTTCAGTGAGTTCTTCTTACGAACCTAGAAATGACAAAGAGAAAAAAACAGCTTAGCCGGGCATAGTGGTTGCGTGCCTGTAGTTCCAGCTACTTGGGAGGCTGAGGCAGGAGAATCACTTGAACCGGGGAGGCGGAGGTTGCAATGAACCGAGATGTGGCCATTGCATTCCAGCCTGGGCAACAAGAGTGAAACTCCGTCTCAAAAAAAAAAAAAAGAAAAAACATAGCCATCCCTTATTGCAGTGACTATAAGCTGATACTGCAGATCCTGTTATGGTCTGTCTTGCACCTGACCCTTTCAACAAGCCCAGAAGAGCAAAAGGATCCTAGCGTTTACTTCAGAGTCAATTGGACATGGATTTCAGTTCTAACTGTCTCTTGCTCACAGTGCATCTTCCCATTTGACAGATGAGCGAACCAAGGCCCAGCAAGATTAAGTAACTAGCTTCAGGTACTGGGGAAAAGTCAGTTTCCAACCCTGCTTTGCTGTCTCCAGATTCTAGCCTTTTTTTTCCTCCTCGACATGGCCTGCCCCTGTCACCCAGGCTGAAGTAAAGTGGCATGATCCTGATTCACTGCAGCCTTATATTTCCTGGGCTCAAGGAATCCTCCAACCTCGGCCTCCCGAGTGGCTGGGACTACAGGCATGCACCACCATATCAGACTAAACGCTGGAATTACAGGCTGAGCCACCACGCCAGGCTCCAGATTCCAGTCTTATTTTTTTATATCACTTCTATTTGATATTAGAGACATTCCAGTTTTAACCGCCACCCTTAGGCTACTAACTATCCCGCAAGCTGTGCGCCCTCGCTCCAGCCCAGGAAAGCACTGAGGCAGAGATGATAATCCCCATGAGGGTCCCTTTCTCCAGCTGGGGAGACTGAGGCCTCCCATAGGGAGGCATTACTGCGGCCGCGAAGACGAAGCCCACGATGCGTGGAGACGGGCTAGGGGTGAGGTACAGACCTGCAGGCGGCTGGCAGTAAGCGGCTCCATGACCCGCCGCACGTCCAGTGCGAGCTGCCGGATGTTCTGACCCGCGCAGCCCCGCGTGAATACGAACGAGTGCGGGTTAGCGGCGTAGGCCTCGAGATTGTGGAGCTGCGCCTGGGCGCGCGCACGCTTCTGGTGCCGGGACTACGGCGGCGAAAAACAAACAGTGAGCACCGCGACCCGGACCGAGACCCCGCCTGTGCCCCCTGCCTCCCCAGCCACTGAGCCTTACCCTCCCTGACCGCCCCATACTGCTGTGTCCTCCGCGAGGGTTCTTCTGTCTGCCGATTCCGGCGCCGCGCAGCTCACTTCCGGCGCCTGAGAGGCCTCACGGAAATCGGCACGGCGTGGTGACGTCATCAGGCAGTCCTGCGCACTAGGCGGCCTCCGGGAGCGAGGAGGGGCAATCAGGTGGAGTGGTTGCTATGGAGACAGGGAGGCCTGTTTCTAGGGATACGGGGCGTGGCTACGAGGCTCCCGGCTGCAGAGAAACTGATCTGCCAGTTCGAATCCTGCTTCGGCCCATTTCCTCCAGCTGGGCTAAAACCACTTGCTGCATTCCGAGACTTCTAAAATATCCCAAAGTGAGGATGATAATGTCCTCCGGGCCCACGAATGAGGAGCGATCATGTATGCACAATGTGGGGCGCTCTGGCGCCAGGTACTTGGGGAGAAGCCACTAGAGGGAATAAGGACTGTGGCAATCATTCATTTTGATCCCGCAGCTCCTCTGGGCCAGCTGTCCTCCCCCGTCTGCAGACCCGCTGAAGGATGGAAACTCCACATCACCTTCTGGAAACTCAGGGCAAGGCGGGCGCTTCGTGAATAACTTGCCCCCTCCTTCTTTCCGTTCAAAGCCTCAGTCTTGGCCTCAGGCCTCTGGCTTCTTCCTCAAAACCTTGCAGTTGGGGGGACACCCCCTCCCTGCGCTGAACATTGCTCTCCTCTCCCCCATCGACCTCCTCTCCCTCCTCTCCCTCCTGGCTCTCTCCAGCACCCCAGTTCTTTCTCCTCTCCCCTGTATGTGTCTCTCTTCCCTCTCATCTTCTCCCTGTCTCTGTCATCAGTTGTCTCTTTCGTCATTTATAACTAAAGAAGTTTCCTTTCTCTGTGTCTGGCCCCATTCCCATTTCTTTCTTCTCCTCTGCCTCCCTATGTCTCTCCCAATTTCCCCATCTCGCCCTATCTCTGCCATCTCCCCATGTCTTTCCCATCTCCATCTGTCCGAGTCTGTCTTCTTCAGCCCTACTCTGTGACTTATGACGTTTACTCCCTCTCTACTGCCAATGGGGAAGCCAGAGGGGGCTGAGAGTGGGGCGGGGGGGGGCGAGGGGCCCAGCATGGGGGCCCCAGCTCAGGCCCAGAGCCCAGCCTGGCAGCCTCTCTCAGATCTGGGACGACTGTTTCCTCTTTCAACCCTGGAGTCCATTCGAGTTACTTGGGAACTCAGGACGGTGCAGACCAGGGGAAGGAGGCGGCTCTTCCAGCGTGTGGCTGGTTGTCGGTGGGGCCTTCGGACAGGTCTCGGACTCTGGGCCTGGGCTCTGCGGGCTCTACGTGAGTTTCTTTGTAACCCTGGGAAATGACTGCATGGTTACTTCTCACAGTTCCGTCCCTGTGTGATTTGACTTGTGTGAAAATATGACCGAGTGTGTGGGAGACCAATGGTGACCTCCCTGGTGTGGTGGATGGGTGTCTGGGTGTCACCTGTGTGTACCTGTTTTGTATCTGTGCATCACAGTGTGATCACAAGAACCAGGGTGTGGACAAATCTGACACACAGATAAAGACCCACTTAGGGCAAGGCTCAGTGGCTCACGCCCATAATCCCAGCACTGTGGGAGACTGAGGCGGGTGGATTACCTGAGGTCGGGAGTTTGAGACCAGCCTGGCCAACATGGAGAAACCCCGTTTCTACTAAAAGTACAAAAATTAGCTGGGTGTAGTGGCAGGCGCCTGTAATCTCACCTACTCTGGAGGCTGGGGCAGGATAGTCACTTGAACCCGGGAGGTAGAGGTTGCAGTGAGCTGAGATCGTGCCGTTGCACTCCAGCCTGGGTGAAAAGAGCAAAACTCCCTTTAAAAAGAAAATGGGAAATAAAGAAAAAGACCCACTCAGCCCACCCCATTTCCCTTTACATTGTGATGTATGTGTGACTGTATTTGGAACATACAGTTGTTGCCTGAACCTGTGTTATGTTTCCAGCTGTGTCTTTTATTTTTTTATCAGTGGGATATCCTCTATTTATGAAAGCATAATTTCAATGCAAAAGTCAAGCTTTATGGTTAGGATAGGTTCAGATCCAATCTGACAATGTTTAACACTAACTTTAACATGTTAAAGTTCTGATTCCTGAAAGTTTTTCTCACTTAATATATATTCCCTCTGGCTGGGTGCAGTAGTGGCTCACGCCTGTAATCCCAGCACTTTGGGAGGCTCAGGTGAGCGGATCATGAGGTCAGGAGTTTGATACCAGTCTGGCCAACGTGGTGAAACCTCATCACTACTAAAAACATAAAAATCAGCTGGCGTGGTGGCGGGTGCCTATAGTCCCAGCTACTCTGGAGGCTGAGGCAGGAGAATCACTTGAACCCAGAAGGTGGAGATTGCATTGAGCCAAGATCGTGCCACTGACTCCAGCCTGGGAGAGGGAGCAAAACTCCATCTCAAAAAAAAAAAAAAAAAAGGGCTGGGCAGTGGCTCACACCTGTTATCCCAACACTTTGGGAGGCTGAGGTGGGCAGATCACAGGGTCAGAAGCTCGAGACCAGCCTGACCAACGTAGTGAAACCCTGTCTGTACTGAAAAAAAAAAAAATACAAAAATTAGCCGGGTGTGGTGGTGGGCATCTGTAATCCCAGCCACTCGGGAGGCTGAGGTGGGAGAATCGCTTGAACCTGGGAGGCGGAGGTTGCAGTGAGCCAAGATCCAGCCATTTCACTCCAGTCTGGGCAACAGGGTGAGACTCTATCTCAAAAAAAAAAAGAAAAAGAAAAAAGAATACACTGTGGGCTGGGCGCCGTGGCTCACACCTGTAATCCCAGCACTTTGGGAGGCCAAGGCGGATGGATCACGAGGTCAAAAGATCAAGACCATCCTGGCCAACATGGTGATATCCCATCTCTACTAAAAATACAAAAATTAGCTGGGCATGGTGGCATGTGCTTGTAGTCCCATCAACTCAGGAGGCTGAGGCAGAAGAATTGCTTGAATCTGGGAGGTGGAGGTTGCAGTGAGCTGAGATCGCACCACTGCACTCCAGCCTGGCGCTTGGTGACCAAGTGAGACTCTGTCTCAAAAAAAAAAAAAAGACAATTCTTCAACCACAATTTAAAAATTTCCAGTGGCTGGATCACCTGAGGTCAGGAGTTCAAGACCAGCCTGACCAACATAGAGAAATCCTGTTTCTACTAAAAATACCAAAATAGGTGGGTGTGGTGGTGCATGCCTATAACCCCAGCTACTTGGGAGGCTGAAGCAAGAGAATTGCTTGAACCCAGGAGGCGGAGGTTGTGGTGAGCTGAGATCGTCCCATTGCACTCTAGCCTGGGCAAAAAGAGTGAAACTTTGTCTCAAAAAATGAATAAAGTAAAAATAAAAATGTCCAACTGTATCTTTTATACTTATTTTTTATTTTAATTAATTAATTAATTTTAAGATAGGAGTTTCACTCTTGTCCCCCAGGCTGGAGTGTGGTGGCTAGATCTCGGCTCACTGCATCCTCTGCCTCCTGGCTTCAAGCGATTCTCCTGCCTCAGCCTTCCGAGTAGCTGGGATTACTGGCCCATGCCACTATGCCTGGCTAATTTTTGTATTTTTAGTAGAGACAGAGTTTCACCATGTTGGCCAGGATGGTTTTGAACTCCTGACCTAGAGTGATCCACCTGCCTTGGCCTCCCAAAGTGCTGGGATTACAGGAATGAGCTACTGTACCTGGAGTTTTGCTGGGTGTTAATGTGTGTATGTGTGTGTGTGCGTGTTAATGTGTGTGCGCGCGCGTGTGCGTGTGTGTGTCTGTATCTTTGTGTCTGCTCTGTTATGTGCCCATATGTGTATGATTACTGTGGTATACATGTGTGAGTTTCTGAGTCAAGCTACCTCGGCTGGTTCTCATCCTGGTCTCTTTCCGGCTGTGTGACCACAGGCAAGTCACTCACCCTCTCTGAGCCTGTTTCCCTGCTGTAAAATGAGGCTACATACAGAGAAGCTACATACAAATGACATAAAAGGTGTGGAGAGTTTAGAGCCATACGCTACACACAGTGAGTCCCCAGTGACAGGCCTCATTCTATGTGTGGTGTGTGTGTCTGGGGCTGGGATCCCGCCTGGCTGCCCCAGGGCCTGCAGCCTCCCATGCTCTGGGCTCTGTAGTGGAGGGTGGTGGGGAAGGGGAGGGACATCCAGGACACTGACCTGTGTTATCAGGCTCTGGTTGCCTGGGCAGGGGGATCTGGCAACTCTGTCTCATTTCTCATTTGGGAAATGCTAAATATTTATAGTTTGGCCTCCTGGGCCCAGCATTTCAGCTCCACTCCCAGGCTCTGAGGGTTGGGGAGTGGTTACCAAGCCTCATCTCTCCTGTCCCAACATCCCCCGCCCCTGCACACACCCTTCTCTAGCTGAGAGGCTCCACTGGACCCTCGACTCTTCTTTGGACTTCTTGTGCGCCCTGTGAGCTTCGCTGGATTTAGGGTCTTGGGCGTGAGAGGTGAGAGGGTGGGAAGGTAGGTGGAGGTTAATTCTCACTGTCGGAAAACCCCAACCACAGCTTGGCTTGGGGCCCCCAGTCCATCCCGCCACCGCAGGCAGAGTGTGAAAGGCAGCTGGGGGCAGGGGGAAGTGTCAGTGATCAGAAGACAAAGAGAGGACCCCCCTGCTTGGAGTTCAAGTCCAGAAGTCAATGTGGCCGTCTCCAGCCCAGAACCCTGCTCCCACCTGACTCAGAGTAAAATCCAAGTCCTCCTCTAGGCCCACAAGACTCTTCACATGTTGCCCTGTCACCTCTCACCCACTCCTGCTTTCCCTCCTCACTCTGTTCCAGCTTCACAGACCTTTCTGTCATTTCTTTTTTTTTTTTTTTTTCAGTCTGTCTTTGTCACCCAGGCTGGAGTGCAGTGGCACGATCTCGGCTCACTGCAACCTCTGCCTCCTGAGTTCAAGCAATTCTCCCACCTCAGCCTCCTGAGTAGTATCTGGGATTATAGGCGTCTGCCATCACACCCAGCTAATTTTTGTATTTTTAGTAGAGACAGGGTTTCACCAAGTTGGCCAGGCTGGTCTTGAACTCCTGACCTCAGATGATCCTCCTGCCTTGGCCTCCCACAGTGCTGGGATTACAGGCGTGAGCCACCATGCCTGGCCCCTTTCTGCGATTTCTTGGGTCCAACCTTAGGGCCTTTGCACCTGCTGTTCCCTCTGCCTGGAATGTTCATCCTCTTCTTTCTCTTCCTTCTGGTCTTTCAGAAAGTGTCACTTATTCTTTATTTTAATTTTAATTTTTAGTAGAGATGGGGTTTCGCCATGTTGGCCAGGCTGGTCTCAAACTCCTGGGCTCAAGCAATCCTCCTGCCTTGGCTGGACTTCCAAAGTGCTGGAATTACAGGCGTGAGCCACTGTGCCCGGTCAAGTGTCTCTTCTTCTGTGAGGCCTTTCCTGACTCCTCTATTTTTATTTATTTATTTTTTCTGAGACAGAGTCTCTCTCTGTTGCCCAGGCTGGAGTGCAGTGGTGCGATCATGACTCACTGCAACCTCTACCTTCCAGGTTCATGCGATTCTTGTGCCTCAACCTCCTGAGTAGCTGGGACTATAGGTGCCTGCTGCCACGCCCGGCTTTTTGTATTTTCAGTAGAAACATGGTTTTGCCATGTTGGCCAAGCTGGTCTCAAACTCCTGACCTCAAGTGATCCTCCTGCCTCGGCCTCCCAAAGTGCTGGGATTACAGGTGTGAGCCACCGCACCTGGCCCTGACTACTCTATTAAATGTCCCCAAACCCAAGGACTGTCACCTCCTTTCCTGTTCCATTTTTCTCCTAAGCACCATCACCCTCTGACCTACCTACCGGCTGTTTGACTTATTTCTGTTCTCCCACCTTGAATTTCAGCTCCACAAGGGCAGACATTTTATCTATTTGGGTTAAGGCTGTGTCCTCATTGCCCAAAACGGCACCTGGCATAAAATAGGCACTTAAGGCATGCATGGTTGGATGAATAAGTGAGGCAATGCGTGTATGAGATGGAGACCCTCAGGATACGTGTTCGCACAGGCATCAGGAAGTATACGTTTAGGGCTGGTTGGGGCTGCTCACACCTGTAATTTCAGCACTTTGGGAGGCCAAGGTGGGAGGATCACTTGAGCCTAGGAGTTGGAGACCAGCCCGGGCAACATAGTGAGACCCCATCTCTACAAAAAAGTACCGGGGCATAGAGGTACACACCTGTAGTCCCAGCTACACAGGAGGCTGAGGCAGGAGGACTACTTGAGCACAGGAGTTGGAGGCTGCAGTGAACTATGACTGCTCCACTGCACTCTAGCCTGGGCAACAGAGCAAGCAAGTCTCTCTTTTTTTTTTTTTTTGAGATGGAGTCTCACTAGGTCTAGGTCGTCCAGGCTAGAGGGCAGTGGTACAGTCTCAGCTCACTGAAACCTCTACCTCCCAGGTTCAAGCCATTCTCCTGACTCAGCCTCCCGAGTAGCTGGCTTACAGGCATGCACCACGCTCAGCTAATTTTTTGTATTTTTAGTAGAGATGGGGTTTCATCATGTTGGCCAGGTCTCGATCTCCTGACCTCAGATGATCAGCCTGCCTTGGCCTCCCAAAGTGCTGGGATTACAGGCGTGAACCACCATGAGACCAGCCTGGCAAACATGGTGAAACCCCATCTCTACTGAAAATACAAAAGATGCTGGGCATGGCAGTGCGTGCCTGTAATCCCAGCTACTCGGGAGGCTGAGTCAAGAGAATAGTTTGAACCCGAGAGGGGAAGGTTGCAGTGAGCCAAGTTCACACCACTCCAGCCTGGCAACAGAGGGAGACTCCGTCTCAAAAAAATTCCAGCACTGGGATTAAAAAATCACAGGGCAGTGGAGAAATCCCATCTCTACTAAAAATACAAAATTAGCCGGGCGAGGTAGTGCACACCAGTAATCGCAGCTACTTGGGAGACTGAAGCAGGAGAATTGCTTGCACCCGGGAGGCAGAGGTTGTGGTGAGCCGTGATCGCACCCCTGCACTCCAGCCTGGGCGACAGAGTGAGACTCCGTCTCAAAAAAAAAAAGAGAAAAATGTTCCAGACTGCAAAAACAGCAGGAACAAAGGCCCAGAGGCTGCAACTTGCTTGGTGTGAGGAAGGGCGTGGGAGGTAGTGAGGGCAGGAGGGGATAGGCCAGATAGCGCAAGTTTTTATGGGCCATGGAAAGATTTGGGCTTTTTCTCTAAAGGAGGTGGGAGCCAAGGAGGATTCTGGGCAGAGGAGGGAAGGAGGGAGGGATGTGAACTGACTCGGATGTTCACCGCCGCCCTCTGGCGGCTGTCGTGGGTAGTAGACCTGGGGTTGAGGATGGAAGTTCAGAGAGCAGGGAGACAGCTGCTGTCAGGAAATCCAGATGGTGTCTTGAGCTGGGAATTCAGGGAGGGTGTGGGGGGAGGGGGGAGCAGTGGGGACGTGGAGGAATTCGGGGTCTAAACAGAAGAGCAGACAGGCCTGGCTGATGGATTGGATCTGCTGGGGTTTTGGTATGAGGACGTGGAAGATGGGGTTTCCAGTATGCGACGGATAGGAAGACAGTGAGACGTTTCGGTCACTCCTCACCTCGTTGCACCCCGCTCCCTTTGCTTTTTTTTTTTTTTAGATGGAGTTTCGCTCTTGTTGCCCAGGCTGGAGTGCAGTGGTGCGATCTTGGCTCACTGCAACCTCCGCCTCCCTGGTTCAAGCGATTCTCCTGCCTCAGCCTCCCGAGTAGCTGGGACTACAGGCATGCACCAACATGCCCAGCTAATTTTTGTATTTTAGTCGAGACGGGGTTTCGCCGTCTTGGCCAGTATGCTCTCAATCTCTCGATCTCGCGATCCGCCCGCCTCGGCCTCCCCAACTGCTGGGATTACAGGCGTGAGCCACCGCGCCCGGCCTCGCTCGTCTAATGAATGAATGAATACATGAGACCCGTTATCCTGCGGGGCTCCAGGAGCTCGGTGTTGAAGCCCGAGTGGGATCACCTTGAAGCCCTCAGCCGCTGCGGGAATGAGATGGTGACGGGAATTATGGGCCAGGGACACCGCGGGTGTAGACGGCCGCATCCCCGCGTGGAAGCGGAGGGGTCTGGCCAGGCCCCAGCACCTGGTCTTCCTCGCGTTCCTCTTCTGCCTGCAGGTCGGCCGCCATGGGGACGCCCTGGTGGCGCGCGCTGCAGCTGCTGCTCCTGCTGGGCGCGTCATGGGCGCGGGCTGGCGCCCCGCGCTGCACCTACACCTTCGTGCTGCCCCCGCAGAAGTTCACGGGCGCCGTGTGCTGGAGCGGCCCCGTGTCCGCGCGGGCGACGTCGGAGGCCGCCAACGCCAGCGAGCTGGCGGCGCTGCGCTTGCGCGTCGGCCGCCACGAGGAGCTGCTGCACGAACTGCAAAGGCTGGCGGCGGCTGACGGCGCAGTGGCCGGCGAGGTGCGCGCGCTGCGCAAGGAGAGCCGCGGCCTGAGCGCGCGCCTGGGGCAGCTGCGCGCGCAGCTGCAGCACGAGGCGGGGCTCGAGGCGGGACCCGGGGCGGCCCAGGGGGCGGAGCCTGCCGCGGCGCTGGCGCTGCTCGGGGAGCGCGTGCTCAACGCGTCCGCCGAGGCTCAGCGCGCCGCCGCCCGCTTCCACCAGCTGGACGTCAAGTTCCGCGAGCTGGCGCAGCTCGTCACCCAGCAGAGCGACCTCATCTCCCGCCTGGAGCGCCTGTGCCCGGGGGGCGTGGGCGGGCGGCAGCAGGTAACCTCGCAGCCTCCCGGGATAGCAGCATCGTCTGTGAAATCGGCCTTTTGCAACCCCACGATCTCTTATCCGCGGTTCTGAAATCTGCAAAACCCTGAAAATCGGATTCCTACTCGCCCCCTCTCGTAACGTGTTTGGGTCAAAAAGTGACTGGTGGCTATTTATAGCCTTTACTTATCCACTTAATGTGAATAGTCATAGGATCCTATAATTAAGCATATTATCACGTAAAGAGCAAAAACCCCTTTAGGGGTGTTATGTATGTTCCATACACACATGCATATACATAACCCTCCCTGAATCTAAATCCAGCCGTGTTGTTCTGAATTCTGGAACGTGTCTGGGTCTGGGTTTGGGATAAGAGATTGTTGCGCTGTGACAGTCCCTGACTTACAGGGTGGGTGGGAGGAGTCAAGTTGGATATTGTTGGATGTGTTCTTACTATACAGAGAAGGAGGCTGGGGCACAGATCAGGAGGACAAACACCGGATATTTAAGCCTAGATCTGTCTGCACTTTATTCTTTTATTTTATTTTTGAGATGGATTCTCGTTCTGTCTCACAGGCTGGAGTGCAGTGGCACGATCTCAGCTCACTGCAACCTCCACCTCTCAGGTTCAAGCAACTCTCCTACTTTAGCCTTCCAAGTAGCTGGGATTACAGGCGCATGCCACCACATCCAGCTAATTTTTTTGTATTTTTTGTAGAGACAGGGTTTCACCATGTTGGTCAGACTGGTCTCAAACTCCTGACCTCAGGTGATCCGCCCACCTCAGCCTCCCAAAATGCTGGGATTACAGGTATGAGCCACTTCGGCTGGCCTGTCTGCACTTTAAAGCCGAGTTGTTTAGCCTTTGGGGAGGATCATTCCTAGGACTGGAACACCCCACTGCCAGATGTCACATCATTTGGGAACTGGGAGATTTGTCCACCATCCCTGCCCCTGAGACCAGGCCTCCTGGCCTGACAGTTAGTGCAATTACACCTGACTTTCTCTGTTACCTTAGGTTCTGCCCCCACCACCACTGGTACCTGTGGTTCCAGTCAGTCTTGTGGGTAGTACCAATGACAGCAGGAGGCTGGACTCAGCCCCAGAGCCCCGGAGAGACCAAATCCTGAGACAGCAGGAGCCCCTGCCTTCTCTCATGCCTGCAGTTCACCCTGCTGTCCCTACCGAGCCTGCGGGTAAGTTGACAGCAGAGCTGAGGAACTGTGGGTAGAGGGAAATTGAGGAGTCAGGATTTTAGTGGTAGATTTCTCTCATTGTGAGAGGACTGGAATAAATAATACTCTTATTCTGATTTTTAAAAAGACCAAACTTCTTACTAAGGAGTGAAAAGGAAGAGGGACTCTTATTTTAGTGAGGCAATGGTAGATTTAGCACTGCTACTTTGGTAAGTGTTTGAGCTGGTTCAGAGTACTATGTTCAGGACTTATATTCCGGTGAGGAGACCATTAAAAAACCAGGGTTTAAGAATTCCAGACTTGCCATTTCCTCTGGTTAGAGACAAGGGACCCAGAGTCCTAGGTAAGGAAATGGCTATTGAGGCTTGGATTCTGGTGAGAAAATGGGAGAGGCAGGCCTCTTATTGTGGTGAGGACATGGGAGAGGCAGGACTCTTTGGTAGAAAAGTTGGAGAGGCAGGACTCTTATTCTGGTGAGAGGACCTGTGAGAATCTCAACTCTTGCTCCAGGAAGGGACTGGTCAGCCCAGACTGTGCCTCCCCATATCGCTGTGCCTACAGGCCCATGGCAGGATTGTGCAGAGGCCCGAGAGGCAGGGCATGAACAGAGCGGAGTGTATGAACTGCGAGTGGGCCGACACGTGGTGTCAGTATGGTGTGAGCAGCAGCTGGAGGGTGGAGGCTGGACTGTGATCCAGCGGAGGCAGGATGGTTCGGTCAACTTCTTCACTACCTGGCAGCACTACAAGGTGGGCACAGGCGGGCAGAGGCAGGGCAGGGGAGGGAGCCTCTTCTGGCCTCCTGACTTTCCTGCCCTTCCAGGTGGGCTTTGGTCAGCCAGATGGAGAATACTGGCTGGGCCTTGAACCTGTGTATCAGCTGACCAGCCGTGAAGACCATGAGCTGCTGGTGCTCCTGGAGGACTGGGGAGGCCGTAGAGCACGTGCCCACTATGATGGCTTCTCCCTGGAACCCGAGAGTGACCACTACCGCCTGCGGCTTGGCCAATACCATGGTGATGCTGGAGATTCTCTTTCTTGGCATCACGACAAGCCCTTCAGCACCATGGATAGGGATCGAGACTCCTATTCTGGTAAGGAGAACTCTTATTCTGGTGGGAGGATAGGGGAGACGGGACTCCTGTTTTGGTGTGGGAATAAAAGGAGATGGGATAGGTAAGACGCCCCTCTTTAAGTATTAAGATAAGCAAGCTTTTATTCTGTCAAGAGAACAAGGGACAGTACTTTTATTCTGGTGAGGGGACAGGGAGCCTACATTCCTTCTCTGATGAGGCAAAAAAAAAAAAAAGGAATCAAGACTCCTGTTTGGGTGAAGGGCAGAGGGTGAAGGCTAGTACTCTTATTCTAGAAAGGAAGTAGATAATTACTTTCTTTTATTTGATAAAGGAATAAGCAGTAGACTCCTAGTTTGCAGAGAAGGTGGGAAAGATGTGACTTGTACTTTGGTAAGGAGATAGGGAAGGAATTAAGGCTATTACTCTGAAGAAAATCGGGGAGCCAGGGCTCCTATTTTGCTGAGGAGATGGAAGATCAGGGCTTGTATTGAATAAGAATAGGAGGGGCCAGGGGATGCCTGGCAAAAGCCTTACACTGTGAGGTGCAGATAGAGGCTTTTATTCTGATAAGGGGACATGGACTCTCTCTCTCTCTCCCCTAGGTAACTGTGCCCTGTACCAGCGGGGAGGCTGGTGGTACCATGCCTGCGCCCACTCCAACCTCAATGGTGTGTGGCACCGTGGTGGCCACTACCGAAGCCGCTACCAGGATGGTGTCTACTGGGCTGAGTTTCATGGCGGGGCATACTCTCTCAGGAAGGCCACCATGCTCATCCGGCCCCTGAGGCTGTGACTCTGTTCCTCTGTCCCCTAGGCCCCAGGGGACATTGGTCAGCAGGAGCCCAAGTTGTCCTGGCCACACTTTCTTTGTGGCTCAGTGCCAATGGGTCCCACGGAACTTCCCCTCCGTGGATCTGTGACCCTGGGTGCTGCAAATGGGACCCAGGAATCCCCCCCTGCCAATATCTCGGCCCCAGATGGCTCCCCAAGGTCATTCATATCTCGGTTTGAGCTCGTATCTTATAATAACACAAAGTAGCCACAGACCGTGTCTGGTTTGTGTCTGCACCTGGCAGGGGTCACTCCCTGGGCCTGCCCTCCTCTTCCTCCACCTCCTCCTCCTCCTCCTCCTCCTCCTCTTTCAGGTCCTCCAGGATGAGGTTGTCCAGGTCTTCCAGGAGGCCCCCCTGGCTCAAGCAGGTGGCCACAGTGGAGCCACTGCTGATGTGAGGGTTGCTGGGGTGGAGCACTTTGGGCAGGTGGTTCTGCTTCCGGCTCTTGGGGTGAGCACAGGACGTCCCAGGCACGTGGGGCTCTAGGGAGGGAAAGGTGTTGCTGGCATGGGGTTTGAGGTCCTGGGAGAGTCTGAGGAGGAGGGGGCTGAGGCCATTCGGGGCTATAGGGAGGAGCTGAGGCCACAAGATACGGGGAACAGAGTGACCAGACATTCAGAGGTGTTGAAGATACAGGAGACCCAGGGACATGGGGAGTCACCTGAGACTACAGGGGACAAAACAGGGGCCCCAAACCCAGAGACCATGGGGGCAGAGGCCATAGGGACCCTCAGGTATGGACCCTCAGAGCCTCGTGGGCAAGAGCACGGAGACTGGGGGGCCACCTAGAAGCAGTGGCTGCTGCCGTGGGAGATGAAGTGGACTGAATGGAGATTTGGGGACTTAAAGGGACAGAAGGGGATGAAGACTGCCCAGGCTGTTAGGGGAGAAGAGCCTCACCTCGACGGTTGTAGCAGTCAGCAGCTGAGCAGGAGTGAGTGTGGGTGCTGCGGCGATCCGTGTCCCGGTCCCAGCGCGGGGGGAGGATCCGTGTTGGATACACGGGGAAGCCGCACCCGTAGCAGGGAGACGGGGACCCCATCTGTGCCCAGCCCCTGGGGGCGGGCAGGGCTGTGAGGGTCCGAGGGCGAGGCTGGGCCAGGGTGGGGCCAGGGCAGGGAGGGGCAGGGCTGGGGTGGGGTAGGGCTGAAGGGGAGCTGGGGGTCAGCGCCCTCACCGGAAGTTGTGCCGACACTTCGGGCAGTGGAACTCAGCCAGGCCCCACATCTTGTCGGCTGGCACTGGCTCGTAGCGCTTCCGGCATTTCCGGCACCGGGATACCTGGTGGTGGTGGGGAGGCGGGTGTGGAGAGGGGACCAAGGGTTGTTAGAGGGTCAGGGGTAACTGTGCTGCATCGGCTGGCCTGAGCTTGACCAAGGCAACTCAATCAGCGACTTTATATCCATAGCTTGATATTGACCATGGTGGGAATATTTACACCATGGAAATTGGCAAACACTACACATCTCGGCTTTCTGCCTCTTTTGCAAGACTTAAGCATTGAACAGAAGCAAACTACTGGTCAGGAGGTTCAGAGGCCAGATTCGGGGCCGTGTTTTTGAGGTCAAATTTGGTTTCTTTCTTTTTTTCTTTTTCCTTTTTTTTTTTTAAGAGACAGAGTCTTGCTCTGTCACCCAGGCTGGAATGCAGTGTTCTGATCATGGCTCACTGCAGTCTCAACCTCCCAGGCTCAAACAAGCCTCACACCTCAGCCTCCTGAGGAGTTGGGACCACAGGCACACACCACCACTCCCAGCTAATTAAAAATTTTTTTTGCCAGGTGCAGTGGCTCATGCCTGTAATCTTAGCACTTTGGGAGACTGAGGCAGTAGACTGCTTGAGCCCAGGAGTTTGAGACCACTTGGGCAACATGGCAAAACCCCATCTCCACACACACACATACAAATATAAAAATTAGCCAAGTATGATGGTGCAGGCCTGCAGTCCCAGCTACTTGGGAGGCTGAGGTGGGAGGATCACCTGAGCCCAGGAGGTGGAGGCTGCAGTGAGCTATGATCACACTGCTGTACTCCAGCCTGGGTGACAGAGTGAGACTCCATCTCTTAAAATTTTTTTTTTTCTTTTCTCGCCCTGTCACCCAGGCTGGAGTGTAGTGGTGCAATCTCGGCTCACTGCAACCTTCGCCTCCCAGGTTTAAGCTCTTCTTCTGCCTCAGCCTTCTGAGTATCTGGGATTACAGGTGCCCACCACCAGGCTTGGTTACTTTTTGTATGTTTTAGTAGAGACAGGGTTTCACCATCTTGAACAGGCGGGTCTTGAACTCCCGACCTCATGATCCACCCACCTTGGCCTCCCAAAGTGCTGGGATTACAGGTGTGAGCCACGGCACCTGGCCCAAAAAATTTTTCTTTGGAGACAAGGTCTTGCTCTATCACCCAGGCTGGTCTCCAACTCCTGGGTTCAAGCAGTCCTCCCTGCTTAGCCTCCTAAAGCACTGAGATTGCAGCCACGAGCCACTGCACCTGGTCAAGGTTGATTTCTGTAGTAGCTGTTCAACTGTGGGGTCAGGGGTCAGGCTTTGGGGTAAGGGGTTATTGGGCTTCTCACGTTGAAGGTCAGAAGTCCAGTCCTGGGCCAGGGGTTGGGATCAGAGATCAGGGCTGCGCTCTGAGTTTGGAGGTCAGAGATTGGGCTCTCAGTGATTGAAGCCCATTAGGTCAGAGGTACAGTCACTGAGGATGGGAGTTGGGAGTGGAGTTCAGGACAGTCAAAGTCAAGGTTAAGTTGTGGGTCATCACCTCCTTCCGCTGGGGCACGCGGCGCCACCAGACGTGGTCGCAGGAGGAGCAGGCGAACTGCCGGTCCACAGCGGGGATAAGGTCGTCCTGGGCCCGTTGAAACATGCGTAGGTTGGCTTCTGTCAGCGGCAGGAGGGAGGTCGCCACTGCCTGTGGAATGGGGCAGGAATGGGGCAGGTGGGGATGAGGCGGGGGTGGGGTCACCCTTTTTCTTCTTCTTTTAATTTTTTTTTGAGATGGAGTTTTGCTCTTTTGCCAGGCTGGAGTGCAGTGGCGCGACCTCCCCCTGGGGTCACCCCTTCTGTACCAACATAAACATCAGCCCTTCTCTCCCTACAGAGGGGTCTTCCTCCTGCCCCAGTGAATATCTCCCCTCCTTTCCTAATGGACATGCTTCTGTGCCTGCAGATGTCCTCCTCCCCACTTCCCCATCCCTAGCCACAGCCACCAACTCACCTCAATGTCCCGGTCCTGTTTCATATCTTCTGGTGGGTCCTGGGTGGAGATAGCAGGGGCAGAAATGGGGGATGGGGCTCAGGCCTCTTTCCATCTGTTTGCTGGGGTAGAGGCCTGGCTACAAGGAAAATGGGGTGCCCCTAACTCGCCAGGAACTCACAGAGCACTGCCCACTTACTGAGAGCCAGGTGTGTGGTCTCAGTTGTCCTCATAACAGCCCTGAGAAGTGGGCACACCTGTGACATTATTGCTGCACTGGAGAAACTGAGGCTTAGTGGAGGACTTGCCTGAGTGAAGCCAGCCTGACTCCCATACTCACTTCCTGCCTGCAAATGCTACATGCTTGTTGGTGTTGTGATGCATCACCCCTTTGACGCCACACTGTGCCAGAGATAAGTGGTGGGAATCTGGGTTGAGATTCAGGTTTGAATCCTAACTCTATCACTTCCAGTTGTGGGGACTTGGGCAAGCCACTCCCTGCCCCCTGGGTTCCCACTGACTGACAGGCATGTCAGAGCTCAGGCTCTGACTCCAGGTGGCCAGGGTTCAAATCTCAGCTGCCACCTGCTTGCCTCGAGAACCTGGCAAGTGACTTAAGCCTCAGTTTCTTTGTCTATGAAATGGGGATGATAAATAATAGGACCTGTCTCCTGGGTCACTGTGGTGATGAAATAAATCAATTCCTGGAGTCTCGCCATGTGGGAAGTACTCAATCAATGCTACCCTCTGTTATTGTTATTATTATTTTATTTTTGAGATGGAGTTTTTTGCTCTTGTCGCCCAGGCTGGAGAGCAATGGCACGATCTCGGCTCACTGCAACCTCCGCCTCTCGGATTCAAGTGATTCTCCTGCCTCAGCCTCCCAAGTAGCTGTGATTGCAGGCATGCACCACCACACCCAGCTAATTTTTTGTGTTTTTAGCAGATACGGGGTTTCACCATGTTAGCCAGGCTAATCTCGAACTCCTGACGTCAAGTGATCTGCCTGCCTCTACCTCCCAAAGTGCTGGGATTACAGGCATGAGCCACTGCACCCGGCCCCTCTGCTATATTTTTATCATACTTTTACATGTGTAAATGTGGACTATGATGCATATTTTATTATACTCTTTTACAGCCCTACACTGAGCCTTTCAGGCAGATGAAATCCACAGCGTTCCCATCACCAAAGCTCTCCAAGAAGCAAAGTAGCCGCGTTGAACCTGTGCTTCAAAACCATTCATTCATTCATTCATTCACTCACTCACTCACTCACTCAACACAAGGGTTCCATTTCCCCACCTCTCTCTCCTCCCCAATCCCCTGCTCATCGCAGCCTTTTTAGGGACTGCCACTAACAACCCTTCCCCACTTCCAGTCTTTGCTCATACCATTCCCTCCCCCACCCCAAGACCCCTGGCTTCCCCTCCTAGGGCTCACTACACCCCATCCTTTAAGACGTGGTACCTCCTCCTCCAGGAAGCCTTCTCTGACCTCTGGGGCTCCCCTACCATGGCAATAATCCTGGCTCCTTTCATTGCCTAGTTTCATGGCTCTCTCTCTCCCATTGAATACAATCAGCACATAATGAGCGCCTACTGTTTGCAGGCTCCCTGGTCTCGCAAACGATGGAGAGGTGAAAAAGTGAGTAAGATTGGGCATGAGTTGCAGACGACAATGCCTGGTCCCTGCTGTTTCAGAGGAGGGTCCCCATGAACGGGTCGGGCCCCCTCTTGCTCTCCCTCCCGTGACCCAGTCCTTTGAGAGGGGAAGGGTTACCTGGGCATCCAGGCCGTTACTCAGTTCTTGGCCATCTTTTTGCTTTACCCCTGCGGGGAGAGTGCGCATAAGGGAAGGGCCTTTGAAGGGTCTGTGGGAGTTCCAGGCCACCCAGAACCGCGACGCAGAGCCTCCCCCAAGCTGGGATCTCCAGGGGAGGTGATCTCAACGCCTCTCCCTACACCACGCCCCCTCGGCGATCCCACGCGCGGTCCCCGCACCAGGCCCGGGCCCCCTCAGCCTCACCGTACACGATGGAGCGCCCCACTCCCGTGTGGTCGCTGCCGAATTTCCTCATCAGAGCCCCCGCCTTCTTGGAGGATACCTTCCCATGAAACTTCTCCCGGAGGCGCCGGACGCTCTTCTCCAGCTGGGATGGGGACACGGGGGCTCCGCTGGGGGAAGGGGACGCGCGATCTTCCCTCCCCCATTACTAGGCACCGTTCTCCCGGCCTGAACTTGACCCTTGGTTTTGGCCTCCGCCGCCCCCCCCCCATCCCTCTACGGCATTTCCTGGAAAAAGCCAAAGTCCCCACAGGGCGTTGGGGGAGGGCGCGGGCCGGGGCGAGCGTCCCAGCCTAAGGTGGGGGGTCGGCCAGGTTATCTCTGGCCTCTGACCTTTGACCCTGCAGCCCCCGCTTTTCCTCAGGGAGGCCTCATTTTGCTCTGGGGAAACGTGGGAGTCACTTTCCTTTTCAAGGGGGGCGAGCGCAAGGCAGGGGTAAGGATCTGGGGTTCTAGGATGGGGGTCCCCAGGAACTGCGAAGCCCCTTCCGCGCCTCCTGGCCGCTCCTCGGGCTCTGTCGCGGCTCCCCCCCGGACCAGCCGTAGCCATCTCCTACCTCCACACCTTCCTGAGACATGGTGGCGGCGGCGCAGGTCCCCGCGAGGGTCCGCACTGCGCGGCTCAGCCGCCCCCCTACCTGGGCGCGCCCGTCGGTCCAGCAGCCGCGCAGGGCAGGGGGCGGTGCCTCGGGGCCGGCTCCGCCCTTCCTCCCCGGCCCCTGTTTCGCTTTCGGTTCGGGGGGGACCGGGCGCGCTGGCTCCGCCCTGGCTCCGCCTTTGCTCTTGCGCCCCAAACCCAGGCGGGAGCCCCGGGTCTGCACCCTGCGGCGGAGCGCGCAGACCTCGGGCGGGGGAGGCGGCGCGGCCTCTGCAGTCGGTCACATGTCCCCACGCTGCGCGGGGTCCGCGTCTTCACGTCCCTCGTGGGGGCGGGGCTGCATCGGAAGGCCGCGGCGAAGCCCCGCGCCCCCCCACCCAGCGCGCGCTCCCCCAGTCCATCACCCTCCTCTGTCCTCCCTCCTCCCCCGGGAATCTGGAGCTTCTGAGGACCTGGGCCCTTTTCCTGCCCTGAGTCTCTGTCCCGCTACGGTCACTTCTTTGAGCCTCAGTTTACTGCTCTGTGAAATGGGGAAGATCCTGGTTTCTACACCATGGAGTGGAGCCTGTGCCAAGATTCCCGAGTGGATCGCGTAATAGCGCCTGGCTTGCAGTAGGCGCTCCACTAGCACTGGGCCACCTGCTGTGTGCCCTTGATGGGGCAGGCAGTGTGTGTGTGTGTGGTGCGGGGAGCGGTGCTTGAGAAAAATACAGATTCTTGGTCTCTAGTAACCCGGTAGAATCCGGCTGTCTCAGGGATCCAGGGAATCTGCCATGGTTGAGAACGCGGTGGGCCGGGACAATTCGAACCTTGTACAGGATGCATCTGGTAGCCCTAGAGTGGTGGGGCTCTGGCCCAGCCTGGGGACATCAGAGATGGCTGCCTCGTTGGAGGAGGGGATGCTTTGTACAGCGTCACTGGAATTGGAGGTCTGGGGGAGGAATAGAGTGGGGAGATGAAGCAGCCTGCGGAGCCCCCAAAGCAAGACTAAGTCTGGGGCGCTCGGGCAAGGGTTTCTTAAGCCCAGCACGCTTGACATTTTGGGCTGCCTAGTTCTTTGTGTGGGGGACTGTCCTGTTATGGGGAACATTTAACAGCATCCCTGGGCTCCACCCACTAGATGCCAATGGCTCCCCACTCTCCCCATGGTGACTACCAAATATGTCTCCAGAGACTGCCAGATGCTCTCTGAGTGGCAAAATAGCATTGTGTTCAACGACTCCAGTTTTTTTTCTCCATTGGACACCCCTATAGGTAAAACTGTTAAAGCTCCACCCGCAGATGGATGTTTGTTTGTTTGTTTATTTATTATCTTTTGAGACAAGGTCTTGCTCTGTTGGCCAGGCTGGAGTGCAGTGGCTTGATCATGGCTCACTGCAACCTTGAACTCCTAGGCTCAAATGACCCTGCTGCCTCAGCCACCTAAGTAGCTGGGATTACTGGCTTATGCCACTATTCCTGGCTAATTTTCAATTTTTGTTTTTTGGTAAAGATGGGGTCTTGCTATGTTGCCCAGGCTGGTCTCAAACTCCTGGCCTCAAAAATGGATATTATTTATAAATTATATACAAATACAGTTGTATCAATATATTCTGTAAATTGTTATATAACAGTATGTTTATTATAGAAATATATATACATATATATATTTTTTTAGATGGAGTCTCACACTGTTGCCTGAGCTGGAGTGCAATGGTGAGATCTGGGCTCACTGCAACCTCCACCTCCCGGGTTCAAGTGATTCTCCTGCCTCAGCCTCCCAAGGAGTTGGGATTACAGGTGCCTGCTACCACACCTGGATAATTTTTTGTATTTTTAGTAGAGATGGGTTTTCACTATGTTGGTCAGGCTGGTCTCAAACTCCTGATCTCGTATTCCTAACCCCCCTTGGCTTCCCAAATTGCTGGCATTAAAGGTGTGAGCCTCTACATCGGCCGAAAGATCTGTTCTTTAGTAAACAAAAAACTGGTTCAGGCGTGGATCACGAGGTCAAGAGATAGAGACCATGCTGGCCAACATGGTGAAATCCCGTCTGTACTAAAAATACAAAAATTAGCTGGGCGTGGAGGCGTGCACCTATAATCCCAGTTACTCAAGAGGCTGAGGGAGGAGAATTGCTTGAACCTGGGAAGCAGAGGTTGCAGTAAGCCGAGATCACGCCACTGCACTCCAGCCTGGTGACAGAGCAAGACTACCTCAAAAAAAAAAAAAAAACAGGCCGACTCGGTGGCTCACACCTGCAATCCCCACACTTTCAGAGGCAGAGGTGGGTGGATCATCTGAGGTGAGGAGCTCAAGACCAGCCTGACCAATATGATGAAACCCCGTCTCTACTACAAATACAAAAGTTAGCCAGGCATGTTGGCATGGACCTGTAATCCCAGCTGCTCAGGAAGCTAAGACAGGAGAATCGCTTGAACCCAGGAGGTGGAGATTGCAGTGAGCCAAGATCACACCATTGCACTCCAGCCTGAGCAACAAAAGTGAAACTCTGTCTCAAAAAAAAAAAAAAAAAAAAAAAAATAGAAGAGAAAAGAAAACTGTAATCTCAGCTACTTGGGAGGCTGAGGCAGGAGAATCGCTTGAACCCAGGGGGCGGAGGTTGCAGTGAGCTGAAATCGTGCCATTGCACTCCAGCCTTGGCAATAAGAGTGAAACTTCATCTCAAGAAAACCAGAAAACTGTAGATTTAAAACTATACATGAGGGCTGGCCTTGGTGGCTCACGCCTGTAATCTCAACACTTCTGGAATCTGAGGCGGGTGGATCATTTGAGGCCAGGAGTTTGAGACCAGCTTGGCCAACATGGTGAAAACCTATCCCTACTAAAAATACAAAATTTAGCTGGGCATGGTGGTGCACGCCTACAATTCCAGCTTCTTGGGAGGCTGATGTAGGAGAGTTGCTTGAATCGGGCAGGAGAGGTTGCAGTGAGCTGAGCTTATGCCACTGCGTGCACTCTAGCCTGGGTGACAGAACAAGACTCTCAAAAAAATAGATAGATGAAGCTGGGCATGTAGCACTTTGGGAGGTCAAGGTGGGAGAAGCACTTAAGGCCAGGCATTCAAAAACAGCCTGGGCAACATAGCAAGACCTTGTCTCTTAAAAAAAATAGTTATTTAAAAAAAACTGAAAATAAGCAATAAAACCCCCCAAATCTAGATATTCTAATGTTTTCCAGTTGAACTCCAAAGCTTTGTTTATAGGATGCATGTACTCCACTTTGGAGACTACTATACTTGCAAACTACAAGCAGTTCATGATTCTTTATGGCTGAACAGTGCAATTCTAGGCAGGGACGGGGGCTGTGGACTGCACAGAGGACCCGGGATTTTATCCTGAGGGTTCTAGGCAGGGACGGGGGCTGTGGACTGCACAGAGGACCCGGGATTTTATCCTGAGGGTTCTAGGCAGGGACGGGGCTGTGGACTGCACAGAGGACCCGGGATTTTATCCTGAGGGTTCTAGGCAGGGTCGGGGCTGTGGACTGCACAGAGGACCCGGGATTTTATCCTGAGGGTTCTAGGCAGGGACGGGGGCTGTGGACTGCACAGAGGACCCGGGATTTTATCCTGAGGGTTCTAGGCAGGGATGGGGCTGTGGGCTGCACAGAGGACCCGGGATTTTATCCTGAGGGAAGTGGGGAGATTTGGAAGGGATCTCCCATCATAGCTGCCAGTTACTAATCTATTTGCCCAGTGTAGGGGGAGGTCATAGTTATGTCCCATCCACTGGTCGGGGTGGGCACTGGGTGGGCAGAAAACAGGTAAGACTCTGATCTAGCCCTGATACAAATCAGATCTACTAGGTTTTATAATTCTTTTATTTTTGTTTTTTTGGACAGAATATGCAGATCAAAGGTCTGTTAGGTTGTAATCACTGCAGCAACCATATAGAGCATCTGCTCTGTTCCAGGTGCTGTTCCAGGCACTGTGGACATGGCAGCAAACAAAACGAAGATCCCTGCCCTTGTAGAGCTGGCATTTTTTTTTTAAAGGGATAGGGTCTCACTCTGTTGTCCAGGCTGGAGTGCAGTCATAGCTCTGCTGCAGCCTCAACCTCCTGAGCTTAAGCAGTCCTCCCGCCTTGACCTTCTGAGTAGCTGGGACTGCAGGTGCATGCCACCACATCTGGCTAATTTGTTTGTTTGTTATTTTGTTGTTGCTTCTTTTGTATTTGTTTTGAGACAGAGTCTTGCTCTGCTACCCAGGTTGCAGCGCAGTGGCGCGGTCTCAGCTCACTGCAACCTCTGGCTTCCAGGTTCAAGTGATTTTCCTGCCTCAGCCTCCTGAGAAGCTGGGACTACATGCATGTGCCACCATGCCCAGCTAATTTTTATACTTTGTGTAGAGACAGGGAATCTCGATATATTGCCCAGGCTGGTGTTGAACCCCTAGGCTCAAGTGATCCTCCCACCTTGGCCTCCCATAGTGCTGGAATTTCAGGCATAAGTCACTGCCTGGTCAATCCTTATGATGTTATGTAGTCTTTGTAGCTCAGTCTTGAGAAATGACTCAACCTTCTGGCTCAGGGCCTCTCAGAAGGTTGCAGTTAAGGAGTTGGCCAGGGCTTCCATCATCTGAAGATTTGACTGGGGCTGGAGAATCTGCTTCCAAGGCGGCTCACTCCCAGGGCATGCCGATGGCTGCTGTTATTGGTGGAATGCCTCGATTCTTCCCAGTATACTTGAGTGGCTTGAGTGTACTCCCAGCATGGCAGCTGGCCTCCTGAGCACACCAGAGAGCCAGGTGGAAGTTGTATAATTTTATGATCTAGACTGAAAGTCACATAGCATCACTTCTGCCACATGGTGTACATTGAAAGCTCATTGGCTGGGCACAGTGGCTCATGCCTATAATCCCAGTAGTTTGGGAGGCCAAGGCAGGAGGATCACTTGAGGCTAGAATTTCTAGGCCAGCCTGGGCAACATAGTGAGACCCCATCCCTACAAAAAATTTAAAAATTATTGGCTGAGCACGGTGGCTCACTCTTGTAACCCCAGCACTTTGGGAGGCCAAGGCGGCTGGATCACCTGAGGTCAGAAATTCGAGACCAGCCTGGCTAACATGGTGAAACCCCCTCTCTACTAAAATTACAAAAATTAGCTGGGTGTGATGGTTGGTGCCTGTAATCCCAGCTATTTGGGAGGTGGAGGCAGGAGAATCACTTGAACCCAGGAGGTGAAGGTTGCAGTGAGCCGAGATTATGTCACTGCACTCCAGCCTGGGTGAAAGAGTGAGATTCTGTCTCAAAAAAAAAAAGAAGCAACGAATCTTGACCTGGAGCTGGACCCTTGGAAGCTTAAGCTGAGTGACTGTGTGTTAATTGTGGAGGAGGGCTGGGCATGGTGGCTCACACCTGGAATCCCAGCACTTCAGGAGGCCAAGGTGGGCAGATCACTTGAGGCCAGCAGTTTGAAACCAGCCTGGCCAACATGGCAAAACCCTGTCTCTACTAAAAATACAAAAAGTAGCCGAGTGTGGTGGGGCATGCCTGTAATCCCAGCTACTCGGGAGGCGGAGGTAGGAGGATTGCTTGAACCTGGGAGGCGGAGGTTGCAGTGAGCCGAGATCTCACCACTATGCTCCAGCCTGGATGACAGAGTGAGACTCCATCTCAAAAAATATATATATATATATATATTTTTTTTATATACATATATATATATGGAGAGAGAGAGAGAGGAGGAAACGGAGACCACTGGAGCATGTGCGTGCTTTTCACAATCTAGTCAATTTCCCACTCCAGTTGAGTCAAATGAAAAATTGATCGAGAATGCGCAGAGCTGGAGAAGGTGTAGGGAAATGAGAAATTTCCCAAATCCTTGGAGACAACATCCATTGGTGAAACCTTGGAAAAATCTGCTGCTAAACTATTAAGCATGCTGGATTAACTGAGTCTCTCATTTTCTGTCACCTTCTTCTTTTTTTTTTTTTGAGACAGAATTTCACTTTTGTTGCCCAGGCTGGAGTGAAATGGTGTGATCTCGATTCACTGCAACCTCCACCTCCTGGGATCAAGTGATTCTCCTGCTTCATCCACCCAAGTAGCTGGGATTACAGGTGCCAGCCACCATGCCCAGCTAATCTTTTGTATTTTTAGTAGAGATGGGGTTTGATCATGTTGGCCAGGCTGGTCTGGAACTCCTGACCTCAGGTGATCCACCCATCTTGGCCTCCCAAAGTGCCGGGATTACAGGACTGAGCCATCATACCCAACCTCTTTTTTTTTGGATACAGAGTCTCACTCTGCCACCCAGGTTGGTATGCCAGGTTGGTATGCCATAGCTCACTGCAGCCTTGAATTCCTGGGCTTCAGTGATACTCCTGCTCAGTCTCCCAAGTGGCTGTGAAGATAGGTGTGCACCATCATGTCAGCTACTTTTTTTGGTTTTGACATGGAGTGTTGCTCTTGTTGCCCAGGCTGGATTGCAATGGCACGATCTTGGCTCACTGCAACCTCTGCCTCCCAGGTACAAGTGATTCTCGTGCCTCATTAGCTGGGATTACAGGCATGTGCCACCACGCCCAGCTAATTTTGTATTTTTAGTAGAGACAGGGTTTCTCTATGTTGGTCAGCCTGGTCTCCAACTCCCAACCTCAGGTGATCCACCCACCTTGGCCTCCCAAAGTTCCGGGATTACAGGTGTGAGCCACTGCTCCTGGCCATTTTTTTTTTTTTTTTGTAGAAACAGCGTCTCATTATATTGCTCAGGCTGATCTTGATCTCCCAGGCTCAAGTGACCCTCCCTCCTCGGGGCCCCAAAGACCTGGAATTACAGGCATGAACCACTGCACCTGGTTTGAATTTTTCTTGCAACAAGCATCTAATCTATAATTTTTTTTTTTTAAGACGGAGTTTCGCAAGAGCAAAACAAGAGTTACCCAGGCTGGAGTGCAATGGAGCGATCTCGGCTCACCGCAACCTCCGCCCCCTGGGTTCAGGCAATTCTCCTGCCTCAGCCTCCTGAGTAGCTGGAATTACAGGCACGCGCCACCATGCCCAGCTAATTTTTTGTATTTTTAGTAGAGATAGGGTTTCACCATGTTGACCGGGATGGTCTCGATCTCTTGACCTCGTGATCCACCAGCCTCAGCCCCACAAAGTGCTGGGATTACAGGTGTGAGCCACCGCGCCCGGCCTAATCTATCATTTTTACGAGAAAAAATACCCAATAAGATAAAGCCAATTAATTTTTAAAAATGACATGGATGAAACCCTGGACACCATCTTTGACAATGAATGCCTAAGATGTAAGAAGTAATTTGGAGGCCGGTCGCGGTGGCTCAAGCCTGTAATCCCAGCACTTTGGGAGGCCGAGGTGGGTGGATCACGAGGTCAAGAGATCGAGACCATCCTGGTCAACATGGTGAAACCGAAACCCCGTCTCTACTAAAAATACAAAAAATTAGCTGGGCATGGTGGCGCATGCCTGTAATCCCAGCTACTCAGGAGGCTGAGGCAGGAGAATTGCCTGAACCCAGGAGGCGGAGGTTGCGGTGAGCCGAGATCGCCCCATTGCACTCCAGCCTGGGTAACAAGAGTGAAACTCCGTCTCAAAAAAAAAAAAGAAGTAATTTGGGATTTAATAATCTGAGTAGTTCTCAGTAAATGGAACATCCTTTGTAGCACAGAAATCTATTGTTTGAGTCTTGTGAAATCAGCTTCATATACTTCTCCAGGAATACCTTATGGGCGAAAGCTGAGGAACCTGTTCGGTGGAGCTCTGCTCAAACGAGTTTGTGAGTGGAGAAATTACAACGGCTAAAAGAAATGTCCTGAGTATTTGGGGCTCACTAGGTGTCAGGCTCTCTGCAGGTTACGCCCTTGGCCTTAGGATCTTCTGGCTTAGGCATGATTGGCCCTTACAGAGGAAGAAACAGCCTCCAAGAGATTAAGCAAATCATGCGGACAGCCAGCTTATAAGTGGTATAGCCAGGATTTGAACTCAGGCCGACTGACTGCAAACTCCTTCAAGCTGGAATTTAGGTTGAGAATTGTAGATATGAAGGGGGCATGCTTTGGAACCAGACAGTCCCTAACCAACCTCCCTCCCTTCCTCTCTCCTTCCCTCTCCCCGTTCCTATTTTCTTTCTTTTTTGAAACAGAGTCTTGCTCTGTCACCCAGGCTGGAGTGCAGTGACACGATCTTACATCACTGCTACCTCTGCCTCCTAGGTTCAAGGGATTCTCGTGACTCAGCCTCCCGAGTAGTAGCTGGGATTACAGGCATGCACCACCAGGCCCGGCTAATTTTGTATCTTTAGTAGAGACAGGGTTTTGCCATGTTGGCCAGGCTGGCCTCAAACTCCTGGCCTCAAGAGATACGTCTGCCTCAGCCTCCCAAAGTGCTGGGATTATAGGCGTGAGCCACCACATCGGGCCACTTTCTTCCTTTTTGGGGATATGGGAACTTGCTGCGTCACCAGGCTGGTGTGCAGCGGCGTGATCCTAGCTCACTGCGGCCTTCACCTTCTGGATCAAGTGATCCTCCCACCTCAGCCTCCCAAAGTGCTGGGACTACCGGTGTGAGTCACCACACCCACCACGTTGGTTTATCTTGTGTTTCCTAAGGCATGGCCTGTGAGAAACAGTCCTTCACTCCAACTTGCTGCCACATCTCAGCTCCTGACCACAGAAACATCCATTGTTAATCATTGATCCTACGTTCTAGAGGAAAACTTTGTCTAGAAGTCTCTGAGACAAAGCGCTGAAGAAAAGGCAGTTGGTGCAGACACCAGGCCTGTAACTCTGGGACATGGGATGGCCAGACAGCATCACCTCTTTCTACTTTACATTTTGAAATTTTAAATTTGTGGCTAGCATTCCCTCACCTCTAAGCACGACCCTCTGCCCTTTTTTCCTTTTCTGATTGCAAAAGCAAAGCGTGTTGGACCCCTCCAAACAAGTTAGTTAAACATTAAGAAGTGTTTCATTTAGAAGGAGGAGGTCCCTGTGAACGCACGCATGGTAAAAAACATTACATACTTCTTTCCGTGGCCACTGAAGTGTTTTCCATGTTGAAGAACAGGAGATGGAGGATGTGCACATTCTGGTTCTGGGGGTCTTTCTTTCTTTCTTTCTTCTTTCTTTCTTTCTTTCTTTCTTTCCTTCCTTCCTTCTTTCTTTCTTTTTCTTTCTTTTCTTTTTCTTTCTTTCTTTCTTTTTCTTTCTTCTTTCTTTCTTTCTTTCTTTCTCTTTCTTTCTTCTTTCTCTTTCCTTTCTCTTTCTCTCTCTCCCTCCCTTCCTCCCTCCCTCCCTTCCTTCCTTCCTTTTTTGAGACAGAGTCTCACTTTATTGCCCAGATTGGAGTGTAGTGGCACAGTCTCAGCTCACTGCAACCTCCGCCTCTCGGGTTCAAGGGATTCTTCCGCCTCAGCCTCCCGAGTAACTGGGCTTGCAGGCACCTGCCACCACACCTGGCTAATTTTTTTGTATTTTTAGTAGAGACGGGGTTCCACCATGTTGGGCAGGCTGGTCTTGAACTCCTGACCTCAGGTGACCCGCCTGCATTTGTCTCCCAAAGTGCTGGGATTATAGGCATAAGCCACTGTTTTAGGCCACTATGCCCGGCCCCAGTTTTCTTTTCTATATGTCTGCCTTTGGGAGAATCTTCTTGTCGTCATGTATCCTAAAAAGATAATAAGTATAGGCCAGGCTCAGCAGCTCCCATCTGTAGTCCCAGCTCCTCAGGGGCCTGAGGCAGGGGGATCACTTGAGCCCAGGAGTTCAAGGCTGCAGCGAGCCATGATCATGCCACTGCACTCCAGCCTAGGTGACAGAATGGGAACCTGTCCATAAAAATGAATAAGAACTAAAATTTAAAAAGTAAACAGGTTAGCTAGGTGTAGTGGCTCCTGCCGGTAATCTCCGCACTTTGGGAGGCTGAGGAAGGGGGAATCACTTGATTCCAGGAATTCGAGACCAGCTTTGGCAACATAGCGAGAACCCATCTAAAAAAAAGGAAGAAAGAAAAGAGAAAAATAGTGGAGAGATTTAAAGACTCAATGAAACCGAAAAGTTGGTTTTTTTAAAAAGATAAAGAAAACTGACAAACCTTTAGCAATACTGACAAAGGAAAAAAAGGTGCAAATAACTAAAATTGTAAATGAAAATAGAGACATTACTACTGAGCTTACAGACATTTAAAGGATCATAAGAGAATGCTGTGAACAATTATTCACTGAGAAATCCGATAATCTACCTAGATGAACAGATTTCTAGAAACACATAAAACTGACTTAAGAAGGAATAGAAAATCTCAACAGACCTGTAATAAGAGCTAGAATTAGTCATCAAAAACCTCCAAACAAGAAAAGGGCATGACTGAATGGCTTAAGGGATGCAGTCTACTGATAATTTAAGTACACATTTTCAAATGCTTCCAACAAGTAGAAGATAAAGGAACCAACCTTCCTTCCTTCCTTTTTTCCTTCCTTCCTTCATCTTTCTCTTTCCTTCCTTTTTTTTTTTTTTTTTTTTTTTTGAGACAGGGTCTTACTCTGCTGCCCAGGCTAGAGTGCAGTGGTGTGAAAGATTCACTGCAGCCTTGACCTTCTGGGCTCAAGCAATCCTCCTGCCTCCCATGTAGCTGGAATTACAGATATACGCCACCACATCTGGCTAATTTCTTAATTTTTTGTAGAGACAGGGTCTCACTTTGTTTCCCAGGCTAGTCTCAAATTCCTGGGTTCAAGTTGTCCTCCCGCCTCAGCCTCCCAGATTGTTGGAATTACAGGAGTGAGCCATCACACCTGGTCTCTCTCTCTCCCCATCTCCTCTTTTTCTTGGATACGCTGTCACTCAAGCTGTGTGATCACAGCTCACTGCACCCTCAACCTTCCAGATTCAAGCCATCCTGCCACCTCAGCCTCCAAAGTAGCTGGGACTATAGGCACACACCACTAAACCTGGCTAATTGTTATTTTTTTTGGTACAGACAGGATTTTTCCATGTTACCCAGGCTGGTTTGGAACTCTTGGATTCAAGTGATCTGCCTGACTCAGATTCCGAAAGTCCTGTGACTACACATGTGAGCCATCATGCCCAGGAGGAGGAGAGAATATTTCTTAATATTTTCTTAAATATTAAGAATTCTCTTAATATTTCTTAACACATCTATGGGGCCAGCATTCCCGACAATGATACCACAAGAAGAGAAGACTACAGACCCACATCCCTTATGAATATAGATGCAAAAATCCTCAACAAAATGTTAACAAACCAAATCCTGCAGCACATTAAATGGGCTGGATACCACAGCCAACTAAAATGTATTCCCCTAGTGAACCTTGCCTCCCAGTAGTCATGCTTTGTGTAGTCTCCACCCATGCTGAATAACACTGGCTCATGTAACCAATAGAATGTTGTAGAAATGATGGTGTGTGACTCCCAAGGCTAGGTCATAAAAGGCACTGTACCTCCCTCTGCTCTTTCTCTTGGAATATTGGCTTTTGGAAAGCCAGCTCCCATATTGTGAGGAAGCTCAAGCAGCTTCCTCTCCATAGCCTCTCCATAGGGCTCTATGGAAAAATCTACATGGCATGGACCTGAGGCCTCTCACCACCAACCACCACCAATTTGCCAGTCATGTGAGTGAACTACCTTGGAGGTGGGTCCTCCAGCCCCAGTCAAGCCTTCAGATGACAGCGGCCCCCCACTGATATCTTGACTGCAACCTCATGAGAGACTCTAAGCCAAACTCTCCAACTAAACCACTGTCTGTGAATTCCTAACTCACAGAAATGAAATGATAATAATAATAATAAATATTTATTGTTTTAAGGCTCTATGTTTTTTGCTGGATTAAAAAAGAAATTAAAAAGCCTCTATGTTTTGAGGTGATTTGATAGATAACAAATGCCCTCACTCAGAAGTAGGCATTTTTTTTTCTATAAAGGACAGAATAATAAGTATTTTAGGTTTTCGGGCCACATAGGTTCTCTGTTGCACATTCTTCTTTGTTGTTTGTTTATATTTCTTTTTTAGAGACAGGTCTTACTCTGTTGCCCAGACTGGAGTGCAGTGGCGTGATCATAGCTCACTGCAGCCTAAAGCAGTGCTCAAGTGACCCTCCTTCCTCAGCCTCTCAAGTAGCTGGGGCTATAGGTGTACACCACCACCATGCCTGGCTCTTGTCTAGTGGATCATGGACTCCTGGCCTCAAGTGACCCTCCTTCCTCATCCTCCCAAAGTGTTGGGCTTACAGGCAGGTGCCTGTTATTGTCGTTTATCAATCCTTTACAAATATATTTTTTAAAAAGGCTGGGCGTGGTGGCTCACACCTGTAATCCCAGCACTTTGGGAGGCCAAGGCAGGTGGATCACCTGAGGTCAGGAGTTTGAGACCAGTTTGGCCAACATGGCAAGAGCTTGTCTTTACCAAAAATATAAATATTAGCCAGGCGTGGTGGCAGGTGCCTGTAATCCCAGCTATTGGAGAGGCTGAGGCAGGAAAATCACTTGAACTTAGGAGGCGGAGGTTGTAGAGAACTGAGATCACCCATTGCACTCCAGCATTCCAGCCTGGGGGACGAGAGTGAGACTGTCTCAAATAAATAAATATATAAAAAGTTAAAAAATAAAAAAGCCCTTAGCTGAGGGCTGTACAGAAACAGGCCATAAGCCAGTGTGCCTGCCCTCTTTCCTCCTCCCTTTATTCCCTCCCCTCCCCTCCCTTCCTGTATCCTTCTCTCTTTTTTCTCTCTCTCCCTCCTTCCTTTTTTCCTTCCCTTCCTTCCTCCTTCCCTCCTCCCACCTCTCTCTCCCTCCATCCTTTTATCTTTCCTTCCTTCCCTCCCTTTCTTCTTTCTCACTCTCTCTTTTACTTCTTCAACCATTCGTTGAGCAAAATGGGCAGCTATTATGTGCTAGGCCCTGAGTGTCTGTGATTCTAACTGTGGCTAAGACAGGCAGCATCCCTGCTCTCCTGGAGCTCCCAGCCTAGGAGGGGAAACAGACAGCCAGAACACAGATAAAGAATCTAGTCTTGGTGCAGTGACTCATGCCTGTAATCCCAGCACTTTGGGAGGCCGAGGTGGGCGGATCACCTGAGGTCAGGAGTTTGAGACCAGCCTGGCCAACATGGCAAAAGCCCATCTCTACTAAAAATACACAAAAAGTAGCTGGGCGTGGTGGCAGGTGCCTGTAATCCAAGCTACTCAGGAGGCTGAGAGAGAAGAGTCACTTAAACCCAGGAGGTGGAGGTTGCAAGGAGCCGAGATTGCATCACTGCACTCCAGCCTGGGCGACAGAGTGAGATTCCATCTCAAAAAAAAATTAGCTGGGCATGGTGGTGTACCCCTGTAGTCCCAGCTACTTGAGAGGCCGAGGCAGGAGAATCACTTGAACTGGGGAGGCGGAGGTTGCAGTGAGCCAAGATCGCACCACCGCACTCCAGCCTCACTTCAGCCTGGGTGACAGAGCAAGACTCTGCCTGAAAAAAAAAAAGCAGGGTGAGGGGAGGGAGAGTGACAGGAGGGAGAGTGACAGGAGGGAGTCTATTTTAGGTGTGTTATGAAAGAAGTTACCTTTTTTTTTTCCTAGAGACAGGATCTTGCTCGTCACCCAGGCTAGAGTGCAGTGGCATGATAGTAACTCACTGCAGCCTTGACCTGCGGGACTCAAACAATCCTCCAGCCTCAGCCTCCCAAGTAGCTGGGACTACAGGCTTATGCCAACACGACTGGTTAAATATATATATATATATATATATACACACACATACAGTAAAGATTGGGGTGTTGCTATGTTGCCCAGGCTGGTCTCAACTCCTGGGCTCAAGTGATCTTCCTGCCTCAGCCTCCCAAGTAACTGGGACTACAGGCGTGCACCACCAGGCATGGCTAATTTATTTTTATTTTTAGTAGACACGGGGGTCTTGCTGTGTTGCCCAGGCTGGTGTTTAACTCCTGTCCTCAAATGATGCTCCCGCCTCAGCCTCCCAAAGTGCTGGGGTTTCAGGTGTGAGCCACTGTACTCTGCCCGAGAAAGTGTCTTTGAAGAGGTGACATACATTTATTTATTTACCTATTTATTCATTTAAGACTTAGTCTTGCTCTGTTGCCCAGGCTGGAGTACAGTGGGACAATCTCGGCTCACTGGAATCTCCACCTCCCAGGTTCAAGCGATTCTCTTTCCTCAGCCTCCCGAGTAGCCAGGATTACAGTGTGTGCCACCACGCCCAGCTAATGTTTGTATTTTTAGTAGAGATGGCGTTTCACCATGTTGGTCTTGAATGCCTGACTTCAAGTGATCCACCCACCTCAGGCTCCCAAAGTGCTGGGATTACAGGCATGTGCCACCATGCCTGGCCAGAGGTGACATTTAAACAGAACCCACACAAAGGAATGGTTCAAGCCGAGCCGACTTTGGGGGAGGGGTGCGCCCGGGTGAGGAATAGTAGGTGCAGAAGCCCAGCACTGGGAATCATCTCCCTGCTGAGGTGGGTGTTGGAAGGATGCAAGGGAGCCCAGGGTGATTAGAATGGAGGAAGAAAGAAGGAGACAGGAGACAGGCCCCCGCCATGCCGGGGCAAGTTGTGCAGGGCCCCTGGTGAAAGCTGAAACAGCAACAAGTGTCCAGGGTTTGAGTGTGACATCCTGTGCTCTTTATTTGGGGTTAAACCCAGTGGCCCAGAGCTGCCTGGTGACACCTTCCTGAAAGCAGAAGAGGCTCAGGACTTGCAGCCGTGGGTGCGCATATATTCTGAAAATTCCTCCAGTTGGCCCCGCAACTCTTCCTTGGTGGCATCTCTGTCTGCTGGCCAAAGCATGAGGAACGTCTCCCTGCCCAGGATGTAGCTGTAACTGTGGGCCAGAGACAGCAAGCAGCTGAGGAGAGCCTGGTGCCCTGGAGACACGGGGATCTCCCTGCCCTGCCCTGCCTAACAGCGTCCCAGAGCCTTAGCCTGCAGTGTCCACACTCTAGGGCCCTCTCTGGTCTTCCAGCCTCTTATCCCAAATCACTGGGAATTAGAAAATGCTTCCCTGGCTGAGTGTGTTGGCTAACGCCTGTAACCCTAGCATTTTGGGAGGCTGAGATGGGCGGATCTCTTGAGGCCAGGAGTTTGAGACCAGCTGGACAACATGATGAAATCCTATCTCTACTAAAAGTACAAAAATTAGCCAGGAGTGGTGGCACATGCCTGTAATCCCAGCTACTTGGGAGGCTGAGGCAGGAGAACCACTTGAACCCAGAAATGGAGGTTGCAGTGAGATGGAGGTTGCACTGTATGAATGGTACTTCCTGGAGTTGTGCAGTGCACAACTTGTACCTCCATTCAGGGCCACCCTGAAATCTGAGCTCTCTTGTGGTAGGTCCAGCAAAAATTGTGGAACTGAAGGCTGGGTTGAGGGTAGAGAAGAGAGACCAGGCCTGAGTCCGCAGGACAGGTGGAGCCCCTCACGTACCCAGATTTGATTCTCCACAGGTCTGATGTCTGGCCCATGATGAGGTACGATTCCTGTTCTTGCAGCCCCAGGGAGTCGTGGCAGGTGGTGTGGGAGACAAATTTCTTCATGCTGAGAGGTGTGGCAGGGTCCGTGCCTGGAGAAAACCCAGTGTGTGTGCATGCAGAGGTTGGACCCTCCCTTACACTGGGACCCCCAGGGTGGACTTCCAGCATGACTCCACACTGGGATTCCTCTTTGGAGGAATACCACCCTTAATGATGTCTTCAAGCTGCATGTTGTAATAGACGTAAGGGTTGGCGGCAGAGACCTCCACGGATTCCAGCTTTGTCTTGTACACTGGGGAAAGGGGAGGGCAGGAGGATGTCATGTGGGCGTCTGGCCTGCAGGTGGGCTCTGCCTGTCCCCTGCCGTTCCCCACACTCACCAAAATCCACACCTGTCTCACATACTGCTATCTGGAGCTCCTCCTGCCTCAGTTGGACACTGGGCTTCCGCAGGGATGGGCACTGTTCTGCAGGGTCGGGTGGCCGGCTGCTCTGGCTGCACTGGGACAGGTGACTTCCTCCTATTCGCCCCCCTGCTCAGCCCCCAGGCCTGGGACCCTTGGGTCTCTGGATCTGGCCTTTCTAGTCTGTGGGGCTCTCTATTTTCTTTTTCCTTCCTTCCTTTGTTCCTTCTTTTTTTTTCTTTTTATTATTATTATTATTTATTTATTTTTTTTTTGAGACGGAGTTTCACTGTTGTTACCCAGGCTGGAGTGCAATGGCATGATCTTGGCTCACCGCAACCTCTGCCTCCTGGGTTCAAGTGATTCTCCTGCCTCAGCCTCCCGAGTAGCTGGGACTACAGGCGCGCACCACCATGCCCAGCTAATTTTTGTATTTTTAGCAGAGACGGGGTTTCACCTTGTTGACCAGGATGGTCTCGATCTCTTGACCTCGTGATCCACCCGCCTCGGCCTCCCAAAGTGCTGGGATTATAGGCGTGAGCCACCGCGCCCGGCCCTTGGTCACTTTCTTGTCTATTTCTCCCTTCTTCGTCTCTTTGTGTCTTTCTGTCTCCCTGTCATTTGATCTTTGGCAGTGCGTGCGTGTGTGTGACAATCTGTCTCTCTGTGCCTTGTTTCTGTCTCTCCTTGGCTTTGTCTCTTTCTGTCTAAATTCAGAGCAGACTATAGCCAGGAGAAGGCTTGAAGGCGTCCTGGATCTACCCTCCCCCCACAACCTGACAGCCCCAGCCCGGTGGCATGAAGCTCACTCTCGGTACATCTCACCCTCTGCACATCTGCAGACGTCTTTGTGGCAGATCTTTTGCAGGGAAGATTGCTCTGTGGGCAGGTTGTAGAAAGTGCTGCAACTCCGGGCTGTGGGTGGAGGGTGCAGGGGTTGGGGAAGGGGTCATAGGGCCAGAATTCCTGGGGATTCAGTGTCCACCTCTCCCTTCCGGGACCTGCCCTTGCCTTCCCCATCCTCCAAAGGGCCGAGTCCAGGCTCCCTCCTGCCCCTTCTTGTCCCTGGGCTGTGCCCTCCAGGTCCTCCCAGACCTTTCCCTCTTCCTGGCCCTGCCCACTGCAAACCTCACTTTGAAGGGCCATGCCCAGCCACCTCCGTTGACAGGCCACGCCCACTCAAAAGAGCCTGCCCCTTCCCCACCCATTTCCTGCAGGCCATGCCCAGTTCCCCTTCAACTTTGCCCCACCTCCTTCCTGGCCCCGCCTACCCACGGCAATCCCAGAAGGCCACGCCCCTTATGCCCGCCCAGGCCCCGCCCCTTTTGGCAATGCCCAGTCTCTCATCCCCTGGCTTCTGGCCCTGTCCTTTGCAGGCCTCCTCCCTCTGCGCGGGGCCCCTCCTTACAAGGCTCGTAGTAGTCGTAGATGGTGATCAGGGCGGCCTGCAGGAACTCGGCCTGCAGCATCCTGTGAACCCGAAAGCCCAGCACCGTGTTTTTCTCATGGGAGAGCTGGAGAGAACAGAGTCTTGTCTGAGCTGACCAGGGCCACTGACCATGGGGCACTGACCTTGTGGCACTGACCACGAGGCCTTGGCTGTTGGCATTGGCCATGACCACGGACCATGTGGCCTTAATCATAGGAATTGCAACCAGAGGAGCTAACCTCAGAGGGCCTGGCTCCCTGCAAAACCCTCCCAGGGGGCTAACCTTGGGTTCTCCAGCCCCCAAGGTGCCCACACACCTCTGGTGGAGGGCACCCGCCTTCCTCACCTTCTCCAGGTAGAGGACAACAGTGCTGTCGCTGGGACTTGTCTTGGTTTCATACTGAAAGGCGTACCTCTCCACATCACTTGTGAGCTGGGACAGAGGGCAGACACTGGAGGTGCTGACAGCCTCCGAGGCCCCCAGCCCTAGAGCTCCAGGCTTTGTCCAATCAACCCCACTCTTGGGGAAACTGAGGCCCCAGCAGGAAAAAGATTTGGTTGAGGCCATGCAGGGAGTCAACCAGAAGTGACACTGGGGCATTATAACCCCGGAGTCTTGCCTTGAGTAGACACTGCCCCGCACCCACGTGGGAAGCATGGGACTGCTACTCAGGAAGCAGGCAGGTGGGGTCTGCATTACCTGCTTCAGGTCATCCTGGTTGGTGTAGAAGCCAGTGAGCAGGGAGACCTCCATGATGGTCATCGTGGCCTCTCGATCGTCCTGGAACCTGGGAGTTCACAGCCCCAGTCTCTCCCCACTGTCCTCCCCACTGCTATCATCCCTTGCTCAGTCTAGTGCAGTAGCCTCCTCTCAGGTCTCCCCATGTCCCCTTTGCCATGCACAACAGAGCTCTAAGAAGCAGAGATCTGACTATGTCGCCTCCTTGCTTCAATGACCAAAGGTCTTCCCTCAGTCCTGACACCCTTTCACGTCACCTCCTCCCACCTCAGCCTTCATCTGATCACTGTTAGCCTTGTTCCCTCTCCTGCCACCGGACCTTTGCACATGCTGTTCACTCGGCCTGGAACCCTCACTTCTGCCTTTTCGTCCTGAAACACCCCTCACGTTTTCCATGTTAGCTGATGCATCACTCCCTCTGGGAAGCCTTCCCCAGCCTACACCCCAGACACACCAGATCATTCATTTTTTTTTTTTTCTTTCTGAGACAGGGTCACCCAGGCTGGAGTGCAGTGGCTCAATCATGGCTCCCTGTAGCCTCAGCTTCCTGGGCTCAAGCAATCCTCTGTCTCAGTCTTGTGAGTCTCTGGGACTATAGGCATGCACCACCCACCATGCCTCGATAATTTTTGAACTTTTTCTTTTTTAGAGATGGGGTCTTGCTATGTTGCCCAGGCTGGCCTCAAACTCCTGGGCTCAAGTGATCCTCTTGGCTTTCTAAAGTGCTGGTATTACAGCATGAGCCACTGCGCCGGGCCCAGATCATTCTCTGATTTGCTTCCCACGACTCTGTAAACCTCTCCTTTGCCACATGAAAATCATGGTTGCCATTTCATATTGGTTCTGTGTGATTATCTGATGATTGTCTGTCTCTCCTGATAGACTGTGGGCTTCGCCAGGGCAAGGAGAGGCTGCCTTGCTCATAGCTGGGCCCCTAGCTCCAAAAACAGGGCCTGGTACACAGCAGGTGCCCAGTAATATTTGTATTTGAAGCAGACCTGGGCAAGGGAGGTATGGGACAGGGCAGGACTGGGGTAGGGGCTCAGGTGCCTGAAGAAGATGAGAAGCACAGGGAGAGCTTCAGGGCTTGGAACCAGCTCTGGGCATCTGAGTCACAGAGCATGTCACCTGAGGACACGCAGACATGGCAGGAGGCAGGGACAGAATGGGGAACAGGCACGGAGAAGCAAGCTTGGCTGGTTTCCACCATCCACTCAGCACACAGGGAGGGCCGATAAGGAATCTGGATGGCAGAAAGTGAGACCCTCCTCCCGCCCAGTCCAAGATCCTGGTGCCCTGACCTTGTTTCCATCCGGAGCCGAAAAGTCTCCTCTCCCTTTTTATTTTCTGCAGAGAGAAGGCAGCATTTTAGAGGCCGGGGAGCAGAGTGATCAGGTGCAGTCTCTGGAGCCGGCTTCTTGGGTTCAAATCCTGACTCTGCTGTGTGACCTGAGCAAGTTGCTGAACTTCTCTGTGCTTCGGTTTACTCATCTGTAGGGGGTCATAACATTCCCAACCCGACAGGGCTGCCATGAGGATTCAGTGAGTTAATATGGGCAAAGCCCTCTGCATGGTGCCTGCTCAGTGCTCTGTAACTATTATTACTTTCATTTTTATTTTTATTTTTTTGAGACGGAGTTTCGCTCTTGTTACCCAGGCTGGAGTGCAATGGTGCGATCTCGGCTCACCGCAACCTCCGCCTCCTGGGTTCAGGCAAGTCTCCTGCCTCAGCCTCCGGAGTAGCTGGGATTACAGGCCACCATGCCCAGCTAATTTTTTCTATCTTTAGTAGAGACGGGGTTTCACCATTTTGACCAGGATGGTCTCAATCTCTTGACCTCATGATCCACCCGCCTCGGCCTCCCAAAGTGCTGGGATTACAGAGGTGAGCCACCGCACCCGGCCTAAACCTTTTACTTAAGGCATATGTCAGACCCTGGTCAAAGTAATACAAAAAAGGTATACACAAAAATTGTTTTAACTCCAAAAGGTGGAATGTAACTCTTGGAGAACTTCTCCAGTAAGTAAACTCAGGTGTTATACAGGAAGGAAAGAACTGTTGCCACTGGTAAATTGTTCATAGCTCTCACTTTCCTCATGGGTTTTTTTTTTTTTTTTTGAGACGGAGTCTCACTCTTGTCACCCAGGCTGGAGGGTATTAGCACGATCTCTCCTCGCTGCAACCTCCACCTCCTGGGTTCAAGCAATTCTCCTGCCTCAGCCTCCCAAGTAGCTGGGACTACAGGCCACCATGCCCAGCTAATTTTTTCTATCTTTAGTAGAGACGGGGTTTCACCATTTTGACCAGGATTGTCTCAATCTCTTGACCTCATGATCCACCCGCCTCGGCCTCCCAAAGTGCTGGGATTACAGACTTGAGCCACAGAGCCCAGCCCTGTAACTATTATTATTAAGAAATCAGGCAAAAAGCAAAGCCTGGGTCATGTCTAGCCCCTACATTTCATGGGACTGGTGAGGCTTGTTCTCCTTACTTGCACAGGGGGTTCCAATAGTCCTCTCTCCTTCTTCGTGCCCCAGACTGGGAACTGGGGAATCCAACTATTTCTGTTTTTTTGTTTTCTTTTTGTTTTTTCTTTTAAGAGAGGGTCTCACTCTGTTGCCCAGGCTAGAGTGCAATGGTGCAATCATGACTCACTGCAGCCTCAACCTCCTGGGCTCAAGCGATCCTCCCACCTCAACTTCTTGAATAGCTGGGACCACAGGCACGTACCACCATGTCCAGCTAATTTTTTTGTAGACATAGGGTCTCCTTATGTTACCCAGGCTGGTCTTGAACTCCTAAGCTCAAGCGATACTCCTGCCTCTGCCTCCCAAAGTGTTGGAATAACAGGCATGAGCCACTTCCCAGCCCACTGTTTCTGATAATCTCCAGAGCCCCTAATCTGGCCCAGCCTCCACCATCTCCCACAGGACCAGTGCAGTCACCTCCTTCCTGGTCATCTGGCTTCCACCCTCACCCTCTACAGTCTATTTCCCCCAGACTAGTCAGATCAGAGGGAGCCTGTGCAAAACAGTGGTAGGTCACATTCCTTCTCTGTTCGGAAACTTCTATGGCTCCCACCTTACTCAGAACAAAAGCCAAAGTCCTCACTGTGGCTAACAAGTCCCTACACCATCTTCCCCCATCAGCTTTCCAACTTCTTCTTCTAAAACTCTACCCTTGCTCCTCCTGTAGCTACACAGACCTCCTCATTATTTCTCAAACATGATGAGCTCATTTCTGCCCCAGGGCCTTTGCACCTGCTGTTCTGTCTGCCTGGAATGCTCTTCCCTCAGATCTTTCATGGCTGAGTCTCTCCCGTCTTTCTTATCTTAGCTCATATGCCATATCCTCAGAGGGCTTTTCGTGGATCATCCCAAAGCCTGCATCACCTTTTCCTACTTTATTTATTCTCTTTTTTTCCCACTATCTCCAGTAATGACTATAAGCAACTACTTTATTTATTTATTTATTTATAATGGAGTCCTGCTTTGTTGCCCAGGCTGGAGTGAAATGGCACCATCTCAGATCACTGCAACATCCACCTCCCAGGTTCAAGCGATTCCCCTGCCTCAGCCTCCCGAGTAGCTGGGATTACAGGATCCAGGGCACCATGCCCAGCTAATTTATATATTTTTAGTAGAGATGGCATTTCACTATGTTGATCAGGCGGATCTTGAACTCCTGACCTCAGGTGATCTACCTGCTTCAGCCTCCCAAAGTGCTGGGATTACAGCTGTGAGCCACTGTGCCCGGCCTTTCTACTCTATTTTCTACAGACTTGTTATCACCTGCTATTATGTTATATCCTGATTTTTTTTTTGAGATGGGGTCTTACTCTGACACCCAGGCTGGAGTGCAGTGGTGCAATCGGCTCACTGCAACCTCTGCCTCCTGGGTTCAAGCGATCCTCCTGCCTCAGCCTTCTGAGTAGCTGGGACTACAGGCGCACATCATACATGCCTAATTTTTTATATTTTTAGTAGAGATGGGGTTTCACCATGTTAGCCAGGATGTTCTCAATCTCCTGACCTCATGATCCGCCTGCCTTGGCCTCCCAAAGTGCTAGGATGACAGGCGTGGGCCACTGTGCCCAGCCTGATTGTTTTTAATATATATGTATTTATTTGTATTTCTTACAGACATGGTCTCACTCTGTGGTTCAGACTGAAGTGCAGTGGTGCAATCATAGCTCACTGCAGGCTCACCCTCCTGGCCTGCAGTCCTCCTGCCTCAGCCTTCTGAGTAAATAAGACTATAGGTCCCCACCACCATGCATGGGTAACAATTTTTTTTATAGAGATGGGATCTTGCTATGTTGCCCAGCCTTAAGTGACCCTCCTGGCCTTAAGTGACCCTCCTGCCCTGGCCTCGAAAAGTGCTGGGATTACAGGTGTAAGCCATGGTGCCCAGCCTAGATTTATTTCTTTAGGTTGTAAATAAATAACAGTATGAGTATAATATGTTACAATTTATGTATTGTTTGTCTCTCCCCACTAGAATGTGGCTTCTTGGAAAAAAAGGAATATTTTTCTTGTCATGCCTATGTTGCCGGGGCTCATAAATGACCCAACACACAGTGAGTGCACACTAAAATGTTGTTTCTATTCAAAATTGATTAGAGACAGGGATTACTCTATCACCTGAGCTGGTGCAGTGTGGTGATCAGAGCTCACTGCAGCCTCTAACTCCTAGGCTCAAGCAATCCTCCTGCCTCACCCCTCAGTAGCTGGGACTACAGGTGCACACCACCACATCCAGCTAACTTAATTTTTTTTTTAGAGATGGGGTCTTGCTAGATTGACCAGGCTGGTCTCAAACTCCTATCCTCAAGTGACACCCCTGCCTTGGCCTCCCAAAGTACTGGGACTACAGGGGTGCACTACCACATCTGGCTAATTTTTTTTTTTTTTTAGAGATTGGGTCTTTCTGTGTTCCCCAGGCTGGTCTGGAACTCCTGTGCTCAAGTGGCCATCCTGTCTTAGCTTCCCAAAGTGCTGGGATTACAGGCATGAGCCACCGTGCCTGTCCTCACTAAATATTTGTTGAATGACTACATTACATGATAAATATGCTTAATGAATGAGTCAAATAAAATAACAGGCTGGGTGCAGTGGCTCACACCTGTAATACCAGCACTTTGGGAAGCCAAGGTGGGCAGATCACTTGAGGTCAGGAGTTCGAGACCAGCCTGGCCAACATGGTGAAACCCCCATCTCTACTAAAAATATAAAAACCAGTTGTGGTGGCAGCACCTGTAGTCCCAGCTACTCGTGAGACTGAGGTACAGGAATCTCTTGAACTTAGGAGGCAGAGGTTGCAGTGAGCTGAGATCACACCGCTGCACTCCAGTCTGGGTGACAGAGCAAGACTCCATCTCAAAAAAAAATCCCCAAAGGCCAAAAAAATAAAATAACAACAAGGATTAGGCATTCCTGGGTCCGGGCTCACCTTCTGGAACACTGCAGAGAGTCGCATTCAGTTGGTACAGCTTGCAGTTGTCTTCCCAGGACACTGGGGACTTGTGGTACGTGGTCAGGATCTGCCGGGCCAGGAAAGGGGGCTGTCAGAGCTTTTCCTCACCCACTGCCTTTGCCCTGCACCCCAGTCTTTGACTTCCCAGGTCTCTGGCCATGTGGGGAATTTACTGTAAGAATGCCCCCTGTCAATTCCTAGGTGCAGTGGCCACAGCACTATCTGGAGTCTAGCTCTCCATCTCCTGGTTTCAAGCAGTTCTTTTGCCTCAGCCGGCTGAGTAGCTGGGATTACAGGTGCCTGCCACTGTGCCTGGCTAATTTTTTTTGGCATTTTTAGTAGAGACAGGGTTTCACTATGCTGGCCAGGCTGGTCTTGAACTCCTGATCTCAAGTGATCCACCTGCCTCAGCCTCCCAAAATGCTGGGATTACAGGAGTAAACCACCATGCCCAGCCAGGAATATTTTTTGCTGTTGTTCATGTCTGTCTTCCTGGGACTCATAAATGACCCAGCACACAGTAAATGCTGACTAAATATTTGTTGAATGGGCCAGGCACAGTGGCTCATGCCTGTAAATCCCAGCACTTTGGGAGGCCGAGGTGGGTGGATCACTTGAGGTCAAGAGTTCAAGACCAGCCTGGACAACATGGTAAAACCTCCTCTCTACTAAAAATAAAAAAAATTAGCTGGGCACGTGCCTGTAGTTCCAGCTACTTGGGGGGCTGAAGCAGGAGAATCACTTGAACCCAGGAAGCAGAGGTTGCAGTGAGCTGCAATCATGCCACTGCACTCCAGCCAGGGCAACAGAACAAGACTCAGTCTCAAAAAAAAAAAAAGCTAAATGACTCTATCCAGCAATAAATGTGCTTAATGAATGATAGTCAAAATAAAATAATAAAGAAGAATTAGACATCCCTGGGTCCCAGTCACTGGCTGAGATTTTGGAGGAAGGGTGGAGTTATCTCCTGGGCCTTGGGAGGCATACTGGAGGGAAAATCTTCCCTTGGGAGAGACAAGCAAGGAGACATCTGCTGAGGGACTCAGTATGGTGGGGGGGGGGGCGGGCAGAGGGGTCCCAGGACAGCTGGTCCTCTACCTGTCCTGGCTCTTGATTTAGAACAAATGACGGCCATTCTGATTCTGTCTCTCCAGCTGTAGAATGAACTTACCAACTTCCTAGGTAGCTTTGAGGTGTCCTTAGCTTGATGCCTAGCAAACAGCAGTGCCCTAAATGATAGCTAAAATTACTGATGATTTTGATCTTGCTGTGGAATCTAGGGCTTGTTTGTAGCCCCATCAACTAGGGAATCCCTGGGCTCCAGCTAAGAATCTCAAGACGGGGCCGGGTGCTGTGGCTCACACCTGTAATCCCAGCACTTTGGGAGGCCAAGGTGGGCGGATCATGAGGTCAGGAAATGAAGACCATCCGGCTAACATGGTGAAACCCCGTCTCCACTAAAAATACAAAAAGCCGGCATGATGACACACACTGTAGTCCCAGCTACTCAGGAGGCCGAGGCAGGAGAGTACTTTGAATCTGGGAGGCGGAGGCTGCAGTGAGCCAAGATTGTGCCACTGCACTCCAGCTTGGGCGACAGAGTGAGACTCCGTCTTAAAAAATAATAATAATAATCTCAAGATAGGGGGCTATAAGCTGAATATTTGTGTCTCCCCAAGTTCACATGCTGAAACCTAATCACCAGTGTGATGGTATTTGGAAATAGGGTCTGGGGGGTGATTACATCACAAGGGTGATGTTCTCCTGCATGGGATTAGGGCTCTTGTAAAAGCAACCCCAAAAAGCTTCCTCACACCTTCCTTTTTTTGGAGACAGGGTCTTGCTGTGTTGCCCAGGCTGGAGTGCAGTGGTGCAATTACAGCTCACTGTAGCCTCGACCTCCTGGGGTCAACCAGTCCTCCCACCTCAGCCTCCTGAGTAGCTGGGATTACAAGTACATGCCAACACACCTGGCTCATTTTTTATTTTTATTTTTGTAGAGACAAGGACTAACTATGTTGCCCAGGCTGGTCTTGCACTCCTGCCGTTAAGTGATTCTCCCATCTCGGTCTAACAAACTGCTAGGGTTATAGACACGAGCCACCTTGCCTGGCCTGCCTGGCCCCTTCTATCATGTGAGGACATAGCAAGAAGACACCATCTATGAAACAGAGTGTACTGTGTCTTGATCTTGAACTTCCTGGCCTTGAGAACTGTGAGCAATAAATATTCCTTTTTTTTCCTTCCTTCCTTCCTCCCTCCCTCCCTCCCTCTCTCTCTTTTTTTTTTTATTTTTCTCTCTTTCTTTCTTTGACTGAGTTTCACTCTTGTTGCCCAGACTGGAGTGCAATGTCACAATCTCAGGTCACTGCAACCTCTGTCTCCTGGGTTCAAGTGATTCTCCTGTCTCAGCCTCCTGAGTAGCTGGAATTACAATCCACTACCATGCCCGGCTAATTTTGTATTTTTTACTAGAGACGGGGTTTCTCCATGTTGGTCAGGCTGGTCTTGAACTCCCAACCTCAGGTGACCTGCCCACCTCGGCCTCCCAAAGTGCTGGGATTATAGGCTTGAGCCACTGCACCCGGCCTCTTTTTTCTTTTCTTTTCTTTCTTTATTTTTTCCTTCCTTCATACCTTTCTTTCTTCCTTTCTTCCCTCCCTCCCTTTCTTCCTTCTTTCCTTCTTGCTTTTCCTTCCTTCCTTCCTTCCTTCCCCCCTCCCCTCCCCTCCCTCCCTCCCTCCCTTCCTTTCCTTCCCCCCTCCCCTCCCCTCCCTCCCTCCCTCCCTCCCTCCCTCCCTTCCTTCCTTCCTTCCCCCCTCCCCTCCCCTCCCTCCCTCCCTCCCTCCCTTCCTTCCTTCCTTCCCCCCTCCCCTCCCATCCCTCCCTCCCTCCCTCCCTCCCTCCCACCCTCCCTTCCTTCCTTCCTTCCTTCCTTCCCCCCTCCCCTCCCCTCCCCTCCCCTCCCCTCCCCTCCCCTCCCTCCCTCCCTCCCTCCCTCCCTCCCTCCCTCCCTCCCTCCCTCCCTCCCTCCCTTCCTTCCTTCCTTCCTTCCTTCCTTCCTTCCTTCCTTCCTTCCTTCCTTCCGAGTCTCACTCTGTTATCCAGGGTAAAATGCAAGGTCTTAATCACAACTTACTACAGCTACCACCTCCTGGGCTCAAGCAATCCTCCCACTTCAGCCTTTTGAGTAGCTGTGACTACGGACATGTGCCACCATGCCCAGCCCATTTTTCCATTTTTTTGTAGAGACAGAGTCTCACTCTGTTGCCCCGGTGGGTCTTGAACTCCTGGGCTCAAGCGATTCTCCCACGTGGGCCTCCCAAAATGCTGGAATTGCAGGCATGAGCCACATGCTGGGTCAATTTCTATTGTTTATAAACCACCCAGTCTATTTTGTTGTAGCAGCCGGAACAAACTGCTTTGGTAGAATACAAGACCTACTGAGATGGTGCCTCTCCCGCTGCCACTGGCTTTGATCTCTAGATCGTCCTGGGCAAGGAACTGAAAAGAACAAAGAGGAAGATTTAAGGGTGGAGGAGGCAGCAAAGTGAGGGTCAAGTGCAGGGGGATGTGGAGCCTGAACTGTCACTAAGGCCTCGGTTATTCCCTAACCTGGGACCTGGTGATTAATTTTCCATCTCTCTACATGCAGATGGTTTTTCTTTTCCCTCTTCAGAAAGCATTTGTGGTGTCTACACTCTCATAGATCAACTGGAACTGCTCATTTAGCCTATTTTTTTTCTTTTTGATGCTGGGTCTCAGTCTGTAGCCTAGGCTGGAGCGCAGTGGTGTGATCTCAGCTCACTGCAGCCTCTGCCTTCTGAGCTAAAGCAATCCTCCTGTCTTGGCCTCCCAAGTAGCTGGGACTACAGGCATATGCCACCACACCTGGCTAATTTTGTTTTTTGTATTTTTCTGTAAAGACAGGGTCTAACTATGTTGCCCAGACTGGTCTTGAACTCCCGGCATCAAGTGATCCACCCACCTCTGACTTCCAAAAGTGTTGGGATTACAGGTGGGAGTCACTGTGCCCAGCCTTTTTTTTTTTTTTTTGGAGACAAGAGTCTTGCTTTGTCATCCAGGCTGGAGTGCAGTGGTGCAATCCCAGCTCACTGCAGCCTCTGTCTCTCAGGTTTAAGCAATTCTCCTGCTTCGGCCTCCTGAGTAGTTGGGATTACAGGCATATGCCACCATGCCCAGCTAATTTTGGTATTTTTAGTAGAGACAGCATTTTACCATGTTGGCCAGCCTGGTCTCAAACTCTCAACCTCAGGTGATCCGGCCACCTCAGCTCAGGCTGTGTCCTAATGTGCATCCCTAGAATCTGTTCTCTTTGTAGCATTTCCAAGGTTCCTGTGCATAGAGCTCCCACGAGCCCCTTCTCACTGGCATCTCTGTACCTCTCTATTTTTCTTTGCCTTTTCTAATTGATGCATAATGGGCCAGATGCAGTGGCTCATGCCTATAATCCCAGCACTTTGGGAGGCCGAGGTGGGTGGATCACTTGAGATCAGGAGTTTGAGCAGCCTGGCCAACATGATGAAACCCTGTCTCTACTAAAATATACAAAAATTAGCTGGGTGTGGTGGCAGGTGCTTGTAAATCCCAGCTACTTGGGAGGCTGAGGCAGGAGAATCACTTGACCCCAGGAGGTGGAGGCTGCAGTGAGCCAAGACTGTGCTATTGCACTCCAGCCTGGGCAACAGAGTGAAACTCCATCTCAAAAGAAAAAATTGATGCATAATGGATGTACATAGTTTCAAGGCACATGTGATAATGAAACTCATTCATATAATGTGTAAAGATCAGATCAGTGTACCTCAGATATCCATCACCTTAAATACTTGTCTTTTCTTTATGCTAAAATCATTCTAATTCTTTTCTTCCAGCTATTTTGAAATATGCAGTAGATTATTGTAAATACAGTCACCCTACCAATCTATCAAATGTTCGGTCTTATTTCTTCTATCTAACCATATGTTTGCATCCATTAATCAACTTCTTTTCCTCCCTCCCTTTCTTCCTACACTTCCTATCCTCTGGCAACCACCAATCTAATCTCTATCTTCATCTGCAGCTACTCTTGTTTTCCTCACTGCATTCTTACATCAGCCAGAATAAAATTTTAAAAATTCACAGCCAAGCCAAACATAGTGGCTCACGTCTGTAATCCCAGCAATGCAGGAGGCCAAGCAGGGAGGATTGCTTGAGCCCAGGAATTCAAAATATTCCTGGGCAATTTAGCCAGACTCCATCGCTACGAAAAAAAAAAAAAAACACTAAAAATCGAGTCGGGCAAGGTGGTGCATGTCTGTAGTCCCAGCTACTCAGGAGGCTAAGGCAGGAGGATTGCCTGAGCCCAGGAATTTGAGGCTGCTGTGAGCTATGTTTGTGCCACTGCACTCCAGCCTGGGCGACAGAGTGGGACCCTGTCTCTAAAAAACAAAAAATAACAACAAAAAAAATAAATTAATTAATTTTTTAAAAAAATCACAGCCAGTCACCAAAATCTCACTGCCTATAGGATCAAGTCCTAATTCTCGCCATGGCCTTGCAGCCCTCACTGCTGAGCCATGCTAGCCTCAAAGCCTCCTGATAGCCTGCTTTATCTGCTGTTCTCCCTTCTGACCACTCTTGTGCTTGACTGGCTCTGGGTCTCCACTCTATGCTGTTCCCTATGTCAGAAACATTCTTCCTAGGCCAAGAACAGTGGTTCATGCCTGGAATCCCAGAACTTTGGGAAGCCAAGGCAGGTGGATCACATGAGGCCAGGAGTTCAAGATGAGCCTGGCCACCATGGTGAAACCCCATCTCTACTAACAGTACAAAACGTAGCCAGGCATGGTAGTACATGCCTGTCATTCCAGCTACTGGGGAGGCTGACACAGGAGAACTGCTTGAACCCAGGAGGGTGAAGGTTGTGGTGAGCCAAGATTGTGCTACTGCACTCCAGCCTGGGTGGGTGAGTGAGACTCTGTCTCAAAAGCAGAAGAAGGAGAAGGAGGAGGAGGAGGAGAAAGGGGAGGAGGAAAAGGGGAGGGGGGATGAGGAAGAGGGGGAGGAGGAGGGGGGGAGGAGGAGGAGAAAGTGGAGGGGGAGGAGAGGAGGGAGGAGGAGGAGGGGGAGGAGGAACAGTGTTCCTTTCCCTCTGCTTTCTTCGTCTTGACAACTATTTGTCCAAGACATTCCACTAAACAATGCATGACCTTAGACTGGTTGTTTTACTTCTCTTCTTTTTTCGTAGAGATGAGTTCTCGCTATGTTGCCCAAGGTGTCGTTTCTTTTTATTTATTTATTTATATTTTGAGACAAAGTCTCACTCTCAGGTGACCTCGGCTCACTGCAACCTCTGCCTCCTGGGTTCAAGCGATTCTCCTGCCTCAGCCTCCCAAGTAGCTGGAATTGCAGGCATGCCCATCTCCGGTTAATTTTTGTATTTTTAGTAGACATGGAGTTTCACTATGTTGACCAGAGTGGTCTCGAACTCCTGACCTCAGGTGATCCATCCACCTCAGCCTCTCAAAGTACTGGGATCACAGACATAAGCCACCGTGCCAGACCCATTTCCTTCTAGATTGTACATTCCATAAGAGCAGGGACCATGGATCTTTCACAACATAACCCCAAATACCTAGGAGATTCACTGGTACATAGTAGATGCTCAGGAAATGTTGGTGGAATAAATGAATCAATACATTGACAGTATAGCCACATTTCCAATGCTTATGATATCATCTTGAGGAGGGAGATCAGCAGGGACATGATGCTTGGCCTCATCTCCAATACCACCTCTGCGTGGACTCTGGCCTGCCCCTCAGTGCCATACCTTTGCTGACCGCTGCTGGTAGGCATTGTTGTCATCAATCTGCCAATTCACATTCAAGGCTCTCTTGGGGGCACTGATCTGAACACGGAGATCCTGGACACCCTCGAAGGGAACATCTTCGCGGAAGCGGGTCAGAGCTTCAAGGGCCACCACCGTGGTCTGGGTGTTGGAATGGGGTGGGGAGGTGTGTGGGGGGGGGAGGGGTATGTGGATCAGCACCACAGACAGCACCCAAGAAACCACTGGGCGGCACGTCAAGACCAAGGACAGCTCCACCCCCCCTCCCCCCCTGGGCTGGGCACGTCAGCACCTTGGCTAGCGACCCTGGCCCCCACCTCCCGGAGGTCCCCATCACCTGGGTGGACCCGAAGCCTCCTCCAAGCTCCCGCTTCTCTAGTAGCCACTTGGCAATGGGGTGTGTCTCATTGTGCCGGCCAAGCTCCAGCTTCTGCATGAGCGCATAGGCTGTGGCCTCAACAGTGTACAGGGGGCCCAGCTTCTGCTCATCCACTGGCCAGTGGGTTTTGTCTAGAAATAGGGATGCCCGGCTTTTCACCCAGAGCTGGGCCTGCCCACCTTAACCTGCTCTCTCCTGTGCCATCTGGCCCAGTTTTCTCATCTGTCATCTTATTGATCACCTACTTTATTTTTATTTTTGTAGGGGGGGTGGGGGTGGTTCTCATTATGTTGTCCAGGCTGGTTTCGAACTCCTGGCCTCAAGCCATTCTCTCACTTTGACCTCCCAAAGTGTTGGGATTACAGGCATGAGCCACCGTGCCCAGCCCTCATCGCCTACTTTATGTGAAGCTCTTTGCTAAGGAAACGTGGACATTCCATTTTCAGAACGACCCTAGGAGACAGGACTCCATTTACCAATGGAGAAATTGAGTTAAAAAAAAAAAGTTCCTGGCTGGGCGTGGTGACTCATGCTTATAATCCCAGAACTCTGGGAGGCCGAGGCAGGTGGATCCCCTGAGGTCAGGAGTTCCAGACCAGCCTGGCCAATATGGTGAAACCCGGTCTCTACTAAAAATACAAAAAAGTTAGTTGGGCGTGGTGGTGGGCACCTATAATCCCAGCTACTCAGGAGGTTGAGGCAGGAGAATCGCTTGAACCTGGGAGGTGGAGGTTGCAGTGAGCCAAGATCATGCCATTGCACTCCAGCCTGGGTGACAAGAGTGAGACTCTGTCTCACCAAAAAAAAAAAAAAACAAAAAAACCAAAAAAAACGGTAAAAGTTCCTTTAGGTCTCTCCAGTCCCACTGCAAGCAAATTGACCTAGCTCCACTTTCTTTGCCTTGTGGAATGTAGCAGACGGGATGTGGATCCTTGGGGATGCGGTAGAATCAACCAGGGGAAGATTTTATAACCTCTCCATCCTGCTGGGCTCGGTGGCTCACACCTGTAATCTCAGCACTTTGGGAGGCTGAGGCAGGCGGATCATAGAGTCAGGAGTTTGAGACCATCCTGGCCAATATGGTGAAACCCCATCTCTACTAAAAATACAAAAGTTAGCCAGGCATGGTGGTGGGTGCCTGTAGTCCCAGTTACTTGGGAGGCTGAGGCAGGAGAATTGCTTGAACCCAGGAGGTGGATGGTTGCAGTGAGCCGAGATCATGCCATTGCACTCTAGCCTGGGTGACAGAGCAAGAGACTCTGTCTCAAAAAACCAAAAATCAAAAACAAAACAAAACAAAAAATCCCTCTCCATCCTTGACAACACCAAGCACTCTTTCCACCTCAGGGTGTTTACTTGTGCTGTTCCCTTTGCTTGGAATGTCCATGGTCTTTCATGAAGGTGTACCTTAAAAATAAGGTTTTCTTGAGACAGTCTTGCTCTGTCGCTGAGGCTGGAGTAGAGTGGCGAGATCTCAGCTCACTGCAACCTCTACTTCCCAAGTTCAAGTGATTCTCCTGCCTCAGCCTCCTGAGTAGCTGGGATTACAGGCATGCACCATTATGCCTGGATAATTTTTATACTTTTAGTAGAGATGTGGTTTCACCATGTTGGTCAGGCTGGTCTCAAACACCTGACCTTGTGAGCTGCCTGCCTCGGCCTCCCAAAGTGCAGGGATTACAGGCATGAGTCACCATGCCCAGCCTTTTTTATTTTTATATAGAGACAGAGTCTTGCTCTGTTGCCCAGGCTTGAGTGCAGTGGGGTTGATCATAGCTCACTGCAGACTTGACCTTCTGGACTCAAGTGATCCTCCTGCCTCAGCCTCCCTAGTAACTGGGACTACAGGTGCATACCACCATAGCCAGCTAATCACAAACTTTTTTTTTTAGAGATGGGGTCTCACTATGTTGCCCAGTTTGGTCATAAACTCCTGGCCTCAAGCAATCCTCCTGTCTCAGCCTCCCAAGTGGCTGGGATTACAGACATGAGCTACCACACCTAGCAGGTATGTCTTTCCGTCTTTCATCTCGGTCCCCCAATCTGTACTCCCCTCCCGTTGCTATCTCTCCTACCCACCTTGTGTGTTATCATCTCAGTGCTTGTCTCAGTTTGGAGTTATTATTATTATTATCATTATCATCATTATTTTGAGACAGAGTCTCCTTCTGTCATCCAGGCTGGAGTGCAGTGGTGCAATCTCAGCTCAGTGCAACCTCTGCCCCTTGGGTTCAGGTGATTCTCATGCCTCAGCCTCCCGAATAGCTGGGATTACAGGTAACTGCCACCATGCCTGGCTAATTTTTATATTTTTAGTAGAGACAGGGTTTCACCATGTTGACCAGGCTGGTCTCGAAGTCCTGACCTCAGGTGATCCTCCTGCCTCGTCCTCCCAAAGTTCCGGGATTACAGGCATTAGCCACTGCTCCTGGATTCAGTTTGGAATTATACAGTGACCTGTCTTCTGATTGTCTCTCCCAAGGACTGTAGGACCGTTGAGGGCGGGGACCTCATCAGTGTCACTTACTTTGGTCTCACGGGGTTTGGGCTCAAGAGTTGACACAGAGTGGGTGCTCAGGAAACACTAAGTGATGAGTGACACCTTGCTGGGTTTGAGATCACCCTCTCCCCACTCCACGACTGAGGTTGACTAAGAATTGCCCACACCCACCTTGGCTGGCAAAGCTGTCCAGGCGGTCGTTGGCCTGGGGGCTGTTGGCGAGGGCCAGTGCGTAGGATAATGTGGCTATGGCAAATGTTGTCTGAATGTCGGGAGTTTTCTCTCCAGGAATCCACGGGCTCGCTCGATGCTGGTCATCAAATTCTAGAGGGTCAGAGGGAGGAGGCCAGAGGGAGATCACCAGAGGAGAGAAGTCTGGGAGTTGGAGGGACCCAGAGGGACATGAGGCTGGAAGAGCTTTCCAGGTGCTGGGGCTGGAGGGCCCCACAGATCCTGCCCTCCTCTCCGGATCCTACCGGTATCTCCCGGCTGCACAGCTCCTTTCCCTCATCCAGGGCTATCCCGACAAGAGCCGTGAGGGATATATTCGCCTCGGAGCCTTGGTAGCCACCCTGTGGGTGATGCAGAGTCCCCCATGTGATCCCCTCAGCATCTTGGTGATGCCTTCCTCAGCCTCTCTTGTCTGACCCTGAGAAGCTTCCAAGTACCCAGCTCTGGGCTGGATAATGGTGGAGGTGGGATAAAGACAGAGAGGAGAGGTTTCCCTCCCTGGGGTCTGCCCTACTAACAAAAGCCATCAGCCAGGCGCGATGGCTCACATCTGCAATCCCAGCACTTTGGGAGGCTGCAGCAGTAGGATCACCTGAGGTCAGGAGTTTGAGACTAGCCTGGCCAACAAGATGAAACCATGTCTCTACAAAAATATAAAAATTAGTTGGTCAAGATGGTGGGTGCCTGTAAGCCCAGTTGCTGGGGAGGCTGAGGCAGGAGAATTGCTTGAACCTGGGAGGTGGAAGGTACAGTGAGCCGAGATTGTGCCATTGCACTCTAGCCTGGATGACAGAGCGAAACTCTGTCTCAAAAACAAAACAAGGCCAGGCATGGTGGCTCATGCTTGTAATCCCAGCACTTTGTGAGACCAAGAAGGGTGGATCACCTGAAGTCGGGAGTTTGAGACCAGCCTGACCAACATGGTAAAACCCCATCTCTAAAAACAAAACAAAACAAACAAACAAACAAAAAGCTATCAACCTGAGAGGCTGAGCTCTGTACACCATATCAGAGCATTCTGGCAGCAGCCCCACTTTCCTGATGAGAAAATAGGGTCAGAGTGGCAGAGACTTCCCATTTCTAGAAAGTGGCCAAGTCAGGGTTCAAACATCTCTTTAGTACCCCAGCTTCCACCCTCACCTCCTGTCTGGACTTGAATAGTGTCCCCCAAAATTCGTGTTCATGCAGGACCTCAAGATGTGATCTTATTTGGAAATGAGGCCTTTGAGGATGTGATTAAAATTAAGAAGATGTCATACTGGATTAGAGCAGACCCTGTCTAATGATGGGTCTCCTTATAAGGTCATGTCAGGGCCGGGGGTGATGGCTCACGCCTGTAATCCCAGCACTTTGGGAGGCCGAGGCGGATGGATCACGAGGTCAAGAGATCAAGACCATCCTGGTCAACATGGTGAAACCCCGTCTCTACTAAAAATACAAAAAATTAGCTGGGCATGGTGGCGCGTGCCTGTAATCCCAGCTACTCAGGAGGCTGAGGCAGGAGAATTGCCTGAACCCAGGAGGTGAAGGTTGTGGTGAGCCAAGATCGCACCATTGCACTCCAGCCTGAGTAACAAGAGCGAAACTCTGTCTCAAAAAAAAAAAAAAAATAGCCAGGAATGGTGGTGTGCACCTGTAGTCCCAACCGCTGAGGGGGCTGAGGCAGGAGGATCTCTTGAGCTCGGAAGTTTGAGGTTGTAGTGAGCTATGATTGTGCCACTGCATTCCAGCTTGGGTGACAGAAGAAGATCCTGTCTCTAAAAATAATAATAGTAGTCTGGGCACTGTGGCTCATGTCGGTAATGCCAGAACTTTGGGAGGCTGAGGCAGGCAGATCACTTGTGGCCAGAAGTTTGAGACCAGCCTGGACAACATGGCGAAAACCCATGTCTACTAAAACAAAAATGTAAAAATTAGCTGGGCGCGGTGGCACATGCCTATAATCTCAGCTACTTGGGTGGCCGAGGCATAAGAATCACTTGAACCCGGGAGGTGGAGGTCGCAGTGAGTTGAGATCATGCCACTGCATTGCAGTTTGGGTGACAGAGTGGAACTCTTTCTCAAAATAATTAATAATAATAATAATTTGGCCTGATACATGCAGAGAGGACAGCAAAAGCCCTTTTTGGGGGAGAGTTGGAAGAGCCCATGAATGGTTAAGTGTGCATAGTGAGCAGGGAGTGGTGAGGTGAGTCCTAGGAGGAGATATAGATAAAGGTAGCTGTGAGCCACAGCAGGTGTTTGAGCAGGGGAGAGACCTGCCAGACTGCATTTGAAAGACTTCTCTGGATGCTGGTGCAAAGGGACTCTTGGTAGAGATGGGTGTGCAAGCTGGCAGGACACAGTCTCCAAGGGAAGAGGGCCAGGGCAGGCCACTGCTTGATGTGGGGATGAGGAAGGGATGGGTTCCCAGATGTGCCCAGCCTCACCCACATTCTAACAGAGCACGAGGTGGTTCAGACCAGGGCAGGTGTGATCCTTGGCACTGAGCCTCAGCTCTTTCCTGTTCTCATCTGCCCAAGAACAGATTGGGAGCCTGAAATCCCCCTCCTAGTGCACAGAGCCCTGCGGATGGGTTTGAATGGCCTGGATAGGGAGGGCTGTGACTACCTGCATGGATGTCATGACCACAGGGCCCTTCTCCAGGAAGTGCCCGTCCTCCGCCTGCCTGTTGATGATGAGCCAGTTGGCCATGGCACAGAGAGAGGGCAGGTCAAGAACGCTGGTCGTCATCATAGGGTAGGCCAGGGCAAAGACGCGGAACACATAGTTTGTAAGCCTGTTGGCAGAGAGCGAGGGTGACACCTGCGAACGGCAGCCAAGGGGGCTCTGGGACAGGGGAGTCTACACCATGGGCCATACATACCCTCCCAGGTGGACCCCTGCCATTCACCGCTGCCCAGGTCTGCCAGTGCAGAATGCCCCAGGCCCATGCACTGGATACCCCAAGACCCCAAGACGGCAGCATGGATGCTCCTGGGAAATCAGGCCCCAGGCTGGCCCCTTGGGCTTCGAGGGTGGCAGTGGCAGGAGAGACAGGGTCATCCTCACCAGGTGCTTCCTGGGTTCCCCTTGGAGGTGTGGTAGGTGCTGTCTGAACTCCGGTGGGTCAGCATCTGGGTGTACCCTGGGGAAACAGAGCAGGGCTTGGAGGGACAATCAGTGTTACAGATAGAACCTGGTGGGCAGGGACTGGAGGTGGCATGGGGGTGTCACACCTGGAGGTCATCTAGAAGGGGTGGCCTATTGTCCAGGTGTACTCTGGAGGGGGGTTTAGGGCCCAGGCGTAAGTGAAGGGCAGGGCTCAGGAATGACTTTGAGGGACCCAGGAGGCAGTTGACTCCGGGTATAACCCAGGTGACCTTCACCTCGGGGACTCTGGGGCAGGGCATGCCAGCCTTGGAGTTGCTGCTGGAAGAAATCATAGAAGGTGTTGTCCACATGCAACCTGGGAGGGGCGCTACCTGGAAGTTTTCCTTTTTCTTTCTTCATTTTATTATATTATTATTTGAGGCAGAGTTTTGCTCTTGTTACCCAGGCTGGAGTGCAATGGCGTGATCTTGGCTCACCGCAACCTCCACCTCCTGGGTTCAGGCAATTCTCCTGCCTCAGCCTCCTGAGTAGCTGGGATTACAGGCACGCGCCACCATGCCCAGCTAATTTTTTGTATTTTTAGTAGAGACGGAGTATCACCATGTTGGTCAGGCTGGTCTTGAACTCCCGACCTCAGGTGATCTGCCCGTCTTGGCCTCCAAAGTGCTTGGATTACAGGCGTAAGCCACTGCACCCGGCCCTTTTCTTTATTTTTAATTTTTTTAATTTAAAAAATTTTTGCCCACCTTATATACAGCTTGGGAAGCAAATATATATGTATATTTTTGATACAGAGTTTTGCTCTGATGCCCAGGCTGGAGTGCAGTGGTGTGATCTTGGCTCCCTGCAACCTCCGACTCCCAGGTTCAAGTGATTCTCCTCCCTGAGGATGGTCTCGATCTCCTGACCTTGTGATCTGCCCACCTCGGCCTCCCAAAGTGCTGGGATTATAGGCGTGAGCCACCACGCTCAGCGGTTTACTGATTGTTTGGAGCATTGGGGTGATAGTATCTGGATGTTACCTGAGGGGTTACTGCTTGAGAAGACTTGGAGGAAAGGCTGGAGTCTGAGGGTAACCTGGGACAATTAGCTCAGAGGTCTGTGGGTGTTACCAGGGGTGTTCCTCTCTGGTTGCTCCCTGGGGTGTTCGGTTGTAACCTGGGGAGGTGTCAGCATCCAGGTACAACCAAGGGGCCACTCCCTGGGGTTATTCTGGGGTTTGCTGCCTGGGTATTCCCTGGGATTCCCTGGGGGTGGGAGTGTAACCTGGAGCAGGGTCCGAGTATAACATCCTCTGGCAGGATGGCTTTTTGGGAGAAATCAGGGTGTCTGTTATAAGACTGAAGCCTGGAGGCTGTGCGCAGTGGCTCACATTGGTAATTCCAGCACTTTGGGAAGCCAAGGCAGGTGGATCACCTGAGGTCAGGAGTTCAAGAACAGCCTGACCAACATGGCAAAACCCCATCTCTACAAAAAATCCAAAAATGAGCCGGCTGTGATGGCTGGCACCTGTAATTCCAGCTCTGCAGGAGGCCAAAGCAGGGGAATCAATCAAACTCAGGAGGCAGAGGTTTAAGTGAGCTGAAATTGCACCACTGCACTCCAGTCTGGGTGACAGAGTGAGACTGTATCGAAAAATAAATAAATAAATGATTTAAAATGCAAAAATTAATGGGCATGGTGGCAGGCATCTGTAATCCCAGTCACACAGGAGGCTGAGGCAGGAGAATGGCTTGAACCTGGGAGGCAGAGGTTGCAGTGAGCTGAGATCACACCACTGCACCCCAGCCTGGGTGACAGAGTGAGACTCCACTGCAAAAAAAAAAAAAAATTGAAGTCTGGGAAGGGGTCAGGGTGAAGAAGTCCCACAGGTGTGTCAGTCATGGAATGACCTTGGGGAACTCAGTATCAAGCTGAGTCTGGAGGAGGAGTCACAGTTTGGGTGTTAGTGCCTGAGGCCGGGGGTCACCCCACGATTTCCCCAATCTTGGGGGTGCCCCAGCCACCCACCGGGAGAGCCCCAGACACCCCCTGGAGGCCCCAGGAGGGTTCCTGCTCTCACCGCTTACAATATTCTTCATCACCTAGTCCCTGTGTTCCACCCTGACCTTGCCCCACTGGCCGGTGGCATCCAAATATCGGGTCAGGATGACGACAGGCATCAGGGAGCTCAGTGTCTGCTCGGGGCAGCCCTTGGGGACCCGCAGCAGCTGCTGCATGTCTTCGGGTGTCAGGCTACCCACAGTCGCCTCACCAAGGATGTCACCTGTCAGGTGGGTGAGTTGGGTGACTCTGGGAGTGGCCTCTGCCTACGCCACCATGGTTCACTGATCACCCCACATGGCCACCCCCAGTTCCTCCAGCCCTGATGCCTCATGGACCTTAGAGGACCCAGCGCCAGCCCTCCCCACATCCCTGTGTCCCCCAGCACCTTGAACACTGATAAACACTTCTGCCTGCGTGTCGGGTACCATGTTCAAGAACTCCTGTCTTGGCACCAGTTCTGTCTGGGTCTGACCTGAAGAAGCATAACCTTCTGTGACAAGTAGGCTCTGGGGCTGGGGATTCCCACCTGGGCACACCCCCTCATGCCCACTCCCTCCTCCTTCCCAGCATGGCCCCAGGATCTCACATGTCCCCTGCAGAGCTCACAAACCTTGGGGATTCAGGAGGATACTACGGGACATTTGTTGAATCTGACCCCCTGCCTGAGGGACGAGAGGAGGATCTAAGTCAAAAGCAAAAACAGCAGCCACAGTAATAATGACAATCGCAGTGACGGTGCAGGAGGCATTGCTGGGCTATGATAAGCACAGACTCTGGAGCCCAAATACCTGGGTTCAAATCCCAGCTCTTCCGCTTCCTGTGTGTCCTTGGGAAAGTTACTTACCCTCTCTCTGCCCCAGTTTTCTCATCTGTAAAAGGGGGATAATAATTGTCCCTACCTCAGAGGGTTGTTTGGAGGACTGAATTAATTTTTTTTGAGACAGGTTCTCAAAAAATCCTGGGTTCAAGCGATTCTTGTGCCTCAGCCTACTGAGTAGCTGGGATTACAGGTGCACACCACCACACCAGGCTAATTTTTGTATTTTTAGTAGAGATGGGGGTTAAGCTATGTTGGCCAGGCTGGTCTTGAACTCTTGGCCTGACGTGATTCACCTACTTCGGCCTCCCAAAGTGCTGGGACTACAGGCATGAACCACCATGGCTGGCCCAGTTAATGTTTTTTTTTTTTTTTTTTTTCAGAGAAGGTTCTCTCTAGGTTGCCCAGGCTAGACTCAAATTTCTATGCTCAAATGATCCTCCCACTTCAGCCTCCCAAATAGCTGGGAATACAGGAGGGTGCCACCACAGCTGACGGAGTTAATATTCTTAAGCACCCATATCTTAAGCGTTTGTAAAGTAAATAAAGTTTTTTGCTCGTTTGTTTGTTTTTCGGAGAGAGGGTCTTGCTCTGTCACCCAGGCTGGGGTGCAGTGGTGCGATCTCAGCTTCAGGCTCAATTTCATGGGCTCAAGCAATCCCCTCTCGGCTTTTTGAGTAACTGGGACTACAGGTGCGCACCACCACACCAGACAAATTTTTTTTTTTTAATTGGACAGAGTCCTGCACTGTCGCCCAGGCTGGAGTGCAGTGGTGTGATCTTGGCTCACTGCAACCTCCGCCTCCCGGGTTCAAGTGAGATTCTCTTGCCTCAGCCTCCCGAGTAACTGAGATTACAGGCACCCACCACCATACCCAGCTAATTTTTTGTATTTTTAGTAGAGATGGGGTTTCAGTATGTTGGCCAGGCTAGTCTTGAACTCCTGACCTCATGATTCACCTGCCTTGGCCCCCCAAAGTGCTAGGATTACAGGCATGAGCCACCACACCCAGCCTAATAAAGTATTTTTGATGGACCATACACTGGTTATGGTCATTTTTGCAACTCTGATTATTCGCTGGTATGAAAATTACCCTCATCCCGCAAACAAAGAAAGGGAGGCTCAGAACACAGAAGTTAAGTAAGTTGCCCAAGGTCACAAAGCAGAGACAAGATTTGATCCCAGGCCTGACTCCTTTGAAGTGGGGTCTTGTGAGCCCCTCCCATCAGTCCACTGACTAAACTTTTTTTCTTTGTGTTTTTTTTTTTTGAAGACAGAGCCTCACTCTGTCACCCAGGCTGGAGTGCAGTGGTGCCATCTTGGCTCTCTGCATCCTCCACTTCCCAGGTTCAAGTGATTCTCCTGCCTCAGCCTCCAGAGTAGCTGGGACTACAGGTGTGCATTACCACGCCCAGTTAATTTTGTATTTTTAGTAGAGATGGGGTTTCACCATGTTGGCCAGGCTGGTCTCAAATTCCTGACCTCAGATGATCTACCCGCCTCGGTCTCCCAAACTACTGAGATTACTGGTGTAAACCGCTGTGCTTGGCTGACCAACTGAACTGTCAGATCCGTTCTCTCTCACCTCACTCCCATCTAGGAGCCCTGTTTATCCATCCTGGGCCCACCTGCCCCATCCACGATCACACAGCCTGGACCTGGTGGAAGCCCTGCTGTCTGCACCAATAGCTAGGGAGCTGGGGGTGCCCATTACCCGGACCAAGAGTGTCTTCTTCACGTGGTCCTGGATCCCGTAGCCCACAGCCTTGACCTCCACGTCCACTTTGCCTATCTCCAGAGGGAGAAGAACAAAGGGTACCATCTTGGAGGAGGTGGGGGGCATGACCACCACCTGGCGGGATGGTGCTCCTGGCTTTGACGCGCTGCACAGTGGCTCCCTGTGGGGGAACTCCACTCGGACCTAGAGCAGAATGGGCAAAGGGAGGGGGTATCAATCCATGGCGTGGTCCAGGACCCTAGTGTCACAGTCCCCTCCTTGCCCTGAGATGCCCAAGTAGGTGACAGTGAAGCCTAGTGATGGGGACCACAGACCCAGCCTGAGTCAGAGCCTCATCTGCCATTTATGTGCTGTGTGACTCCAGGCAAGCCCTTTAACCTCTCTGTGCTTCAATTTCCTTATCTCTAAACCAAGAACAATAATAGTACCCATCTGATGGGGTTGTCGTGAGGTTTAAATTAATCCCTCCCTCCCTCCCTCCCTTCCTTCCTTCCTTCTTCCCTCCTTCCTCTCTTCCTTTATCTTGCTGTATCACCCAGATTGGAGTGGAGTGGCACAAATAGGACTCAGTGCAGCCTGGAACTCCTGGGGTCAAGCGATCCTCCTGCTTTAGCTTCCTGAGTAGCTGGGACCACAGGTGCATTCCATCAAGCCTGGCTAACTAATCTTCTTAAAATTACTTTCTGTAGAGACAAGGTCTCACTCTGTCACCCAGGCTGGAGTGCAGTGGTGCAATCACAGGTCACTGCAACCTTAATCTCCTGGGCTCAAGCCATCCTCCTACCTCAGCCTCTCAAGTAGCTGAAATACAGGTGTGCACCAATATGCCTAGTTAAATAAGAGAATATTTTAGATTTTCCAAAACAGCCTCCACTTTACTGACCCATGGGAATAATAAATACACCCAACTTCCTTTTCTAAAACACACTAACAGGCTGGGTATGGTGGCTCCCGCCTGTAATCCTAACACTTTGGGAGGCCAAGGAGGGTGGATTGCCTGAGCTCAGGAGTTTGAGACCACCCTGGGCAACCAGCAAAATTCTGTCTCTGCTCAAAATACTAAAAATTAGCTAGGCGTGGTGGCACACATCTGAGACCCCAGCTACTGGGGAGGCTGAGGCACAAGAATCACTTGAACCTGTGAGGTGAGGTTGCAGCGAGCTGAGATCGCGCTACTGCACTCTAGCCTGGGCAACAGAGCGAGACTCTGTTTCCAAAAATAAAATAAAATAGCCTGGGTGCAGTGGTTCACACCTGTAATCCCAGCACTTTGGGAGGCCGAGGCAGGTGGATCACTTGAGGTCAGGAGTTTGAGATCAGCCTGGCCAACACGGCAAAACCCTGTCTCTACTAAAAATACAAAAATTACCCAGGTGTGGTGGTGGGCGCCTGTAGTCCCAGCTACTCAGGAGGTTGAGGTAGGAGAATTGCTTGAACCCGGGAGACGGAGGTTGAACTGAGATCACACCACTGCACTCCAGCCTGGGTAACAGAGAAAACTCCATCTCAAAAAATAAATTAAAAAAAATAGGCTGGGCACAGTGGCTCACCCTGTAATCCCAGCACTTTGGGAGGCTGAGGCAGGCAGATCACTTGAGGTCAGAGGTTCGAGACCAGCCTGGCTGACATGGTGAAACCCTGTCTCTATTAAAAATACAAAAATCAACTGGGCATGGTGGTGCATGCCTGTAGTTCCAGCTACTTGGAAGGCTGAGGTAGGAGAATCACTTGAACCCTAGAGGTGGAGGTTGCAGTGAGCCAAGATCACACCACTACATTCCATCCTGGACAACAGAGCAAGACTCCATCTAATAAACAAATAAAAATAATTTAAGCATAAAATAAAATACATGCTAGCAGAGATTTTGGCAGGAAGTTGAGGGCTCAGGGGATTCACCTTGGCCTGATGATTCCTGAAATTGTGCAACACGGCTTGGATCTGCACCTGCTCATTCCTGATCACGGAGTGGGGCAACTTAAGGTCCACAAAGAAGGATTTCATAACTGTCAGCTCAAAGGGGTCTGAGACACAGAGACCTACAGCCAGGAGAGCACACTGGGTTCAAGCACAGGCTGGGTTGGGGAGAGGGGCTGGGTAGGGTCTCCATACCCACATTCCCTTAGCACTGGGCTTGCTGGGGATCACCTTGACCAGCCTTGAGGCTGACCGCCACAAACTGCCACGTGGTGATGGAATCCGGCATGTTCACAGAGATGGGGTAGTGGGAGATGCTGCTGGGAGCGAGGGGGCGTCATTGAGTTTGTGCTGCATGGACAGAATCTCTGGGTTGGGATCACCATGCAGGGGTTATGGTCACTATTGAGAATCATCAGGTCATCTCATTAGTGACAACATCACCAGAGGGTCATCATCTTTTTAGGGAACCCGTTAAGATATTTTCCCCATTGTGGGACTGTCCTGAGGCTCAACGTCACTGCTGGGGTCACTGTCCCTGACCAGCATCCACTGATGATGGCAAGGACCCGGGACCAGATTCTGGCATGGGGGCTGATGTCCTGCCCCGAGTCAGTCTTTGGCAGAGTGAACTTCCTCCAGAGCCAACTCTCGGGGAACAGGGTCCGTACAGGCATGTCATCCTCAAAGAGATCATCCAAGTCCTCCTCTTCATCCGCTGCAGGGAGCAGGTGTGAGGCAGAGTCTCCTTCATGTTTCTTCCATGTTCCACCAGAATCCTTGTGGGGTCCTCTTCTCCAATCCCCCACGGCCCGTATCACCCCTTAGCCTGTCCTGTGTCACTCTATATCCCTCCACAAAACTCCCACCCTGCATCTCCTGCCATGGCCCCCTCACTTGTCCCCAGAAGCAGCTGATCCTCTCGAGCCTCCCGAGTCAGGGTCTCAGACAGATGGCAGCAGTCCAGGAAAGCAGCCACACAGGCTGGACCGTGGCGGACATGCCAGGTTCTCTCCTCACAGGACAGCCCCACCGGGCTCTCCTGGAGCCCAGCCTTACAGCACCTTTGCTCCAGCTCTGTGTTAAACTTGTTCACTGCGGGATAGAGGGAAAGAGGAGGGGTTGGGCAGGATCTAAGAAGCTAGGACCCATTCACCTTGATGCTATGCACACCTTGCCGTTATTTAGCGATAACCCTGTGGCAGATGCTATGTCTAGTGCCTTACCTGTGCTCTTTCTGAAGCCTCATATTGAACTCACATGGTGAGCTTCTGACAAGGAAGCTGAGCCACAGAAAGGTGAGTTCATTTGCCTAAAGTCAAGGCTTCCAAGTGGCTGAGCTGGGACCAGAATCCATACTGCTTTTTTTTTTTTTTTTTTTTGAGATGAAGTCTTGCGGCCAAGCGTGGTGGCTAAAACCTGTAATCCTAGCACTTTGGGAGGCTGAGGTGGGTGGATCACCTGAGGTCAGGAGTTCAAAACCAGCCTGGCCATCAGGGTGAAACCCCATCTTTAAAAAAAAAAGAGATTGGCCAGGCGCGGTGGCTCAATCCTGTAATCCCAGCACTTTGGGAGGCCGAGGCGGGTGGATCACGAGGTCAAGAGATCGAGACCATTCTGGTCAACATGGTGAAACCCCGTCTCTACTAAAAATACAAAAAATTAGCTGGGCACGGTGGCATGTGCCTGTAATCCCAGCTACTCAGGAGGCTAAGGCAGGAGAATTGCCTGAACCCAGGGGGCGGAGGTTGCAGTGAGCCGAGATCACGCCATTGCACTCCAGCCTGGGTAACAAGAGCGAAACTCCATCTCAAAAAAAGAAAAAAAAAAAAGAGATGAAGTCTTGCTCTGTCACCCAGGCTGGAGCACAGTGGTGCAATCTCAGATCACTACAACTTCTGCCTCTCAGGTTCAAGCGATTCTCATGCCTAAACTTCCCATGTAGCTGGGATTACAGGTGCCCACCACCACACCCTGCTCATTTTTGTATTTTTAGTAGAGACAGTGTTTCACCATGTTGGCCAGGCTGGTCTCGAACTCCTGATCTCAAGTGATCCACCTACTCTTGGCCTCCCAAAGTGCCGAGTTTACAGGAGTGAGCCACCGTGCCAGCCTCAGATTCCATGCCTCTAACACCACCCAGTGCTGCCTCCCATCTTCCCCTGACTCCAGGCTCAAAACCCCTTCTTCTGGTTCACACTCTAGTCTTCAGGATGGCAGTTTAGATATTGTCCAATGACACTCAAGACCTCTTTCTCCTTTTGTCTGCATTCCTTCCTGTACCACAGAGGCTAGACATCTGAAAACTACATTCCCCATACTGCCTTGCTGCTGGGGTTCTGAATGGGATTAGATGCAGCCACTGAGATGCTCTCACGAGAGATCTGGGAGATAGAAGAGAAGCAGAAACCGTTTTTCCCGCAGCAGTGGTAGCTGATGGGTGGGCTCCAGTCTGTGGGTGTTTTTGCAATGGGCATGAGTCCATGTTTCATTATCAACCTACCAGCCTTATGAGAGATATTGGCAGCAGTTTCTTGATATTTCATGGATTGCAAGACTGACATGGGGTTATCTTGAGTCCCAGCAAGCAGCCTTCCAACGTCCACCCCAATAGCCCATCTAATGATTTCATAAGAACCAAACTCCCCCCATTAGATCCCTCTCTGCTAGAAATACCTAGAGTGCTTTGGGTGTCCTATTCTAAGCCCTGATGGATACAGTAGGTTGGGGAGATGGAGGGAGACATGCAGCTTTGACACTGACCTGCCTCTTTGTCTCCATCCTCTTCAGGGAGCAGTGATGGCGGCTGGGAGGAAGGTCCCGGGGGCAGGGCCAATCTGGGGAGCAGAGGGAATGATGATAGAACGATTGCCAAGATCATTACCAACATTCTTGATTATGTTCATTGGGTGTTTGCTGTGTGTCCAGTGCTTTATATGTATCACTTAATTTCACCTGATAGCCTCCTATATTCAAGACTGTTGCTTAAAAGCTGGGAGCTTTTCAGAAAGTCACTTAACCTCTCTGGGTGCTAATTTCCCCAGTGACATAAAATGGGCATAATCATAGTTCTATCAATGAGATCATGCATGTACAAGTACTTAGCACTGAGTCTGGCATGTAATGAATAAGAACTGTTATGAATATTACTATTTATACTGAGAGAAGACACTCTCAGTTGTCTCCAAATCTTTATCATCCCTCATCTGTGGCAACTAAGCCTCCATCTTGTATAGATCACTCAGAAAAAGACTACATTTCCTAGCCTCTCTTGCACTTAGATGGGGCCACGTGACTGAATTCTGTCCAGTGAGATGTGGAAGTGTCCTCCCCTTCCCACTTCCCTTCACCCTGCTGCCTGGCACGGATGGACTCCTGTAAGGAGTCTGAGTCCCAGGATGACCTTCCCAGTGTTACTGAATGAGAAATAAACGACCTGGTTAACCTACTGTTAGTCTGTATCTTTGACAATGATTATCTCCATTTTATGGACAAGGAAATCAAGACTCAGAGAGAAATGTGACTAGCCCATGGTAAGTGACAGGATCTGGATTACAGCCCATATCTGTTTGACACTAAACCCCACTAGGCAGCACTGCCCCCATTCCTGCCCTCCTCCTGTCCACCCCTCCAAGCCTGTACCTGAGCTTGCCAGGCTATCCATTCCTGTGCTGATTTTCAGGTCCAATCCAGCATCCTTGAACACAGCAAATCTGTCTTTCCCACTTCGTGCTGGGCAGCCAATGTCATGTTCTTCCACGACATCCCAGACCTAGAGGACAAGAGAGGAGCCTGGATGTGAGATCTCCATGACTCCTAAATGAAAGGAGCAGTGGTGAATGGGAATTGCAGGCTCAAATAATAATTCTCATACTATCTCCCATTTTTTGAGCTCTTATCACCTTTCAGTCATTAGACTCTGCACCGTCCCCTTGAGTCCTTACACTGATGCTGTCCTCTTTATGGCTGAAGAAGCTGAGGCTGCAGCTAGAACATCCTGGCAATATCTTGGCCCAAAGACCACATGCTCTTACCTTCTTCTGAGTGAGCTTGTGTTTGCTGTTCAAGGCATAGACAGCCTTGTCCACAGCCACCAGCCCCACTGTGGCTTCTGCATCACCTGTCACCTTCAGTTCCACTAGGCTGTTGGGCTCCACAGGCTGGAATAATCCCTCATTCTTCAAGCCAACTTTCAGCTGAACCAAGAAAAAGAGAGATGTCAGGAAAAGGTAATCATAGACCGTACAAGTCCACATTCAAGTTTATGTCCCCTGCTGCGCTGATGGAGCATCTGGGAGCTCCACTAGGCTAATCCCAACTCTGTATTTATTTTCCAGCATCATCACTGTACTTTGTGTTGAGCTCTTTAGGCCAGATATTCCCCCTCTCTCCCCTGGCTTCCGGTTTGGGAATGCCTACACTTGTACAGACCCTTCGTGGGGCTTTATGATGCTGGTGCACAAACTGTCAGGAGTTTGTCTTACCGTCCCCATGCATCATTCACATCAATCCATATGGAATCAGCCACCAGCTCAGGGTTCTGGCTTCCTCCTCTGGGAAGTAAATAAAAGGCCAGAATGCGGAAGGAGGGCAGCATCTCTGAAGTCACATCAATAGTGGCTGACGTGTAGACACTCTCCTGGGCTTTTAGCTGATGTGTAGCACTCACAGTCTGGCCCTTACTCAGGACCTTGGAGACAAGGTTAGACCAAGGATGAGAAAGGTAGGGCAGCTTCAGTCTTTCCCGGAAGCTGTCCCAGCCCACAGTGGAGGCCCATAGTCTCTTTGCTTCAGCCTCTTGATCTGAGCCCACTCAAGATTTTCCCATCGTCATATATTTTTTCATAGTTTCTCCAACCCAGCAAGTCAAGGTTTTTCCAAGGAAAGAATTCCTTGACTCAGATCCTGGTCCCAGTCCCTCACCAGGATGGTGAAGTGAGTGATCCTGTTCTTGGTTTCAGGGTTCTGGTGCCTTGTGTTGAGGCTCAGCTGGATGCTGCTGCCAACCTCTGTATCCAGTGTCTTTACTTCGATGTGTAGGAAGTTCCCTAACGAATCCTGAGTCAAGTAAGGCCAAGCTGTCATCCTGGCTGAAGCCTGCTCTTCTGGCCGAAGAGATTGTTCAGTTTTCACCTGGGGAAGGTGATGGGCAAGTAGACCCCAACTCTTCCAGCTCACACAGCTCCAACCCACCCTCCTTGCCTTGTCAAGTTGGTACCTGGACGGGGAGCTTGTCCATATTTCCATCTGTGTTGACGGTCAGAGTGGCCAAACCCTCAGTCGAGGTATACACTTTTTGGTTTGGGGAGTGGACAAGGACTCTGGAAGCCGGGGATCCATCAGGATTTGAGACGAAGACCTGGGGTGGAATCTGGGGTAAGGTGAAGAAAAAGCCTGGGGTGGCCCGGTGTGAGAGGTGAGACTGGAACGTGATCTGAGTGGGATTGGTTTTTTTTTTTTGAGACGGAGTTTCGTTCTTGTTACCCAGGCTGGAGTGCAATGGCGTGACCTCGGCTCACCTCAACCTCCGCCTCCTGGGTTCAGTCAATTCTCCTGCCTCAGCCTCCTGAGTAGCTGGGATTACAGGCACGCGCCACCATGCCCAGCTAATTTTTTGTATTTTTAGTAGAGACAGGGTTTCACCATGTTGACCAGGATGGTCTCGATCTCTTGACCTCATGATCCACCCGCCTCGGCCTCCCAAAGTGCTGGGATTACAGGACTGAGCCACTGCGCCCGGCTATAAGGAGGATTGCTTTGTACAACTATATAAGTGATGCACTAAGCACCAGGGGCACCATTCGTATTAGAGTTTTTATGAATGGCGCCCCCTAGAGCTTTGCAGTGGACAACCACACGTGGTTACCCTGGGTGTCTGGGAGCCGATGGTGAGTGGAAAGACAGAGTGGAGGGACGGAGGACGCACGGAGAGCCTGCAGGAAACGTGAAGTAGGACTGACGCCAAAGGATATTCCTTGCTTTCCCAATGCCCATTCAAATTAACATGTGAAAAGAACATGCTTTACCGTGCAAATGCAGCCTCTTAGATAAAGCCTCAAACACCACCTTCCAGCCTGATTGTGGCCTCTAATAGAGGTGATGAAGGTAATTTCTCCATAGAGAAATTCTGGAGCCATCACTGTGCTTTGAGGGTACCTGGGTTAAGGCTTGGGGGGACTCTGGGATTAGTCTGGGGAACATGATGAATTCAACTTTCAGATGAGTTGGATACAGGTGAGTCCAGTGTGGGTTTTTGTCTCCTTGTGGGAGGTCTGTTTTGGGGAGGGAGCCCTGAGTCCCTGGTTGTAGTGAGTCCAGACTCTGACCCGAAAGTGGAAGGGCATTCCTGGTTTGAAATACTGGGGTGTCCTGGTGAACTTGATGTTGTATGGGCTCTGGACGATCTTTACCCCTGAGGTCTTGGCTTGCACCATCTCACCCCCTGTAGAGACAGGGGGACCGTAGAGTTCGTGAGGGGGTTCAATTTCCTGAGTGAGTGGCAGGATTAGTATGGGAGCCCCAACTTGGTAAAGGCAGAGAAAGACAATAATGCCATTTCAGCTCCTTCCACCCCTTCTGGTGTTTTCCCATTTCTCTAATGGCCCCAGGCTACGTGGGTTGGGTGTCTGCGTTGGGCAAGAACACCATGTCCTGTCCTCAGTCAGGGGCCTAGGCAAGGGTGGCACCTGAGGAGAACACGGTGACATTGACGAAGATTGAGCCTCCAATGAAGTCCTTTTCTGGGCCTTGGAATGTGGACGTCAGCATGTCCTTCTGGAGAGAGATGTGGCCCAGGCCTTCAGAGATCTGTTTGTAGGATAAGAGAGAGGAAGAGACACGGTTGCTTGGGGAGTGATAGAGGGTGGAGTGGATTGGAGGTCGGGGAGGGGCCGGGATTCAGTTACCTTCACCGTCTGCAGGGAGCTTTGGATAAGGATCCGGCGGGAATCCAACTTTACCCCGAAGATGACCAGAGCATGTCCGTCCACCGGCTTGTTAAATATATACCTGGGGTGGGGAGATGAAGGATCATTCCACTGTCTCTGAAGCACCCACACACCTCATGTTGCTTCGGAGATGGCTGTGCACAATTGGGAGGGGCAGAGGTAGCCCCTGGAAACTTAGATGGTTTCACTGATGACACACACAACTCTGAGAGGTGAAAAATATATCTCATAAAGCCTTGATGGGTTGCAGATGTGGTCTGTGCAATCTCCCGAGATGGTAGAGGTGGACTTAAGACTACATAAAGCCGCAAGAAGTCTGGGCAACCTATGAAGTGGCCTGTGCAGCCTCACCAGGGAAACCAGGTGGCCTATGTGGCATGCCAGAGCTGCAGGAATGGTTTGCGGACGTTATATATAATGTCCAGAAGTGGCAGGCATCGCCTGTACAACCTCTGGTGGACAGCATTGCCTGAACAACCTCACAGAGCTATGCAGATGGTCTGCGAAACGCAAGGTGGCAAATGTGTCATTTGCCATCTCGTAGAGCTGCAGAGATGGTCTGGACAATCTCACGATGGCAAAGGTAGCCTGTACCACCTCATGGACTTTCAGAGGTGGTCTACACTGTGAAGCTGCAGGTGAGATGAGACTCAGTATAACTCCATCGGGTAGACAAGGTGGTCTGTACAACTTTGTAGACTTGAAGAAATACGACCTCACAGGTGGCAGACATGGTCTGCACAACCTCACAGGACAACATAGGTGGCCCAGAATAGCCCATGGGTGGGAGAAGAGTGCGTCTGCCACCCTAAGTGCTACAGAAGTGGCTTGCTTCTTCTCTTTTCTTTCTTTCTTTTTTTTTGCAACAGGGTCTTGCTCTGTCACCCAAACTGGAGTGCAGTGGCACAATCTTGGCTCACTGCAATCTCTACCTCCTGGGCTCAAGTGATCCTTCCACCTCAGCCTCCCTAGTAATGGAAACAACAAGCACACACCACCATACCGGCTAATTTTTTTTTTTTTCAGACAGAGTCTCACTCTGTCACCCAGAGTACAGTGGTGCAATCTCGGCTCACTGCAACTTCCGCCTCCTGGGTTCAAGCGATTCTCCCATCTCAGTAGTCCTTGAGTACCTAGGACTACAGGTGTGTGCCACCGTGCCCAGCAATTGTGTGTGTGTGTATATATATCTTTTTTTTTTTTTGAGATGGAGTCTCACTCTGTCACCAGGCTGGAGTGCAGTGGCACAATCTCCACTCACTGCAACCTCCACCTCCTTATTTCAAGTGATTCTCCTGCCTCGGCCTCCTGAGTAGCTGGGACTATAGGCACCTACCACCGCACCCAGCTAATTTTGTATTTTTAGTAGAGACAGAGTTTCACCATGTTGGCCAGGATGGCCTTGATCTTCCAAAGTGCTGGGATTACAGGCATGAGCCACCGTGCCCAGCCAGCCAGCTAATTTTTTTTTTTTTTTTTGAGACAGAGTCTTGCTCTGTTGCCAGGCTGGAGTGCAGTGGTGCAATCTCCACTCACTGCAACCTCCGCCTCCCGGGTTCAAGTGATTTTCCTGCCTGAGCCTCCCAAGTAGCTGGGACTACAGGCACATTCCACCATGCCTGGTTAATTTTTGTATTTTTAGTAGAGAAGGGGTTTCACCATGTTGGCCAGGATGGTCTTGATCTCTTGACCTCATGATCTGCCTGCCTTGGCCTCCCAAAGTGCTGGGATTACAGGCATGAGCCACTGCGCCCGGCTGCTGACTTTTGTATTTTTTTTTTTTTTGTAGAGAAGAAATTTTACCATGTTGTCCAGGCTGGTCTTGAACTCCTGGCCTCAAGTGATCCTCCTGCCTAGATCTCCCAAAGCTCTTGGATTACAGGTATGAGCTATCACACCTGGCACTTGTTTCTGTGCACTCGATTTTTGTGTCCCTGGCCCTTTGGCAGGGCTGGGAGGAAGGGGCTCACCGAGCCTGGATATCAATGCCCAGAGCCTCATCGTTGAGGGAGAAGAAAGTCCTGTTGGGGATCAGCTGGACCTCAAAAGATGGGAGGACTAGGAGAAAAAAAAGCCATGGGCACCCTCAGTGTTGCATCTGCTCCCTCATCTCCTCCCAGTCCTGCTCCTTCCTCGGTGGCTCTGCCAACCCCTAAGGTCTAAAACACCAGCACCCAGCACTCAGTGCCCAGCTCAGGTCCTGGTTCACAGCAGAGGCTCCCCCTGAAACCTCCCTTCCATCCCAGTCCTGTCCCTGGCGTGTTCATCTTGCCCACACCATCCATACCCTTCTCACCATATTCCTTCACATCAAAGGCAGCCTTGAACCTCTGCCTGGGTGCACATTGGTAGCGGGCTTCGATGGTCCAGGTCCCCAAACTGAGGCACAGAAAGTTAAGAGAGATGGAGACAGAGAATGACAGCTTCCCTTGACACCCCTCGGGCTCCCAGACCTGACAAGGGCACCTGACAAGCTCTGGGAGGTGAAAGGAGCTGTAAAAGAAGCCGTCCTTGGCCAACACACTCTGGCTAGTCACAGGGATTCCATTCGGGTTCTGTGGGGACAGGGGCTCGTGCTGGTGACTGCCCTCTGGGACAGCCCGGGGGGCATGCACACCGTGTAACCCGAGTCCCGGATTCACCCCCCATCAGGAAAGACCACCTTGATGTCCAGAATGAATATCTTGGTCACAGGGTCCATCCTGTGGTTTACAGTGAACACCCGGTACTGAACTGGGGGAGAAGGAGGACTCTGAGTATTGGGTAGAGGAAGGGAGAGAGAGAGAGAGAGAGAGAGAGAGAGAGAGAGAGAGAGAGAGAGAGAGAGGTTTGAATCTTGGGCTGTGGGGGGGCCATTTATGCAGAGAGAAATCTTGGGAGGTGGAAAAGGTTTTAGGGGATGGGAGTATCTCAGACATTGGGAGAGACTAGGGATGAGAGCCAGTGACTGTCCCAGGCCAAGGGCCTCAGGGCTGTACCCAAGTGCTCAGGTGTGTAGATGGTCTTGTCTGTCTGGATGAAGATGTAACCAGCATGAGGAGCCACCAGCACCATCTTCTCCATGAATGAGGAGACTGAAGTGGGTGCCCAAGTTGCCCGGATGATGACATATTGCTGCCCTGGTTGTGGGGGGTATACCAGGCTCTCAGGAACCCGAGAGAGAGAGAGAGAGAGAGAGAGATACCCATACTCCGCAGGCTCTGCTGGGGTCTCCCTGGCTGGGGGTAAAGCCCTGGGACAGATCCTGGAAGGAGCAATTGACTGAAGGTCTTCTGGCTCTGTCTTTGGGAGACATGTTGCCACGTGCAGTTGTGCAGGTTGCTCACTACACAAGAACGCCCAGCCAAGGGAAGGACGGACCCAGTCCTTGCTCAGCTTCCCAAGCTACCGACAGAAGGCACCTTTTATAATTCATGCAGAGGCATCAAATGGGCTAATGGAGGCTTCTTGGAGCCCAGTATTAAGGACATTCGACTTCTAAATGGACAGGGCATGAGAGGAGCAGTAAGTACTTTGGGGCCTGCGTCTACTCTCCAGACCGAGTCTGCCCCTTTTTGCCTTTATTGCTGACCCAGAGCCTCACTTTGTGGTCACCCATCCCAGCCTGCCACATACCGTCACAGGTGCCTGGCCCATAAAGTTATTTCCTGGTGAGAGAATGAGCTGGCTCCTTGCCAACACTGTCTTCTTCCTGGGGAAGTCCCACACTGTGAGGTTCACCTCCAGGGTCCTTGTGAGGGGCTGCCTGGAGTCCGAATGGGCCTGAATGTGGATGTTCTCTGGGCTGCCGACCCTCAGGACTCGGGGGGTCACCAGGATGTACCTGCTGGTAGATAAACACAGTGGCAGTAAGGGACTTGAGTAGGGAAAGTGACACAGAACAGGAGTTACACGCTGGAATCACAGACATCGGATGTGCAGGAAGCTGGCTGAGCCCCCTCCATTCCCCAGACTCACAGAGGCTCAGCTTGGGTAAGGGGGCTTCCCAAGAGAAGCAGAATCCACCCCAGGGGCCAGGGCACATCCATGGCAGCTGCAGATGTCTGTCCTCTCGTCTGCCCCAGCCCTGGACTGTTTGCCTTGGCTTGTCGTGGCTGAGTTAATATCTAAACAAGTGTGGGGCGAGAATTCCTGTAAATCCAATGGGGTGGAGTCAGGGGTGTTTCTTACTTTCCAGCCAAGCCTCCAAAAGAGGCTTGGGTCAGATGCATTGAGAAGTACCCCAGTCCCCTTCCTCTGGGGCCAGAGTGGTAGGAGAATTGCCTGCCCCATGAGCCATGAGGGTCTAATCCTTTTTTTTTTTTAAATGGAGTCTGGCTCTGTCATCCAGGCTGGAATGCAATGGCGCAATCTCAGCTCACTGCAACCTCTGCCTCCTGGGTTCAAGTGAGTCTCAGGCCTCATCCTCCCAAGTAGCTGAGATTACATGCATGCGCCAGTACACCTGACTAATTTTTGTATTTTTAATAGAGACGGGCTTCCACCATGTTGGCCAGGCTGGTCTTGAACTCCTGACCTCAAGTGATCCGCCCGCCTCGGCCTCCTAAAATTCTGGGATTACAGGTGTGAGCCACCATGCCTGGCCATGAAGGTCTTATCCTAAAGCCCTCCCCTCACCCAGCAAGGAGCTTTGCACACCCAGGACACAACTCAGGGCTTGGTTGCGATTGGCTGACAGGAGGAGGAGCAAACATCTTTCTTCCCTAGCCTGGATGGATTTTCCCTACTTTTGCCCTTGTGAAATTGGCAAAACAGGGCAGCTGCCCAAATAGGGGCAGTGCTGGCATTTTTTCCCTATTTCCCAATTCCAGGCATGAGCAGCCATGTGGCATTTGACCATCTGGCCTCAGGACCCACCATAACGGAACCTCCTGAGAAATCCACGGGTCAAAGTCCTCTTTCCGGGGTTCAAGTCCTTGTACTACACGGATTTCTCCATCCTTGCAGGAGGCAATTCCGCTTAGTAAATTGTGGTCATTGTCTATTGTTTCCTAAGCCATGCCAGAGTCTCTGGGTTCCTTTTCCAGAAGGCAAATTATACATATTAAACCAGGGAAGAAAACACATCATGCTTGAAGCATTCCTGGAAAAAGGCTTTCTCTGTCCTCAAATAATTCGCACTGTTCAGTGGGCTTATTAAATACAATGTTGAGATGGCTTTGTGGTGTCTGCCTCTACGAGGCAGCTGGGCTTGATGAAGAGCCTGTTTGACTCGACCCCCTACAGTGATGTCAATTCAGCAGCTTGGGAAATTTTGCCTCTTGAAGGGTTCCTGATCCCCCTGCTAAATGATAATATACTTTTTTTTTTTTTTGAGATAGAGTCTTGCTCTGTTGTCCAGGCTGGAGTGCAGTGGCGCAGTCTTGGCTCTGCGCCAGCCTCAGCCTGCTGAGTAGCTGGGATTACAGGTGTGCGCCACCATGCCCAGCTAATTTTGTATTTTTAGTAGAGACAGGATTTCACCATGTTGGTCAGGCTGGTCTCAAATTCCTGACCTCATGATCCACCCACCTTGGCTTCCCAAAGTGCCGGGATTATGGGTGTGAGCCACTGTGCCCAGCCACTTTTTTTTTGAGACATCTCAGTCTGTTGCAGGTTGGAGTGCAGTGGTGCGCTCTTGGTTCACGGCAATCTCAGGTTCAAGCCGTTCTCCCACCTCAGCCTCCTGAGTCATTAGGATTACAGGTGTGCATCATTCACACCCAGCTAATTTTTTGAATTTTTAGTATAGGCAGGATTTCACCATGTTGGCCAGGCTGGTCTTGAACTCCAGACCTCAAGTGATCCACCCACTTCAGCCTCTCAAAGTGCTGGGATTACAGGCCTGAGCCACTGCATCCAGCAGATAATACACATTTATCCAGCAAAGATTCGTTAAGCGTTTACTATGAGCCTGGCCCCTACTTGGCATGCTGGGGACACAGCAGTGAGCATGACAGACAAAATCCCTGCCTGTGTGAAGTGGACATTTACTGCACACTTACTTACCAAGGGTCTAAGGTGCATTTTCTCCTGAAATCTCATAGTCTCCCATTAATTGGGCCTTAATGTGTGCCCATTTTATAGGTCCTGCCTTTGTAGAGAGCTGAAACCAAGGGTGTCAGAAGCAAAGAGAGGAGTGGGATCTAGTTATTTATTCCTTGGGCATTTGTTTCCAGACAGCGTTCAATGTGCTCTTTGTCCCCTCATAGAAGGTTTGCAGCTGGGCCAGGAGTGGTGGCTCATGCCTGTGATCCCAGCACTTCAGGAAGCTGAGGTAGGAGGATTGCTTGAGGCCAGGAGTTTGAGACCAGCCTGGGCAACATAGTGAGACTCTGTCCCTACAAAAAAAAAAAAAAAAAACCCAGGTGTGGTAGTGCACACCTGTAGTCCCAGCTACTCAGGACGCTGAGGTGGGAGGATTGCTTTAACCCAGGGGGCCGAGGATGCAGTGAGCAGTGATTACACCACTGCACTCCAGCCTGGGCAACCCTACCTTAAAAGAAGAAGGAGGAGGAGGAGGGGAAGGGGAAGGAGGAGGAGGAGGATAAGGAGAGGGAGAAGAAGAAGGAGGGGGGGAGGGAGGGGAGGAGGGGGAGAAGGAAGGGGGAGGGGAGGGGGAAGGAGGGCGAGAAGGGGAAGAGGGGGAAAAGGGGGAGAAGGGGGAGAAGGGGGAGGAAGAGTTGCCTTCCAGTCATGCTGAAGTAATTAGCACACATTTTACAGATAAGGAGACTGAGGCCCCAGGAGGCTAAGCAATTTGCCCCATGTCAGGCAGCTGCGGAGCAGTGAGGCTTCAGCTAATGCTCTTAAGTTGATGTTTTAGGGAGCAAAGACTCAATAGAATCAAATTTAAGCCTGGCTCAGATAAGCAGGTGACACTTAATTTGGAAGGTTCTAGAACATTAGTGTCTATATTTACTGTCCCAGGGTTTCAGGGAATCTCCATTGGTTCTGTTCTTTTTTTTTTTTTTTTTTTTTACGGGGTCTCATTCTATCGCCAGGCTGGAGTACAATGGTGTGATCTTGGCTCACTGCAACCTCTACCTCCCGGGTTCAAGTGATTCTCCTGCCTCAGCCTCCCCAGTAGCTGGGATTACAGGCGCCTGCCACCACACTTACCTAATTTTTGTCCTTTTAGTAGAGACGGGGTTTCACTGTGTTGGCCAGGATGTTCTTGATCTCTTGACCTTGTGATCTGCCCACCTCAGCCTCCCAAAGTGCTGGGATTATAGGTGTGAGCCACTGCGCCCGGTCTTGTTTTTGTTTTTTAAAATGGAGTCTCGCTCTGTCACCCAGGATGGAGTGCAGTAGCACAACCTTGGCTCTCTGCAATCTCTGCTTCCCAGATTCAAGCAATTCTCCTGTCTCAGCCTCATGAGTAGCTGAAATTAAAGATGCCCACCACCACACCCAGCTAATTTTTGTATTTTTAGTAGAGACGGGGTTTCACCATGTTAATCAGGCTGCTCTCAAACTCCTGACCTCAGGTAATCCGCCCAGCTCGGCCTCCCAAAGTACCTGTATTACAGGCGTGAGCCACTGTGCCTGGCCTTCAGTAGTTCTGTTTAGCTCTGCCTGGGCTGGGGGTGAGAGTTCCCTTCAGCAGGTGTTCACATCCCCCCTCTGTTGCGGGCAGGGATTGCAGGTGTCTGGGACAGGCAATTGTCCAGAAGCAAGGGGCATCAGCTGGCTCTCTCCACAGTCCCTTTCTTTTCCTCCAGTCTGGGCCCTATCTCCCAGTACCAATGTCTCTGTCTACACGATGAGATTTCCAGGTAGAACAATCTGAGCCATTAAAAAATTTTTTTTTAGGCTGGGCGCAGTGGCTCACGCCTATAATCCCAGCACTTTGGGAGGCCGAGGCAGGTGGATCATGAGGTCAAGAGATCGAGACCATCCTGGTCAACAAGGTGAAACTCCGTCTCTATCAAAAATACAAAAAAAAAAATAGCTGGGCATGGTGGTGCGCACCTGTAGTCCTAGCTACTCGGGAGGCTGAGGCAGGAGAATTGCCTGAACCCAGGAGGCACCCAGGAGGCAGAGGTTTTGGTGAGCCGAGATCGCGCCATTTCACTCCAGCCTGGGTAACAAGAGTGAAACTCTGTCAAAAGAGAGAGAGAGAGAGAGAGAGAGAGAGAGGGAGGGAGGGAGGGAGGGAGGGAGGAAGGAAGGAAGGAAGGAAGGAAGGAAGGAAGGAAGGAAGGAAGGAAAGAAAGAAAGGAAGAAAGAAAGAAAGAAAGAAAGAAAGAAAGAAAGAAAGAAAGAAAGAAAGAAAGAAAGAAAGAAAGAGAAAAACAGCAGCACTAAAAAGGTGAAGAATCCTATCCCAAATTGCCCAGCTGAGAAACTGTGGCACAGGGAGGTTGAGTGTCTTGCCCAAGGTCACACAGCAAGTTTAGTAATGGCAGCTGAGTTCGTGAACCCGGATGGTAAAGGGAACCCCAGAAAGGTAGGGGGTGGACCTAGCTCCACCCAGGTCCACCTGAGCTGCAGACAGTGGCCTGGGACAGACTGGCGGCTCCTGCTCAAGTCCACGTGGCGTCTCGCACTTGGACACCAGAGGGCGCCAGCGAGCCTCCGGCCAGGCGAACAGCTGCTCTCGGCCCCTCCCGCAGGAATGCCGGTGCTGGAGGGAGGAGACTTTGGCCGCCCGCCCGGAGCAGCTGCGCCTGCCGCTCAGATTCCGTCCGCCTTCCCCTCCCGGGGACCCGGAGTTTAAACCGAGGAGGGAGGGGCGGCCTTGCAGGGATGTGTCCTTACAGAGATGCAGCCTCTGGTTTTACTCCCTCCTCCAGGGCTTGTAGCTCAGAGCTTCCCAGGAAAGGCCGGGCAGGACCCAGGAGACCAAGGAATAAGGCTACCATCAACATGATTATTAAGGGCTCTAATCTATTAGACACCTACTACGTTCCCAGCACTTAATAGGACTTTCTCCCTGGCAAGCTCCATTTCACAGATGAAGAAACCGAGGGTCAGAGAAGTACCCTGTCTTGTCCAGGTAGGAGGTATCAGGAGCTTCTCAGTGTGGACTCTACTGCCAGGATGTGCTAGCTTGGTCACTTCCAGTCCCCAGCCCAGGCTCCTTGAGTCATTTTTTCATTTCCACAGTGCTGATGATGTGGGTAGAGAAAAGAGACAACAACAGTCCCCTGCCCGTGGAGCTGACGTTCTAGGGGGTGGCGCCAGTAAGAAACAAGCGTAGCATAGTAGTATATGCTTCCCAGTCGTGGTGGCTCATGTCTGTAGTCCCAGCACTTTGGGAGGCCGAGGTGGGAGGGTCGCTTGAACCCAGGAGTTCAACAGCAGCCTGCTCAGTAAAGCAAGGCCCTTGTTTATATATGTATATATGAAAGAAAAAGAAGGAAGGAAAAAGAAAAGAAAAACGAGGGAAGGCAGGAAGGAAGGGGGGAAGGAAAGAAAGGGAGAACCATGTCAGATGATGGGAAATAAAACAGGTAAGAGAATAAAGGAACAGTGTGCTATCTTATGGTGATCCTGGAGGGCTTCATGGAGGAGGTGATAAATGAGCAAATGAAGGAAGTGAAGGAGGGAGCCTTGTGGATATTTGGGGAAAACATTCTATGAAGAGGAAACAGCAAGGAGGCCAGGCATGGTGGCTCATACCTGTGAGACAAGCACTTTAGGAGGCCAAGGCTGGAGGATCACTCGAGTCCAGGAGTTTGAGGTTGCTGTGAACTATGATTGTGCCACTGCACACCAGCCTGGGTGACAGAGAGAGACCCTGTCTCTAAAAAAGAGTGAAAGACAGACAGACGAAATGGCACAGCAAAGAGGCCAGTGTTGCTGGAATGAGTGGGGGATGGGGGAAAAGTGGGAGATAATTTGAGACAAATGTTCAGTGGTCAGATGGTGTAGTTTTGATCTGAGTCTGAATAAGAGGGAAAACAGGCCGGGCACGGCGGCTCACACCTGCAATCCCAGCCCTTTGGGACGACAAGGCAGAAGGATTGCTTGAGACCAAGAGTTTATTTATTTTATTTTATTAGTCTTTATTACATAATCATAAACCTAACTCTGCGATCCAGCTAGGCATGGAAGGGAACAAGGAAAGCGTGGAACCCAAAGGGAACTGCAGCGAGAGCACAGATTCTAGGAAACTGCGAGCAGATGGGGTGGAGGGCGCTCTCCTGAGCTACAGAAGGAACGGTCTGGTGGTTAAGATAAAACACAAGTCAAACGTATGAAAGTCATCCACAGTCAGCAATGGTGATCTTCTTGCTGGTCTCGTCATTCCTGGACCCAGAGCGCTCCATGGCGTCCACAGTACTCATGCCTCTTTCACCTGGCCAGAGACCTCATGCTCGCCGTCCAACCACGCAGTCTTGGCAGTGCAGATGAAAACCTGGGAACCGTTTGTGTTGGGTCCAGCATTTGCCATGGACAAGATGCCGGGACCTGCATGCTTCAGGATGAAGTTCTCGTCATCAAATTTCTCCCCGTAGATGGACTTGCCACCAGTGCCGTTATGGTGTGTGAAGTCACCACCCTGACACATAAACCCTGGAATAATTCTGTGAAACCAGGAACCCTTATAACCAAATCCTTTCTTTCCAGTGCTCAGAGCACGAAAGTTTTCTGCTGTCTTTGGAATCTTGTCTGCAAACAGTTCAAAAGAGACGCGGCCCAAGGGTTCGCCGTCGACGGCAATGTCGAAGAACACGGTGGGGTTGACCATGGCTGATACTACAAGGCTCCAGGCGGCGGTGGCATCTGCAAAGCCGACCAAGAGTTTAATACCAGCCTGGGCAACATAGTGAGACCTCCCTCTCTACAAAAAGTTTATTAAAAGTTAGCTAGGCGTGGTGACGTGCACCTGGGGTTCCAGCTACTCAGGAGGCTGAGGTGGGAAGGTCTTCTGAGACTAGCAGGTTGAGGCTGCATCACTACACTCCAATCTGATGACAGAGCAAGATCCTGTTTCAAAAAAAAAAAGTCTAAATAGGAGGAGAAGCCACTGGGGAGTTTTGCAAAGAGGATTGACTTTACCTTTGTACCTTTTGGTTCTGGTTTGTTTGTTTGTTTGTTGTTGTTGTTTTTGCTTTTGAAGAAGGAGCCTCGCTCTGCCTCCAGGCCGGAGGGCAGTGGCGCTATCTAGGCTCACTATAACCTCTGCCTCCTGGATTCAAGTGATTCTCCTGCCTCAGCCTCTCCAGTAGCTGGGACTACAGGTGCGTGCCACCACGCCCGGCTAATTTTTGCGTTTTTAGTAGAGACGAGTTTCATCATGTTGGCCAGGATGGTCTTGATCTCTTGACCTCATGTTCTGCCCGCCTCAGCCTCCCAAAGTGCTGGGATTATAGGCGTGAGCCACCGTGCCCAGCCATCTTTGTGTTTTAACAGAATCAGTGTGGGTATGTCCTTTATCTATTTATTTATTTGAGATGGGGTCTGTCTCTCTCAGCAGGCTGAAGTGCAATGGTGCAGTCATAGCTCACTGCAGCCTCCAACTCCTGGATGCGAGGGATCCTCCCACCTCAACCTCCTGAGTAGCTGAGACTGCAGGGGCATGCTACCACACTGGGCTACTTTTGAAATTATTTGTAGGGAAGGGGTTTTGCTGTGCTGCCCAGGCTGGTCTCAAAATCCTGGCGTCAAGTGATTTGCTTGGCTTCACCTCCCGGTGTTGGGGTTACATGTGTGAGCCACTGTGCTATCAGTACGTCCTTTGTTACTGGGTCTTGAAATTTAAAAGTGTAATAACAATAATAATAATTCCACAACATAAGAGTAAGGCTGGGAGGCTGAGGTGGGACAAGTGAGCCGAGACTGCGCATTGCACTCCAGCCTGGGTGACAGAACAAGACTCCAGCTAGGAAACATTTCAAAATTAAATAAATAAATAGAGTAAGTCCAAACTTTTTTTTTTTTTTTGAGATGGAGTCTCGCTCTGTCACCCAGGCTGGAATGCACTGGTGTGATCTCGGCTCACTGCAACCTCCACCTCCCCAGTTCAAGCAATTCTCCTGCCTCAGCCTCCTGAGTAGCTGGGATTATAGGCGTGCACCACCTTGCGTCTCTACTAAAAGTACAAAAAATTAGCTGGGTGTAGTAGAGTGTGCCTGTAATCTCAGCTACTCAGGAGGCTGAGACAGCAGAGCAAGACCCTGTCTCAAAAAAGAAAAAAAAATCCTCCAAGGTATACATGATTAAAGGTAACAAGTAAAGTTCACATTAATTCATATCGTATGATGCTTTTAGTGAAAAAAAGTTTTTTAAAGTATATATTCAGTTGCGTGTTTTTTGTTTTGAGACAGAGTCTCACTCTGTCACCCAGGCTGAAGTGCAGTGGGGCAGTCTTGGCTCACTGCAACCTTCACCTTCTGGGTTCAAGCAATTCTCCTGCCTCAGCCTCCTGAGTAGCTGGGATTACAGGCACCTACCACCGTGCCTAGCTAATTTTTGTATTTTTAGTAGAGATGGGGTTTAGTCATGTTGGCCAAACTGGTCTTGAACTCCTGACCTGAGGTGATGCACCTGTCTCGGTCACCCAAAGTGCTAGGATTACAGGCATGAGTCATTGTGCCTGGCCTATATTCAGTTTGTTTAAACTAAAACTCTCCATGTCTGTTTTAAAATTGTGGTAAAGGCCGGGCTCGGTGGCTCACGCCTATAATCCCAGCACTTTGGGAGGCCAACCCGGGTAGATCACGAGGTCAATAGATTGAAACCATCCTGGTCAACAAGGTGAAACCCCGTCTCTACTAAAAATACAAAAATTAGCTGGGCATGGTGGTGCGTGCCTGTAGTCCCAGCTACTCGGGAGGCTGAGGCAGGAGAATTGCTTGAACCCAGAAGGCGGAGGTTGCGGTGAGCCGAGATCGTGCCATTGCACTCCAGTCTGGGTAACAACAGCGAAACTTTGTCTCAGAAAAAATAATAATAAAAATAAAATTGTGGTAAAATATGTGCACTACAAAACTTACCATTTTTGGCCGGGCATGGTGGCTCACGCCTATAATCCCAGCACTTTGGGAGACTAAGGCGGGAGGATCACCTGAGGTTGGGAGTTTGAGACCATCCTGACCCACGTGGAAAAACCCCATCTCTACTAAAAATACAAAAATCAGCTGGGCATAGTGGCACACGCCTGTGGCCACTCTGGAGGCTGAGGCAGGAGAATTGCCTGAACCCAGGAGGCAGAGGTTGCAGTGAGCTGAGATTGTGCCACTGCACTCTAGCCTGGGTGACAGAGCGAGACTGTCTCCAAAAAAATAGTAACTACCACTTTAACCATTTATAAGTGTACAGATCAGCGGCCTTAGGTACATTCACATTGGGGTGCAACCCTCACCGCTGTCAATCTCCAGAACTTCATCCACTTCCCAGACCAAAACTCTGTCCCTTTGAAACACAGATTCCCCATTCCGTCCTCCCTCCACCCCGGGTGCCCACTGTGTGACTTTTCACCTCCGTGGATTTGACTACTTTAGGCCTCTCAGATAAGTGGAATTTTCTATCTGGTTTATTTCACTCAGCTTGGTGTTCTCAGTACTCACCCGTGTGTCAGAATTTCCTTCCTTTATAAGGATATACAAAAGTCTGTTTATCCTTTCATGAGTTTCTGTTTTATTTTTTTCAGACAGAGTCTTGCTCTGCCGCCCGGGCCGGAGTGCAGTGGCGTGATCTTGGCCTCACTGCAACCTCTGTCTCCTGGGTTCAAGTGATTCTCATGCCTCAGCCTCCCTAGTAGCTGGGATTACAGGCGCCTGCCACCGTGCCCGGTTGATTTTTGTATTTTTAGTAGAGAGAGAGTTTCGCTATGATGGCCAGGCTGATCTCGAACTCCTGGCCTCAAGTGATCTGCCTGCCTCAGCCTCCCAAAGTGCTGGGATTACAGGCGTGAGCCACCAGCCCGGCTTGCTTGCTTGCTGGCTTTCTCCGTCTTTCTTTCTCTCTCTCTCTCTTTGGAGCCAGTAGTTCAACTGGCTTTTTAATTTTTTATTCAATTTTAAGAAATCGAGCTTCATTAAATAGTAAATGTAACTATGACTTGTGATTATAAATATATATTTAATGGAAAAAATATACATACATTGCTGGTGTGTGCTCAAATACATTTTGCTGATGGGATGTGTAACCAGGAGTGTCCCCTTGGTCTACAGAGCTCTGGTATGCACGGGGGTGGGGGGTGGGAGTTATGAATCATTCCTGTATTCTCGGGCCCAGGATCGTGAAGTCATGAGGTTGAATGAGGCAGAGTCTGTCTCATCCTTCAAGGGTCATAACAATGCCTCTTCCTCCAGAAAGCCGCCCTTGCTTTCCCAGCGACAGCTGGGGCTTCCTGCTCTGGGCTCCCCAGCCCAAGTTCCCGGGGTTCCTCTCTCTATTCCAACTGTGACCACAGAGGTGTCTATGCCTGAAAATTGAGGCCTTTCTGGGATTCTAGCCACATCCAGGCACAGAGCAGGAGAGGAGTTTGCAGAGTGAATGAATGCATGGAGAGTCTGCTCAGTCTCTGAATTAGACATGGAATGAACAGATCTAGTTGTTTAGGGGTGGGGATCGTGAGGCTCTGTTCGGCTCATCTTGGCCGCACCCGGGCTGGGAGGCAGCCGCAGGACAGACATCGGAGGCCGAGGCTGAGGAGGCGTGGACAGCGGAAGAGGAGGCAGTGGGTGGTTCTCACGTACAGGCTGCCGGAGGAGTCCACGGTTTTGAGCATGGTCAGCGGCGAGTAGCGGATGTTGGTCTGTTGGCGCAGGGGTGGTCGAGTTGAGCCGATGACCTTGACAATGGCCTGCAGGGTGGAGTCCCTGAGTGCTGGGACCCAGGGAGGGCCTCTCCCTGAAACATATCCGAGCCACATCTTGGGGCTCTGGGCCCCTCACTCACCTGAACCACGTCCTGTGGGCTCTGTCCCACGGAGCGAAACAGCTCCCTGGAGGCTGGGAGGTAGAGGTCCCGGAAGTAGTGCAGGGTGTCAGGGTCAGTGCCTGGGAACTCAGCTGTAGAAACCTGCGCCAGAAGCTTCCCCTCAAACTCGGTGACCACGGGGCCTGGCTCCACCAGGGAGATGCTGTGACCAGGCAGGGGTAGTGTGAGTCTGACAGTTCAACCACTCCCTGCCCTATTTTGTCCAATTTTTTTTATTTTTATTTTTTAAAGATGGGGTTTCACCATGTTGGTCAGGCTGGTCTTGAACTCCCGACCTCAGGTGATCCACCCACTTCGGCCTCTCAGAGTGCTGGGATTACAGGCGTGAGCCACCGCACCCGGCCTCCAATTTTTTTTTTAAGAGACAGGTCTTACTCTGTTGCCCAGGCTGGAGTGCAGTGGCATGATCATAGCTCACTGCAGCCTCCAACTCCTAGGCTCAAGCAGTCCTCCTCCCTCAGCCTCCAAAGTAGCTGGGACTGCAGGTACACACACCACCACCCTTGGATAATTTTTAAGTTTTTTGTTGAGATAGGGTCTCGATATATGTTGCCCAGGCTGGTCTCAAACTCCTGGCTTCAAGCGATCCTCCCATTTCAGCCTCTCAAAGTGCTGGGATTACAGGTGTGAGCCACTGCACCCAACTTCATTGTCTTTCCCCGTTTCGATTCCAACTCCCCAGCCCGGCCTCCAACCCCCATCTGCCCACGTGCCCGCCTCACAAGATGTTGAAGTGCAGCAGTTGGATAGCCAAGCTTTCGAAGAATCCCTCCAGGGCGAACTTGGAGGCAGCATAGACATCGTTGAAGATGACACCTGTGAGGGTCAGAGGGAGGAAACCTCTTTGGGGGTCTGGGAGATAGGTTTTGTGGGTTCCAGGGTGATGGGGCCTTTGGGAGACAGAGCAACGAGGATGTGGGGACCAGACAGAACAGATATCTGGTGCCAAGATGATGGCTGTATGGCATTGTGTGTGATGGGGTCGTACGGGGTCAGGACAAGGTTGTTCTCGGGTGCCACCACCTTCCAGCTCTACCTGGTCCCAGGAAACTCCCCTATTTCCCTCCATTCTCTAAACCTTTGGGCCCCATGGACATGGAATCCCCTCCATTTTCTCTTCAGTGGGATCCTTGTCTCTTTCTCCCTTTTTCTTTCTCTCTCCTGCCTTTCTTTTTCTCTCTTCTTTCTCTTTCTGTCTTTTGTTCTTTCTTTCTTTCTTTTCCTTCCTTCCTTGCTTGGTCTTGCTCTGTCCTGCAGGCTGGGCTGCAGTGGCACCATCACAGCTCACTGCAGCCTTGAACTCCTGGCTTAAGTGATCCTCCCACTTCGGCCTCTCGAGTAGCTGGGACTACAGGCACACACAACCATGCTCGGCTGATTTCTCAGTTTTTTTCTTTTTGAAGACGGAGTCTCGCTCTGTTGTCCAGGCTGGAGTGCAGCTTCCGCCTCCCGAGATCTAGCGATTCTGCCTCAGCCTCCTGAATAGCTGTGATTACAGGCATGTGCCCACCACATTTGGCTGATTTTTTTGTATTTTACTAGAAACAGGCTTTTACCATGTTGCTCAGGCTAGTCTCAAACTCCTGAGCTCAGGCAATCCTCCCGTCTCAGCCCCCCAAAATGCTAGGATTATAGGCGTGAACCATCACACCCGGGCTCCAGGCTAAATTAGAATATGATCTAAAACCCATTTGCCATCCTTCCAGTCTGGAGAGGGTCAGACACTGCTGGGATTTCCAGGGGCGGGTCCCCACAGCTCACCCTGCAGCCCCATGACGCTGCTGATGACCACAATGTGGCCCTGCCGCCTCCTCTTCATGCCTGGAAGCACAGCTTTGACCAGACGGACAGCTCCGAAAAAGTTGGTGTCAAAGACATTCTGCATGGCATCGAGGCTGAGCCCCTCCAGGGGCCCCACCAGGCCCATTCCGGCATTATTCACTAAGAGAAGAGGCACTAAGGGTTACCGCAAATCCCTTGTCCCCTAGCATCACTTTCAGACACTCCCTGAATCACCCCATCCCGTACTCCATGTCCACGGTATCTTAGGTGGACAAATATGAAACCCTGGAAACCTTGGTGATCTTTATTTATTTATTTATTGAGATAGAGTCTTGCTTTGTTGCCCAGGCTGGAGTGCAATGGCATGATCTTGGCTCACTGCAACCTTCACCTCACGGGTTCAAGCGATTCTCCTGCCTCAGCCTCCCAAGTAGCTAATTTTTTGTATTTTTAGTAGAGATAGGGTTTCATCATGTTGGTCAGGCCGGTCTTAAACTCCTGACCTCGTGATCCACCCGCCTCAGCCTCCCAAAGTGCTGGGATTACAGGTGTGAGCCACCGAGCCCGGCTGAAACCTTGATGATCTTTGAACACAGTTTAGCATTTGTCATAGGGGATCCTCAGCCCTGGGTGGGAGGAAGGGCTGCTGGGAATAGCGTCCCCCTTAATGCATGAGCAATTGAATTCCGACCCCAAATCACATCAAGACAGCAACACCCACCCTCCTGTGAAGGTTTAGGGACCTTATGACTTATTTCTGCATCATACTGTCTTCCCCAAGTGACTCATCCAAGTAATTTTCCCAACCACATATGGCTTTCTCCATATGTGAGAATTTCCATTCCATAAAATCCGCCCCGCCCAGGCCTCTGTTTGTTACTAGTGTCTCTAATATTTTTATTCTTTTAAAAAAATTCATTTTTGGCCAGGTGTGGTGGTACATGCCTGTAATTCCAGCACTCTGGGAGGCCAAGGTGGGCAGATCACTTGAGGTCAGGCGTTTGAGACCAGCCTGGCCAACATGGTGAAACCTCGTCTCTACTAAAAATACAACAATTAGCTGGACATGGTGGCAGGTGTCTGTAATCTCAGCTACTCTGGAGGTGAGGAAGGAGAATCGCTTGAACCTGGGAGGTGGTAATTGCAGTGAGCCAAGATTATGCCACTGGATGCAGAGCAAGACTCCATCTCAAAAAAAAATTGATTTGCCGGGCATGGTGGCTCACGCCTGTAATCCCAGCACTTTGGGAGGCCGAGGCAGGTGTATCAAGAGATCAAGAGATCGAGACCATCCTGGTCAACATGGTGAAACCCCGTCTCTACTAAAAATACAAAAAAAATTAGCTGGGCATGGCGGCGCGCGCCTGTAGTCCCAGCTACTCGGGAGGCTGAGGCAGGAGAATTGCCTGAACCCAGGAGGCGGAGGTTGCGGTGAGCCGAGATCGCGCCATTGCACTCCAGCCTGGGTAACAAGAGCAAATCTATGTCTCAAAAAAAAAAATTGAGTTTTGAGACAAGGTCTTGCTCTGTCTTCCATACTGGCTCTATCATAACTCACTGGAGCCTCAAACCCCTGGGCTCAAGGGATCCTCCCACCTTGGCCTCCCAAGTAGCTGGGATTAGGCATGCACCACTATGCCTGGCTAAATTTTAATTTTTTTTGTAGAGTTAGAGTCCCATTATTTTGCTCAGGCTGTTCTTGAACTCCTGGACTCGAGCAATCCTCCTATCTTAGCCTCCCAAAGTGCCAGGATGACAGGCGTGAGCCACCCTACCCAGCCCTTAGTAAATCATTGGTAGGACCATCTGTCTACCCATCTTGGCCAATTGATCTACCCCTTCTGTCCAGGTTTAGAGACTGCTGAAGAAACCAGAAAGCTGGTGCTCAGACCTGGCCGTATTGAGGGTCTATACTCAGCCCAGGATGGGGCTTAGTGAACCAGGGACTGTGACTCTCACCCAGCACGTCCACTTCTCCCTGGATGCAGCTGAGACACTGGGCCACCGACTCATCGCTGCACACGTCCAGCTGGGCCACAGTGAGGGTCTGCCCCAGAGCCTCCCCAGCAGCAGCCTCCAGTGTCTCCTTCTTCCTCAGGTCCCTCATAGTGGCCACCACTGGGGGCAGAGAGTAGAGCAGGGACAGGCACTGAGCTCCTTTCCCCTGGGTGAGGGCTTGCGTGTTTCTGTGATCTTGCATGAGAAGTCACAGTTTACACACCTACATTATCACTCAGCCAACAAATGCACACTTGTGTACACGCATCTCCACCTACCTATATCCATCCTGCCAACCATGAGTTCAACAGACATTTATTGAGCATCTACGATACACTATGCCCTATTCTAGGTGCTGAGGCTATGGCATGAAATAAGATAAAGTCATTCGGGCCTGGTGGCTCACGCCTGTAATCCCGACACTTTGGGAGGGCAAGGTGGGAGGGTGGCTTGACCCCAGGAGTTCGAGACCAGCCTGGACAAGTAAAGCGAGATCCCATCTCTACAAAAAATATATATACAAATTAGCCAGGTGTGGTGGGCTGGCCCCCACCTGTAGTCCAGGCTACTTGGGAGGCTGCAATGGAAGGATCGCTTGAGCCCAGGAGTTTGAGGGTGCAGTGAGCCAAGACAGAGCCACTGCACTCCAGCTTGGGTGACAGAGTGAGACCCTGATTCAAAAAATCAAAGAATAAATCCAGGCAAGATGGCTCACACCTGTAATTCCAGCTCTTTGGGAGGCCTGGGCAGGTGGATCACAAGGTCAAGAGATTGAGACCATCCTGACCAACATGGTGAAACCCCATCTCTACTAAAAATACAAAACTTTGCTAGGTGTGGTGGCACGTGCCTGTAATCTCAGCTACTCGGGAGGCTGAGGCAGGCATCCTCCCACCACGTGGGGAGGATGAGGCAGGCAGATCATCTGAGGTTGGAGACCAGCCTGACCAATATGGTGAAACTCTATCTCTACTAAAAATACAAAAAATTATCTGGGCATGGTTGCAGGCACCTGTAATCCCAGCTACTCAGGAGGCAGAGGCAGGAGAATCGCTTGAACCTGGAGGTGGCAGTTGTAGTGAGCCAAGATCATGCCACTGCACTCCAACCTGGTAAGACTCGGTCTCAAAAAATCAATCAATCAATAGTGTCTGCCTTCATGGAACTTATAGCCTAGTAGGTAAGACAGTAAAATATATAAACACAAAACAGACTGCCATGAAAAAAGCGCATGCGCACCTACAGCCAACGTATGTACATATATAAACACTTAAGTGAATAGCCACATTTTTTTAAAGGAGATTCACTCTTTCACTCTTGTTTCCCAGGCTGGAGTGCAATGGTGCTATCTCGGCTAACGGCAACCTCCGTCTCCCAGGTTCAAGCGATTTCCCTGCCTCAGCCTCCTGAGTAGCTGGGATTACAGGGCCCCGCCACCATGCCCAGCTTATTTTTCATATTTTTAGTAGAGAGAGGATTTCACCATATTGGTCAGGCTGGTCTTGAACCTCAGATGATCTGCCCATCTCATTCTCCCCAAGTTCTGGGATTGCAGGCATGAGGGGCCAGAGAACCCCAGTGCCCAGCCAAGTTCATGCTCTTGCTCTCTTTTTTTTTTCCAGACAGAATCTAGCTCTTGTTGCCCATGCTGGGCAATGACGCAATCTCAGCTCACTGCAACCTCTGCCTCCAGGTTCAAGCCATTCTCCTGCCTTAGCCTCCCAACTAGCTGGGATTATAGGCACGTGCCACTATGCCTGGCTAATTTTTATATTTTTAGTAGAGAAGGGGTTTCACCATGTTGGCCAGGCTGGTCTTGAACTCCTGACCTCAGGTGATCCCCCTGCCTCAGCCTCCCAAAGTGCTGGGATTTTAGGAATGAACCACTGTGCCCGGCCTCCAGCTTATGCTCTTAAGTGGGACCTCAGAATATGTACTCTGGACTTGCCCCAGCATACATGTTTGATATCCCCCCACGTGTGCACCCATAATCACCCATGAACACTCCTGGGGGCATTTGCATCTTGTCTTTGGGCCAGTGTGATTCATGGGTAGCAGCCACATGAATGAGGCCACTTGCATCTACATGAGAGTTAGTGGCAAACATGGATGCAAGGGATGGGTTGCCTGAGTTCAAATCCCAGCTCTGCCACTTTGCAGCTGAGAGACCTTGAGTAAAGACCTTCGACAGTCTGTGCCTCAGTTTCCTCACTTCTAAAATGGGGCAGCTGGGCACAGTGGCTCACGCCTGTAATCCCAGCACTTTGGGAGGCCGAGGCGGGCAGATCAACTGAAGCCAGGAGTTTGAGACTGGTCTGGCCAACATGGTGAAACCCCATCTACTAAAAATACAAAAAATTAGCCGGGCATGGTGGCGTGTGCCTGTAATCCCAGCTACTCAGGAGGTTTAGGCATGAAAATCACTTGAGCCTGGGAGGTGGAGGTTGCAGTGAGCTGAGATTGCACCACTGCACTCAGCCTGGGCAACAGAATGAGACTCTGACTCAAAACAAACAAACAAACTAATAAATAATAAAATAATAATAAATTGGGGTGGCTGACAGTGCCTGCCTCACAGGCCTGAGAAACGAACGACTTCCTGGATGCCAGGGAACTTAGAATGCAGCCTGGTGCATTGTAAAAGCTCAATCAGCACGAGCCTCCAGCAGGTTCATGCACCCATCTGCCTGCCCACAGGGACACACGTTCTTCCCTGCACACTGGCATTCAGGCTCTCACGCTCAAAGCTGTGAGTGTCTCTAAAACAGAGGACAGAGGGCTGGGGGAAGCAGCCCTGCCAACTGGGGCAGTGCCCTCACCCCCAGTCGCCTCCTTATAAGTAACAACCCTTTGCCCACTTGGACTGCAGCATGCTCGTCTGGGTCAGGGGTTCTCCTGGTTGGTTAGGATGCAGGTCCCAGGGATTTATGTCAGAGCTGCAGAGGGGCAAGTGCCTAGAATTAGAAGGCCATCCCTTCAACCCCCAAGGTCAGGAGTGCTTAAGAAGCTTATCTCATTAAAAGCAGTAATCTGGGGAGAGGTGGAGGAGTTAGCATCAGGGTAGTAATTATTCCAGCCAAGGAAGTGCCCCAGTGAAACCCTTCTAAAAATACCACCCGTCACTCTTGGCATGCTTCATTTTGTTTCTTAGCACATATTCCCACCAGATACAGCAACAATTTCATCTGTTTATCTCCCATCCTCCCTCTCGTACCCCAGTTCTATGACATGCGTCCTGAGGGCTGAGATTTTCATCTATTTCATCCCCAGTTGTGTTGCCAGCATTCAGAACAGCCAGAAGGTGCTCAAGAAATATTTGCAGGATGAGGGGATGATTCCCGGAGGGAGAGGAAGACCCCATGCCTGCTGGTCCTCCCCAAGCCCACAAGTGCAGCTGGAAGGGATAGGTAGGGGAGACAGTGCTGGGGAAGCCATCTGCACCCTGCCACCTCCTAGCACCACCCTGCACCTCTTACCCTGGTAGCGCTTCTTGGGGTCATGGGCCAGCTGCACTGCAAGTTCCAGACCAATTCCTGATGAGCAGCCGGAGATCAGTACAGTCCGGGGTGCAGCGGCCATGTTGATCCCCTCCCTGGACGCGTGACCTCTGCTGGGCAGCACCTGACTCTCACCATTCATCCTGGGCTCATCTGCTCCCTCCTAACCACCTCCCACAGATCCCCTGCAGGAAGAAGCCCCTACCCTCCCCCGGAGACCGTCGATTCTGGACTGACCCTGAAGAGGCAGTTAGAGAGAATCTCACATCTTCTCTGCACCTCATTTTCTTCATCTGCCCAAAATTTCTTCTCCACCTTTTATACGCATCACTGGTTTTTGTTTGTTTGTTTTTAAGAGACAGGGTCTTGCTCTGTCACTCAAGCTGGAGTGCAGTGGCACCATTATAGCTCACTGCCGCCTCAAGCAATCCTCCCGCCTCAGCCTCCAGAGTAGCTGGGGTTACCAGTGCCCACTACCATGCCCAGCTAGTTTTTTAAATTTTGTTTTAGACATGGGATCTTGCTAAGTTGCCGAGACTGGACTCGAATTCTTGGCCTCCAGTGATGCTCTGGCCTTGGCCATTTGTAAACTGTTTTCTTATCTTTTTATTTTATTTTATTTTTTGAGACGGAGTCTCACTCTGTTGCTCAGGCTGGAGCAACCACAACTCGCTGCCATCTCTGCCTCCCGGGCTCAGGCGATTCTCCTGCTTCAGTCTCCTGAGCAGCTGGAACTACAGGCATGCGCCATCATGTCCAGCTAATTTTTTGTATTTTTAGTAGAGATGGGATTTCACCGTATTGGTCAGGCTGGTCTTGAACTCCTGACCTCATGATCCACCCACCTAGGCCTCCCAAAGTGCTGGGATTACAGGTGTGAGCCACTGCACCCAGCCTGTTTTCTTAATTTTTATTTTTATTATGAGTGTAAATTATTTTATTTATTTATTTATTTATTTTTCAGACAGAATCTTGCTCTTGTCACCCAGGCTGGAGTGCAGTGGTGCAATCTCAGCTCACTGCAACCTCTGCCTTTTGGGGTCAAGCGATTCTCCTGTGCCAGCCTCCCGCGTAGCTGGGACTACAGGGACTTGCCACCACACTCAGCTAATTTTTGTATTTTTAGTAAAGATAAGGTTTCACCATGTTGGCCAAGCTGGTCTTGAACTCCGCCAGGCTGGTCTTGAACTCCGCCAAGCTGGTCTTGAACTCCTGACCTCAAGTGGTTCAGCCGCCTCAGCCTCCCAAAGAGCTGAGACTACAGGGGTGAGCCTCTGAGCCCGGCCAAGTGTAAATTATTTAGTACTGGGAGAGTTTTTGTGAAAGCTGGGGGGAATTAGTGTCTGTATTCTAGATGAAGAATCTCTGATTGAAGGGAGAGAATGAGAGAAGATGACAGAGAATGTGGATCCAGAAGTGTGGTTTCATGGAGGGAAGGGGTGTAGAACTGTCAGAAGAAGCAGTTAGACTACAGGAAGAACTTCCAGCAAGGCAGGGCAGGGCAGGAATTTTGTGAGAGCCTTTTAGTTGGAGAAGTCTCAGCCTCGGATGTCCCTGTAGAGGGAGGAGGAGGAGCAGCTTACAGAGAGTCCCTCTCCTCCTCCCACCCTGGGGGGGCCCCCCAACTCCCCGTCAGGCCTGATGGGGCCCCACCCCCTCCTCTTCAGGGACACAGAGACTCTTTGTCTGGGGAGTCAGAGGCCAGGAGGGAGGCTCTGCCTGCGTCTCACTGTTCCCCTGGGGCAGGGGTGGGGGGAACAGGGTTCGGGGAGTAGTTCAGGGCTCAGGATACGCCTTTTGGCTCCTCCTTTCCCTGGGGAAGCACCCTCTCATCCTTCGTGTCTGTGCTTGTCCAGTTGCACAAAATCTCTATTTGACTCCCTGGGGGCCTCTTCATGCTGCAGGTGGGGGACCCAGCACAGTGAGGGGGGCCTCTGCCTCACCCCAAGAATGGCAAGAATCCACCCCTTCCTTCCAGGTAGCTGTGCCCTGCTTTGCGACAGGGCCAGATTCTCACACCCCAGCCCCCTTGATGCCTTTTTTTTTTTTTTTTTTTTTTTGACACAGAGTCCTGCTCTGTTGCCGAGGTTGGAGTGCAGTGGCAAATCTCGGCTCACTACAACCACCACTTCCTGGGTTCAAGTGATTCTCTCACTTCATCCTCCCAAGTAGCTAGGACCACAGGTGCCAGCCACCACGCCTGGCTAATTTTTGTGTTTTTAGTAGAGATGGAGTTTTGTCATGTTGGCCAGACTGGTCTCTAACTCCTGGACTCAAGCAACCTGGCCGCCTTGACTTCTCAAAGTGCTGGGATTATAGGCGTGAGCCACTGCACCCAGCCCAGACTCCCCTATTTGGTGGGGATTTGGGATTGGGGCCGGGGCATCCATTTGGAGGCCTGGCTCGGGGTCGGGGGAGATGAGGGTTAGAGATGGAGGTGAGATCCTTTATTTGAGAAATCAAGAATTTGGGGGAAAGTGAAAACTGTGTTCTGGGATCTGTGGTGAGAATTTGGGGCCAGGATACGTGACTCAGGGATTTGAGTGGAGAGATGAAAATTTGGGATAAATCCGGGGACCCCATTTGGGATCTGGACAAGGTTTGAGGTGGGATGAGGACCCCTTAGGGACCTGAAGAAAGGCTTTGGGGCTGAGGCTGGTACCTCCTATTTTGCAGGTAAGGGACTGAGGATAAAGCAGGTAGGTGAGTGAGAGTTCAGGGTGAGGTTGGGACCCCACTTGGGGTTCTGAGTGAAGCAGAAAGGACTTGGGTCCAGGTAAGGTGGTTCATGCTTGTAATTCCAGCCTTTTGGGAGGGCAAGGCTGAAGGATCACTTGAAACCAGAAGTTCAAGACCGGCCAGGGCTGCATAGCAAGACCCCAGTCTCTACAAAATACTTCTTTTTTTTCCCCTGGACACAGAGTTTCGCTCTTGTTGCCCGGGCTGGAGTGCAATGGCATGATCTTGGCTCACTGCAACCTTCACCTCCCAGGTTCAAGTGATTCTCCTGCTTCAGCCTCCCGAGTAACTGGGATTACAGGCACGTGCCACCACACCCGGCTAGTTTTGCACTTTTAAGTAGACACAGGGGTTTATTCTTGTTGGTTAGGCTGGTCTCGAACTCCTGACATTAGGTGATCCACCCACCTCGGCCTCCCAAAGTGTTAGGATTACAGGCGTGAGCCACTGCGCCCAGCCAAAATGTATTTTTTAATTAGTTGAGTGTGGTAGTGTGTGCCTGTGGTCCCTGATTCTCAGGAGGTTGAGGCAGGAGGATGGCTTGAACCCAGGAGTTGGAGGCTGCAGTGAGCTATGATTGCACCACTGCACTCCAGCCTGGCTGACAGAGCAAGACTCTGCCTCCAAAATAAAATGTAAAAATAAAATTTAAAAGATTTGGTATAAAGCTGCGCCTCCCCCTAATTCTAGGGCCTGCATGGAGGCTGAAGGTTTGAATGAGGCTAAGGTCTCCATCTCCTAGGCGGAAAAGGTCTGGGGTAAGACTGGAACTCTAGGGCTGGGTGGAAGTGACCCTTCTCCTCCTCTATGGGGTGGGGCAGGAACAACCCAGCTCCTGGCTCTGGGCTCCATCCCAGCCGGCCAATCAGCGCTCAGCAGTTTCCCAATTTCCCCGTCCAGCTGTCAGCTGCCCTCCTCCAACAAGCCCCGCCTGGCCGGGCTCTGGAGCGCAGGGCGAGGCCGGGGCGGGGTCTCGGGCAGCAGTTTCCCGCGGACCCCGAGAGGAGCGGCCGCCGTAAGTGACCGCACAGAGCCCGAGGAGTCGCCGCGCCTCGCTGCAGCCCCGTCCGGTCCCCCGCCTTGCCCGTGGGCTCCGCCGGGATGGGGAACCTCCGGGACCTGGGCCAGCCGCGGGCCGGTCTCTGCCTGCTCCTGGCCACGCTGCAGCTTCTGCCCGGGACGCAGGCCGGTGAGCCGGGAGGGAAGAGATGGGACCCAGGGCGCACCACTCAGAGAGGCCCTAAAAGAGCGAGGGGCGTAGGGGCGTAGAAGGGGAGGGTGTGCGGGCTGTGTGCGGCCCCGGTGTGATGTGGGCGCCTGAGTGTCCGACTTTGGGCGATTTGTGGGTGTGACAGCTCGGGGATGGGGGTGGGGATGTGTGACTGCGTTTTCTGGCGGGCGCGTGGGAATGCATGCAGTGTGCAGGTGCCTGCGTGTGTGCATGTGTGTGTAGCCATGTGTGTGTATTTGGAGTGAAGTTGCGTGTGTGCTTGCCTGGGGGCTTGATGACGATAGTGTGACTATGAGTGGCAAGGCAGTGCTGAGTGCGTCTATTGCGACAGGTGAGTATGCACGTGTGTGCTTTTTCATGTGCTGATTTTCGAGGGTAACCGTGTGTGTGGTTGTGGGTGTGATTGTGTGTCTCAGAGTGCCCCTATGAGGGGTGTAGTTGTGATTTGGGGATGCAAATAATTGCCCGTGAGGGTGAAGTTGAGTGGGGACGAGTATAGGGTGCTGTTCGGTAACCCAGTTTCCTTTGAGTCTCTTTAAATGACTTCACCCCATTCTCCCTTTTCCTCTTCTGCCCCAAATTGGCGCGCGCCCATCTTCTCCCTCCCTCTTGCCCCCTCCCCCACCCCGCGTTCCCCAGAGCCGCTATCAGCACCATGGACAGGGCCTCGGGGGAGGGCCGCGGTGAGGGGCGAGGCGGGGCGGGGCGGGACGCAGGGCGGGGCGGGGCAGGAGTGGAAGTTGCTCCCCCTAAACCCAGCTGCTGGAGCCTTGGGTGTTTTTCCCGAGGAGTTTCTCAGGGGCCCCCCCAGGGGTCCCGGGGGCCGCCGGATGGGGTGAGTCAGCGCTGACGCACGCCCAGCTGCTCGAATCTGGCTGGGCGCCGTGTCCCGCCCCACAGGATTCGGAGTTGGGGGTGCTCCGAGAGTCAGGGGATGGCGTGACTTCTCAAGTGGTGAAGATGGGGCTTCCCTTATCTGAGAGACCCCAGGCTAGGCCCTCCTGGAAATCCCTTTCTAAGGTGAGCTCAGTTTCCCAACACACACACACACACACACACACACACACCACAGCACACTTCTCACTTTGGAGTCCAGGGAGGTGCCTGTACATGTGGTTTGTTCCTGATTGGCCTATGCCCCATTCCCATGCTCACACATCCACAGGGTCGTGCAATCTCACGCTGAATGTAAGTCCCCTGGGACACTAGGAATATAAAACACCGTGTCCAGGCAACCCCCTTCAGCCACCCGCCACATGGAACCAGCTTTTATGACCCTCCCACACGCTCAAATTCTCACACATGCTGCCCCTGGCATCCGAACAAATACGGTCAGCATTCACAATCCATTACCCACTTGCTGACTGGGTCATACTCTCACAGAGAAACACTCCCTCATCAGCAGTCCCAGGTGTTACAGACTCACCTGCAGGGTCACTGCAAGCATAGCATGGCCACACGCCAAGCAACTGCACCTAATCCCTCCATTAGAAGCCAAACATTTGCACACACTGACACCTAGGGAAATGACATGACCTGCCATTCTCTGCCTGGCCCATTCAGACTCACCCACGCTCACACAATCTCATGCACATACACATATTTGCACACACACTCATGCTCATATTTTCACATACACCAATGCTCTCTCACCTGCATACCTGGGGTGGGGGGGTTCCCAGTCATGCCCTGACCCAGTCCCTGCCTCTGTCCCTCCACATCCCAGACCCCATCCAGCATCTCCCTGAGGGCCCTGACCAGCACAGGGGAGAGTGGCAGGAGGCAGACTGGGCCCCCGACAGACCCCCCCACACACCCTGTCCCTGTAGGCAGGACTCAATGCCGCTTGTGTGCCTTTTTGTCATAAAGCCAGCTAAGAAAAGAAAGGGCAGTCAGTTTCTGAAAGGTCATTCCAGAAGGGGCACAAGTTTCAAGCAGGAGATATTTGAGTTGGATGCCGGGAAGGACTTTCTTTTTCTTTTCTTTCTCTTTTTTTTTTTGAGACGGAGTTTTGCTCTTGTTGCCCAGGCTGGAGTGCAATGGCACGATCTTGGCTCACCACAACCTCCGCCTCCTGGGTTCAGGCAATTCTGCCTCAGCCTCCTGAGTAGCTGGGACTACAGGCATGCGCCACCATGCCCAGCTAACTTTTTGTATTTTTAGTAGAGACGGGGTTTCACCATGTTGACCAGGATGGTCTCGATCTCTTGACTTCGTGATCCACCCGCCTCAGCCTCCCAAAGTGCTGGGATTACAGGCGTGAGCCACTGTGCCCAGCCCGGGAAGGACTTTCTTAATGTAAATGAGTGGTAGTTGAGGGAAGACCCTCTTTCCTCTGCAGAGGGGCTGGGGTCTGGGGTCAGGGAGGGCCTCCAGGCTAGGTGAGGTCGTTGATCTCAATCCTCCCCTGGGCCCCAGCCTGAGATGGCGCAGCTGGGATGATTGTTCTGTGGGGGAGTCACTCTTGTGGTCAGCAGAGCCTGGGAGCCCAGATCTCAGCCCCAGGGGGCTGCAACCCAGATTTCTCTTAATGACAGCCCAGCCACAAAACAGGCAATTAGAGATGGGGGTTGGGGTGATGGGTTGGGGAAGGAAGGTGGAGAGGGAGAGAGACTGAGAAAAGAGAGAGAGAATGAAAGACAGACTTGGACACAGATAGAGGCCTGGAAAGACAGGCACAGAAAGTGGGACAGTGAGAAGGCCAGCAGGGATGGAGAGAGGAGATTGGAGGCAAGAGAAAACAGAGACTGAAACAGGCCTCTGAGGAGTCTGGAAAATGAGGGTTCTGACCTAGGAAGAATGGGAATAGGGTCCTTCATCCAAGCCCCTGCCTCCCCAACGTCTTGTACCGCTGCCCCCCCCCACCAGCTCCCCGTGGTGAGATCAGCAGAGCCACCCCCAGGGGTGAGGTCATGGCAGATTCTGCAGAATCCAGCTTCTACAGAATCCAGCTTCTGCCAAGAGGCTGGGGCAGGGGGTCAGTGGGACAGTTTGCTGAGGGTGGGGGGAGGGGGGTCAGGCAGGGGCTTGGGGCCCAGGGGAAGCCCCCACCCTCCCCTGCCCCAGCCATGTGGTTCCACTTAGTACTGGCTGGGCTGCCTGCCGGGGTGGGGCTGGTAGCATGGCCTAGATTAGGAACTGTTGGACTAGACCAGTCCTCTCATTAGCTGGGATGAAAGAGGGAGAGGGTCAGAGAGGGGAGGCCTGGAGGTTATCAGAGACAGCTTGTCAGAAGGAGGTCAGAGAGAAGAAATGAAGAGGTTACAGGTCAGATGGAGGAGATCTGATTAGGTAGTAAGAGAAGGTCAGGGGGTAGTCAGAGGGAGGAGGTCAGAGAGGAGCGTAAGAGTGAGGAGGTTGGAAGCAAATGTTAGAGGGAGGATGTCAGAGGGGAAAATCAGAGGGGAGGAGGTTGGAGGGGAAAGTCAGAGGGAGGAGGTCAGAGATGAGGCTCAGAGGGAGGAGGTCAAAGTGGAAATCAGAGGGAGGAGGTCGGAAGGGAAGTCAGAAGGAAAAATCAGAGGAGAGGGGAAAGTCAGAGGGAGGAGGTTACCATCAGGCAGAAAAAGGAGATCAGAGGGAATAGGCTGGGGTCAGGCAGGAGATCAGAGGGTCAGAGGGGGTAACCAGAAAGAGAAGTTAGTGGGCATGGTCAGAGAAAGAGTGGTCAGGGGAAGCTCCAAAGTGGCCGTAGTCAAAAGGAAGAGGCTGTGGGTGATGGTGGTCAAGGGAGGAGGTTACAGAGAGGGAGGAGATGGGGGAAGAAAACACACTAGAAGCCCCTCCTCTCCATGCGGGTTTCCCCTGGCAAGGGGGTCCCAGGCCTGGATGTAGCCCTAGGGAGCCTGCGCAGGGGAGTGGGAAGAGGGGGACAGTTCCACTCTGGGGCTTACTTAGGCCAGAAAGCTTTGATTCATCCCAGAACTAGGTCAACTTTTTTTCTCACCAAAAACCAAGAGTCAACAGGCTGATGAGGTTGGAACATCTGTGGGGTGGTGAGGAGGCAGGGGGTGCTGAGGGCCAGGGCTTGCTCCTCCTTTCTGAGTCACAAACACATGGTGGGGGGAGGGCGAGAGAGTCTGAGCACCCCAAAAAACCACTGAGCCTCTATCCTGGAGTCCTGGGCTTGTTCTAGCTGCTCCCCACCTCTGCCCCCTCACCTTCTCTCTGCTGCAGATCCTGTGGATGTGCTGAAGGCCATGGGTGTGCGGGGAGGCCAGGCTGGGGTCCCTGAGGTGCCTGGCTTCTGTCCCCAGAGGACTCCGGAGGGTGACCGGGCATTCAGAGTGGGCCAGGCCAGCACGCTCGGCATCCCCACGTGGGAACTCTTTCCAGGTAAGTCGGAGTAGAGGGCCTGGGGGTCACCCTGGAGGGAGACACTGCCGAGCCATCTGAGCTGCCCCATTCCCTCTGCCCATCCAGATGGCCACTTTCCTGAGAACTTCTCCCTGCTGATCACCTTGCGGGGCCAGCCAGCCAATCAGTCTGTCCTGCTGTCCATTTATGATGAAACGGGTGCCCGGCAGTTGGGCCTGGCACTGGGGCCAGCCCTGGATCTCCTAGGTGGCCCCTTCCGCCCCCTCCCCCAGCAGGTCAACCTCACAGATGGAAGGTGAGCATGGGGAGAGTGGGTGGGGGTCCGTGGATGAGGGGCGGGGAGAGGAGACCCACACTGAGGCTGTCCCCTTGCAGGTGGCACCGTGTGGCGGTCAGCATAGATGGTGGGATGGTGACCCTGGTCACTGACTGTGAAGCTCAGCCCCCTGTCTTGAGCCATGGCCCCCGATTCATCAGCATAGCCGGACTCACTATGCTGGGGACCCAGGACCTTGGGGAGAAGACTTTTGAGGTAGGAGTTCAGTGATAGGGAAACCTGAGGCAGAGGGTGGGATGTTTTGCCTACAGCCTGAATTTGGAGAGGATATTGGAGAAGGAAGGTGTCAAGCTTCTATCCCCAGGAAGCTGAAGGAATCGAGTGCACACTTGTTATATATATGTTATGTAAAACATATATGTATACTTTTTTTTTTTAGATGGAGCCTCACTCTGTCGCCCAGGCTGGAGTGTAGTGGCTTGATCTCAGCTCACTGCAATCTCCATCTTACAGGTTCAAGAGATTGTCAGCTGGGTTTACAGCCATGCACCACCACGCCTGGCTAATTTTTGAATTTTTAGTAGAGATGAGGTTTTGCCATGTTGGCCAGGCTGGTCTCAAACTCCTGACCTCAGGTGATCCACCCATGTTGAACTCCCAAAGTGCTGGGATTACAGGCATGAGCCACTGAGCCCGGCCAAGACCATAAATTGTGACGACACCTACTTGGCTTTTGTGGAAAGATCTGGTGGTGTCCTGCATCTGAGTCTGCGACCTGAGATGGTCCCGGTTGCTGTGATAGTGTGTGATTGTGTGTGGGCAGTTATGACTTTGGGAGCCGGTAAGCAGCGGTGTTGTGTGGCTGTGTGATGTGTGTTCTGGGTGTGGGGACTGTTGTTAGCTCTGTGTGACCGTGATGTGTGTCACCTCTTGGAGGCCAGGGACTTGATCTGTCTCATGCTCCTTATCCCCAGTACATAGAAGGACACCTGGCTCAACTTGTTCCTGAGAGTGAAGGAACCAATGCACCTCCAGTGGGGCAGATGTGTGCGCTGTGGCTTGTGGGCGGGATCGGGTGTGCCCCTGATAGGATCTTTTCTTCTCTTAGTTACAGGGGGTAGCGGGATTACTAGGGCTGTGATGAGGTCACCTCCTCCTTACACTTAGCATGCTCTGGGTCAGGGAGCATCACACCTTGGTGCCAGGAGGTGGGCAGGACTGCTGGGTAATGGGGGTCAGAGTAAGCCTATGCCTGCCTTCCTTGACTCCTACACCCCTGACCCCCAGGGAGACATTCAGGAGCTGCTGATAAGTCCAGATCCTCAGGCTGCCTTCCAGGCTTGTGAGCGGTACCTCCCCGGCTGTGACAGCCTGGTGCCGGGAGCCACAGAGGTGAGTGAGGGGCTATGTCACTCCTGACCTCAGGACACAGGCTGGGTTCTCCCAGGCTACAGATCCCTGGAAAGAGTGAATTGTCATCCCCTAGATGTGGCACTAAAAGGCCCATTACTCAAGCAGATCCCAGGCACAAATGACTCTGACCTCAAGTCATATTCCTGAGCCACCTTGACCCCAAGTTACATGAATAACCTTGACTGCAGGTCACAGGGCTGAGTGAGGACCCATGGGCCATGAGCCAGTCTCACCCCAGGTAACCTGAATGATGGGGTCTCTGCTGGCGGAATGCTCTAGACCTAACTGGGACCCTCCTCCCAGGCTCCCCAGGGTGAACCAGAAACCCCTCGTCCTCGGCGGAAGGGGAAGGGAAAGGGGAGGAAGAAAGGGCGAGGCCGCAAGGGGAAGGGCAGGAAAAAGAAGAACAAGGAAATTTCGACGTCAAGTCCACCTCCTGACTCCCTGGAGAACCAGGTAAGAGCCCCGAGATCGCTCACTTCTGGTTTTGACCACCTGACTTCTGGTCATGGCTGCCTGACTTCCTGTCTTGACCGTCTGACTTCCGGTCTCGACAGTCTGACTTCCGGTCTCGGTGCTTGACTTCTAGCCTCTGATCGCCACTAATCTCTGGTCCCTCAATTTATAATCTTTTTCTCGGTCTGTGATCCATGAGCTCTGACTTCTCTCAGCTGAATGATGACTGCCAGGGTGATTGATGACAGGGTGGAGGTGGGTCCTATCTCATGAGCTCTCCCATCTGTGAGGACGATTATTCATTGGGAGTCATTAGTTGGGGGCACTGTTTGGCTTCCCTGATAGAGGTGGCTGGGGAAGGGGGAATAATTTAGGGAGATATTAATTGAGGTCAGTGTCTGGGGTGCACTTAGCTGGGGATCACTGTGGAAGGTCGTTGATAGAAACCATTATTGGCATTACTGATGTCCCTAGTTTAGGATCAGTGATGGGAGGTTGTTGGTGGGTGGTCACTGATTGGAAGTCATAGTGGGGTCTCTCATCGGGGCCACAAGTTGGAAGAGTGATTTTCAGGGGGTCAAGGATGGAGTAATTAGTTTGGGAGTCCCTGAGGGATTATTAGTTAGGAAGTCATTGATAGGTGAAATTACTGCTTGGGGGTCATTGGTTAGGACGCTTTTGTTGGGCTCATGTATGGATGTTCATTGCTGAAGCATCACTGATTACAGGAACAATTGATTAGGGGTCACTGTTGGGGGTTATTAGTTGGAGAGTCACTAGTTAGTGCTAATAGTCAAGGTAGTGTCACTGGTTGAGATTACTGGTTGGGAAAATCACTGAATGGAGGAGTGATGGGTTGAGGCCATTGATGGGAGTGGGAGGGATTGTTTATGGGTCACTGGTTCTAGAATCATTGGGTTCTGTTGATGCAGGTCATTCTTGGTGGGTCACTGGGTTGGGGGGTCCTGGGTGGGGGTCATTGCTTGGGGTCTGTGGCTGGGGGGGGTGTCACTGGTTGCACTGCCTCTCAGTTCCAGATCTTCTTGGCCCTGAATGCAGACCCCAGGAGTAGTGGGCCCTTCTTTAGCCTTTTCCTCAGCCTCGTCCCCTCACCTGGGACCCTACCACCCTCTTCCCACACCCCTCCCCCACACCCCTGCCTTGACCCAGTTCCTCTGCAGCTGTCCAGGCCAGAAGGAGTCACCACTCCCTCTCTGACTGTGGCCTGGCTGGTTGGCCGCTGAATTCTGCCTTGGGAGAGGACATGTGGGACAGGCTTCTGGGAGCCTGGCCCTGAGTGTTGGACCTTGACCTTGACCACTGGGCTCCCGGGCCAGCCAGTCTCAGCGCCTCCTCCATCCATGACGGCTCCCTCTGCTGGCAGCCCTGGTCCAGCCAGCACACTTCTGTCTCGGTGCTCTTTGGGGAGCCTTCTCTGGCCCTGTCCCCAGACTGGGAGCTCCTGGGGATGATGTCTTGATTGCCTTGACCCCAGGCCCAAGGCTGCCTCCATCCCTGTTCCAGACCTCCACTGACATCCCCAAGACAGAGACTCCGGCTCCAAATCTGCCTCCGACCCCCATGCCTTTGGTCATCACCTCCACTGTGACTACTGGCCTCAATGCCACCACCATCCTAGAGGTTGGTTGGGGCTGGAAGTGGGGAGACCCCAAGGGTTGGGGGTGGCAGACAATAAGGAGGTTAGGGGAAACTTTGGTCTGTCCTAATGTTCTCAGGGAAGCTTGGACCCTGACAGTGGAACCGAGCTGGGGACCCCAGAGACCGAGGCAACCAGGGAAGATGAAGAAGGAGGTGATTCCACCATGGGGCCTGACTTCCGGGCAGCAGAACACCCATCTCAGACTCAGTTCCAGATCTTTCCTGTGAGTCTAGGTGGCTGGGGTTAGGTTTTAAAAACCTGGGATTCCTTTTTTAAAATTTTTGAAAAAAAAAAGTATTTATTTAGGCAGGGTGCAGTGGCTCCAGCCTGTAATCCCAGCATTTTGGGAGGCCGAGGCGGGTGGATCAGTTGAGGTCAGGAGATTGAGACCAGCCTGACCAACATGGTGAAACCCATGTCTACTAAAATTACAAAATATTGCCGGGCATGGTTGCAGCTGCCTGTAATTCCAGTTACCCAGGAGGCTGAGGCAGGAGAATTGCCTGAACCCAGGAGGTGGAGGCTGCAATGAGCCAAGATCGTGCCACTGCACTCCAGCCTGGGCAAAAGAGTGAGACTCCATCTCAGAAAAAAATAAAAATAAAAATAAAATTATATATATATACACACATATATATATATGTTTATTTATTTATTTATTTTGAGGAGGAGTTTTGCTTTTGTTACCCAGGCTGGAGTGCAATGGCGCCATCTCAGCTCATGGGTTCAGGCAATTCTCCTGCCTCAGCCTCCTGAGTAGCTGGGATTACAGGCACGCGCCACCATGCCCAGCTAGTTTTTTGTATTTTTAGTAGAGACGGGGTTTCATCATGTTGACCAGGATGGTCTCGATCTCTTGACCTCGTGATCCACCCGCCTCGGCCTCCCAAAGTGCTGGGATTACAGGCATGAGCCACTGCGCCCGGCCTATATATGTTTAATTTAATTTAATTTTTAAATGTTTTTATTTTTTAACTTTTAAGTTCAGGGGTATAAATGCAGGCTTGTTACATAGGTAAACTTGTGTCATGGGTGTTTGTTCTACAGGTTACTTCATCACTCAGGTATTAAACCTGTTACCCATTAGTTATTTTTACTGACCCTCTCCCTCCTCCCACCCTCCACCCTCTACCAGGCCCCCGTGTCTGTTGGTCTCTTCTATGTGTCCATGTGTTTTCATCATTTAGCTCCTGCTTATAAGTGAGAAAATGTGGTATTTGGTTTTCTGTTCCTGTGCTATTTTATTTATTTGCTTTTATCACATCTTGTGGGCTTAGAAGGGATTTTTACCTGGAGCTGCGAAAGGCCTCAGTCTCTCTTTTGACTTCTGCAGCTGCTTATGTCAGGCACTCTACTGATAGTTGACTCTGGCTTTTTGGAGTTTTGGCTTTTAGTCCAAGTGCCAGGAGAAGCCGCTTGAGCACTTGTGAAAGAATACGATATTGGAGCTTTAAAAGCTCCCTCTGGGCCAGGGGCGGTGGCCCTCGCCTGTAATTGCAGTGCTTTGAGAGGCTGAGATAGGAGGATCGCTTGAGGCCAGGAGTTCGAGGCCAGCCTGAGCAACATAGTGAGACCACCACCCCCCTCACCGTCCTGCCCATCTCTTGACAAAAAACTCTCTCTGGCTGCTGAATGGCACATGGACAGTAGAGGGAGCCAGAGGGGCAGCAGGGGAGCCCGACGCCCACAGTCCGCAGTCCGGAAAGTGACCTGCCTGGAGGAAGATTGGAGGGAGGGAGGGAGGGAGGGAGAGAAGTGGACCGATTTGGGACATGCTTGTCTTGGCCTTGCTGCTGGAGGTGGAGCAAGGTGGATACACTTTTGATGTAACAACCCAAGCTCAGTGGCTTGATGTTTGAAAGGAAAACAAGAGAGATGAGAATTGGTGGGAGGAAAAGCGGGCTTATTCCAACACACAGCAAACCAAGAAGACAGTGGACTGTTGTTCTGAAGCACCACCTTAAGTCAGTACAAACTTTTTTTTCCTTTGCAACAGAGTCTTGCTTTGTCACCCAAGCTGGAGTGCAGGGGTGCTGGCCCTGAGTGTCGGACCTTGACCACTGGGCTCCTGGGCCAGCCAGTCTCAGCGCCTCCTCCATCCATGATGGCTCCCTCTGCTGGCTGGGAGGAAAAGCAGGTTCCTGCAACCTCCACCTCTGGGGTTCAAGTGATTGTCCAGCCTTAGCTTCCTGAGTAGCTGGGATTACAGGCAGGTGTCACCACACCCAGCTAATTTTTGTACTTTTTAATAGAGACAGGGTTTTGGCATGTTGGTCAGGCTGGTCTCAAACTCCTGACCTCAGGTGATCGACCCACCTCAGCCTCCCAAAGTGCTAGGATTACAGGTGTGAGCCATTGTGCCTGGCCGGTAGGATCTTTTTATGTTAAGGGTAGGGGGAGGAGAAGAGGGTAGAAATCAAGAGGTAACTGAGGCTGGGTACTATGGCGCACACCAATAATCTCAGCAATTTGGTAGGTTGAGGTGGAAAGATCACTTGAGCCCAAGAGTGGTCCCAGCTGAAGTGGGAGGATTGCTTGAGTCTGGGAGGTGGAGGCTGCAGGGAGCTGTGATCATACCACTGTACTCCAGGCTGAGTGACAGAGCAAGACCCTGTCTCTAGAGGAAAGAAAAGAGGCCAGGCATAGTGCCTCACACTTGTAATTCCAACTTTGGGAGGATCACATGAGCCCAGAAGTTTGAATTCAGCCCCGGCAACATAGCAAGACCCTGTCTCTTAAAAAAAAAAAAAAAAAAAAAAATTAGCTGGGCATGATGGTGCGTGCACCTGTGGTCCCAGCTACTCTGAAGGCTGATGAGGGATGGAGGACACCTGAGTCTGAGAAGATCGAGGCTGCAGTGAGCCATGATTATACCCCTGCCTTCTAACCTGGGCAATAGAGTGACCCTGTCTTAAAAAAAAGAAAGGGAAAGAAGGAAGGGAGGGAGGGGGAAAAAAAAGGAAAATCCTGCCTGAGCAATACAGTGACCCTGTCTCAAAAACAAAAAGAAGGAAAGAAGGAGCCAGGCACAGTGGCTCACACCTGTGATCCCAGCACTTTGGGAGGCTGAGGTGGGTGGGTCACCTGAGGTCAGGAGTTCAAGACCAGCCTGGCCAATATGGTGAAACCTGTCTCTACTAAAAATACAAATATTAGCCAGGCGTGGTGGTGGGCACCTGTAATCCCAGCTACTCAAGAGGCTGAGGCAGGAGAATTGGTAGAACCCAGGAGGCAGAGGTTGCAGTGAGCCAAGATTATGCCATTGCACTCCAGCCTGGGGAGAGAGCGAGACTCCATTGGAAAGAAAGAGAGAAAGAGAAAGAAAGAAGGAAGGAAGGAAGGAAGGAAGGAAGGAAGGAAGGAAGGAAGGAAGGAAGGAGCGAGGCTTGGTGTTCCACAGGGGAGGCACATGGCTGTAACTAACTTGCCCTTGTTACCTTGTTACCTGGAGCGCTTGGTGTGTGCCAAGCATTGTTTTAATTCATTCATCTTTGCATGCAATATACACAGTCATCATTCATCCACTGGCTTTACAAGTGGACCAATGACCTGTAAGTGATCATAGGGTTGACTGTTTCCCAACATCACTTGGTTAGTAAGAGGCAGATGCAGGATCACTACTGGGCAGCAGGCCCTGGAGTTCATGCTCCTCACCTTGATGCAGGGTCAGCAGGTGGATGCGGGGGGCTGAGCTTCTCAGTGCGTATTGGTTACAGGAGAGCAGAGAGGGCTCTGAGGGTGGACCCCGTGTGTGTGTGTGTGTGTGTGTGTGTGAGAGAGAGAGAGAGAGAGAGAGAGAGAGAGAGAGAGAGAGAGAGATCGGATAGTTGAGGGGTTTATGTCCAAGTTCACATCTCTTTTCTCTTATCTTCCCCAACCCCGCCCCAGGGTGCTGGACAGAAAGGAGCAAAAGGAGAGCCGGCAGTGATTGAACAGGTGAGGGGTCTGGACTGCGAGGGGGTTGAGGGGTTCATGATGACAGGGGTCACACTCATTTCTCCCTTCAGGGGCAGCAATTTGAGGGACCTCCAGGAGCCCCAGGACCCCGAGTAAGTCATGTCTGTTTCCTTCTTCCAGTCTTTCCCTTTCAGCAGAGGGGTGTTTGTGCCCCTGGAGTGAGGAGTTGGGATGTAATATTGCTTGGCCAAGTGGAAGGTAGTGGACATTTGAGGCTTAACGGATGAGTCAAAATAGGGAGGATAAACAACATAGAGACTGGGCAATATAGCAAGACCCCATCTCTTTAAAAAATAGCCACCTATTTAAAAAAAATAGTGAGACTCACCTATACTCCTGGCTACTTGGGAGGCTGTGGCAGGAAGATTTCTTGAGCCCAGGAGCTGGAGGCTGCAGTGAGCTGTGATCATTCTGCTGCACTCCAGCCTGGGAGACAGAGTGAGACTGTCTCTAAAAAGAGTAGGGGTGAGAGAGTAGTGTTGGGGGTGAGCGAGGGTCAGCGTTGCGTGAGGGGAGTTGGAGGGGGTCTGTACTAGGGTAGGTAGGTCAGCCTGAGGTCAGAGTCAGTGGTAGGTTGAAAGTCAGCCTGGCTCAAACTTTCACTTCCTGTGACTCCTGTTTCTCTGTCCCCAACAGGGGGTGGTTGGCCCCTCAGGCCCTCCTGGACCCCCAGGATTCCCTGGGGACCCTGGACTACCGGTAAGAGACTACCCCTGGGGTGCATCCTTAGAGGAGTGAGGTTTTGGGCTGGGAGCATGAGGGTCTGAACACGGATCTGTGGGCACAGCACTCAGGAGCACCATCCCAGGCCTGGCACTGACGTCTTCTGCTCTCTGTCTCCCATCTGTTAACTACTCTGGCTCCCCTTGTGTCTTCTGCTCTCTGTCTCCCATCTGTTAACTACTCTGGCTCCCCTTGTGTCTCTGGGGTCTACTCTGCTTTTCTTCTGTCTCTCTCTGTTTCTGAGTGTCTTTCATCTCTGTCTTTCTCCTGTTGTGACTCTGTCTCTTCATCTCTCTTCTGTCTCTCTGCTGGTCTCTGTCTCTCTCCCTCCCTCCATCTCTATCTTTGCCTCTATTTCTCCATCTCTGTCTCTCTTTCCCTGCCTTTTCTGTCTCGTTTCTCTGTATGTCTATCCCTCTACCTCCATCCTTCTCTGTCTCTCCCTCCTCTTCTCTGTGACTCTCTGTCTCCATCTGTCTTTTCCTTTCCCCTTCTATTTCTCTCTTTCTCTGCTGCACGATCCCTCTTTGATTCTGTCTGTCTCTCCATCTCTCCCTTCCTCTCTCTTCCTGTCTCATCCTTCTCTGCCTTCCCTGTCTTCACTTTCTCTGTCTCCTCTCTCCCTGTCTTCATCTCTCTGCCCCCGTCCCTCTCTCAGGGCCCTGCTGGCCTCCCAGGAATCCCCGGCATTGACGGGATCCGGGGCCCACCGGGCACAGTGATCATGATGCCGGTAAGGAGATGGAGTGGCCCAATCTTGGGGAGTGGAGTCCTGATCCAGGAGGGGGCCTCTCCCCGGGGCTCCTCTCACCACTAAATTCCCCCCAGTTCCAGTTTGCAGGTGGCTCCTTTAAAGGACCCCAAGTCTCCTTCCAGCAGGCCCAGGCTCAGGCAGTTCTGCAGCAGACCCAGGTGAGTGGGGGGCGTGGACACAGTGGGAGGAACCCCAGAGAGTGACAGAGCCCTCGTGTAAGGAGGGGCTGGGCAGAAGGGGGATATTTTTCTCCTGTAGATGCCTCTGTGGGGAATTTTGGGGGTCTTGTGGAAGACCCCAGGCTCTGACTCTGTCTTTCCAGCTTTCTATGAAAGGCCCCCCTGGACCAGTGGGGCTCACCGGGCGCCCAGGCCCCGTGGTGAGTAAGGGGGCTGCATGGAGGAGGCGGTGCATGCATCTGAAGAGAAGGATCGTTTCCTTCAAACCACACTCCTCCATCTCTCTTCCCTTAAGGGCCTTCCCGGACATCCAGGTCTAAAAGGAGAGGTGGGAGTGGCAGGGCCACAGGTGAGACTGGCGGAGATGGGGTGGAATCGGATGGGAAGCGCCTTCCCCCCGGACCAAAATGCCTTGCAATTACTGACTTTCCTAGAGAATGGTGGCTCATGCCTGTAATCTTAGTACTTTGGGAGGCCAAGGTGAGAGGATTGCTTGAGGCCAGGAGTTCAAGACCAGGCTGGGCAACATAGGGAGACCCTATCTCTACAATAAATAAATGTGTCCCTCCAAGCTGGGGAGGCTGAGGAGGGAGTATCACTTGAGCCCAGGTGTCCAGCCTGGGCAGTATAGCAAGACCCCATTTCTAATTTTTTTTTTTTTAAATAAAATAAGTCCCTTTTCCTTCTTATTTTCCTTTCCTTCCTCCTTTTCTCTTTCTCCTAGGGTCCCCGAGGTCTACAGGGACCTCATGGACCCCCTGGCCGAGTGGGCAAGATGGTGAGTGACAGCCAGGTTCCCAGACCACCCCTTATCCATCCCTCAACACCCAACACGAGCCTTGGCTTTGTGACCTTGGGGTCCGCTGGTGTCATGAGTGGGACAAGAGTGCGGAAGGCAAGGAATGGCAGCTCCACTGAGTGTGTGGCAGGCTGCACAGTCAGGAAGGGCTTGCTTGCCCTGGGATCTGAACTATAACAGATGAACAGGTGGGGAAGTGGAAGAAGCAGCATGGCAAGAAAGAGGCCCACCACACTGAAGGAAATGGCGAGGAGGCCGATTCCAGATCGAGTCATGCACCACATAATGATATAATGATGCTTGTAAGATGATTGGCCGGGCACGGGGGCTCACGCCTGTAACCCCAGCACTTTGGGAGGCCAAGGCAGGTGGATCACTTGAGGTCAGGAGTTTGAGATCAGCCTGGGCAATATGGGGAAACCCCGTCTCTACTAAAATTACAAAAATTAGCCGGGCATGGCAGCTTGCACCTGTAACCCAGCTACTCGGGAGGCTGAGGCATGAGAATGGCTTGAATCCGGGAGGTGGAGGTTGCAGTGAGCCTCTGCACTCCAGGCTGGGCCACAGAGTGAGACTGTCTCAAAAAAATTAAAAGTTAAAAAAATAAATAAATAAGGTGATGGTCCCATGAAATTATATCACTGCATTTTTACTGTACCATGTCTATGTTTGGGTATGTTTAGACATACAAATACTCACTACAGTGTTACAATTGCCTGTGGTATTCAGTACAGTCGCCTATTGTCCAAATTTGTAGCCCGGCAGCGATAGGCTATACCACATAGCCGAGGTGTGTAGTAGGCAGGACTATCCAGGGTTGTGTACGTGCATTCTGTGATGTTCACACAATGACGAAATTGCCCACTGATGCATTTCCAGAACATATCCCTGTTGTTCAGTGACATGTGACCATGGTTTTATATATATTTCCAGCCTGGGCAACAGAGTGAGACTGCATCTCAAAAAGGAATAAATAAATAAACCGGCCATGGCACAGCAGCTCGTATCTGTAATTCCAGCACTTTGGAAGGCTGAGGTGAAAGGATGACTTGAGCCCAGGAGTTTCAGACCAGCCTGGGCAACATGGCAAAACCCAGTAGCTACACAAAATAAAAATAAGCAATTAGCCAGGCATGGTGGTGCACACCTGTAGTCCCAGCCACTTGTGAGGCTGAGGTGGGAGGGAGGCTTGAGCCAGGAGTTTAAAGATGCATTGAGTCATGGTCATGCCACGACACCAGCCTGGGCAAGAGAGCAAGACCTCAGCTCTAAAATGCATAAATACAGTTTAAAAGATAGTATCTTACCCTGGGCATGCTGGCTCGTGCCTATAATCCCAGCAGTCTGGGAGGCTGAGGTGGTGGATCGCTTGAGCTCAGGAGTTCGAGATCAGCCTGAGCAACAGGGTGAAACCCCCACCATCTCTACCAAAAATACAAAAGAATTAGCCAGGTATGGTGGCATGCACTTGTGGTCCCAGCTACTCGGAAGGCTGAGGCTGCAGTGAGCTGAGATGGCGCCACTGCACTCCGGCCTGAGTGACAGAGTGAGACCCCATCTCAGAAACAAAAATCTAGATGATGGGATGATGAAGAAGTTGGGTTCCGACTTTGGGGGAGAGGTACAGGGGAGGTTCACCCTTGACTTCTGGGCTCACTTTCTCCATAGGGCCGCCCTGGAGCAGACGGGGCTCGGGGCCTCCCAGGGGACACTGGACCTAAGGTAGGTGATGGAGCTGAGACAAGACTCGGTGGGGGCTGTCAGCCTTATGGGTTCAAGGCTCACTGGTGTCTCTGGACAGGGTGATCGTGGCTTCGATGGCCTCCCAGGGCTGCCTGGTGAGAAGGGCCAAAGGGTGAGTGTGTGAGGTCCCTCCCTGAGGTCCAAGACCTCCTCCCAATATTCAAGCCCCCTTCTCCTCCCTCAGTATCAGAGTCATGAGGCCTGTCTTCACTCCTCACACCCCATCTGCCTTCCCAGGGGGACTGGCCTCTCCACCCACACCCTTGCACTCTGAACTCTTCTCTGTTCCTCGCTTCAGGGTGACTTTGGCCACGTGGGACAACCTGGTCCTCCAGGAGAGGATGGTGAGAGGGTAAGTTTGGAAGAGAATTAGGGCCTGGTTTGGAGGGTAAGTTTGGAAGCCTGAATGAGAATCAGAGAGGAAGATCTGGAGGTCACAGTGGCCAGCTTGAGAGCTGGGGACAAATTGTGGGGTTAGGAGGTGAGAGTTGCAGGTCCAGGATTGGAGTCAGGGGCCTGAATGGAATCCCATGCACTTAGTCTGCAGGTTCCCAGGGATCTTGGTCTAACTCAGACTTCCTGGAAAGGGCTGCCCAGATGAGGGAGGTGGCTCTCTGGGGGTTGTACCTTCCTGTTCCCAAGTAATGATGCTTTCACACAGGGACCAGAGGGACCTCCAGGGCCCACTGGCCAGGCTGGGGAGCCGGTGAGTATCAGGGATCCCTGGGCCCCTTGCTTGGTGCAGGGGAGGGAGTCAGCCCCAGGACTCAAAGGCCCCCTAGAACTCACAAGGCCATGTAGAGATAATTTGCCTGCTTCCTTTCAGGGTCCCCGAGGACTGATTGGCCCCAGAGGCTCCCCTGGCGTCGTGGGTCGCCCGGTGAGTGTCATTGGCTCTCTGCATCCCTGTCTTTTTGTTTGTTTGTTTGTTTTCTTGAGATAGGGTCTTACTCTGTCACCCGGGCTGGAGTGCAGTGGCAAGATCTTGGCTCTCTGCAACCTCCGCCTCTTGGATTCAAGCGATTCTCGTGCCTCAGCCTCCCAAGTAGCTAGGACTACAGGTGTTGGCACCATGCCTGGCTAATTTTTATATTTTTAGTACAGACAAGGTTTCACCATGTTGTCCAGGCTGATCTTGAACTCCTGGCCTCTCGCAATCCTCCCAAAGTGCTGGGATTACAGGCCTGAGCCACCATTCCTGGCCCCTGTCTATCTTTTTTTCCTCACTTTTCTGCCCTCTGCATGTCCATTTCTGTTGCTGGCTTCTCTGCCTGCTAACTTTTCTTTCTTTTTCTTTTCTCTTTGTTTCCAAGATGGAGTCTTGCTCTGTCACCCAGACTGGAGTGCAGTGGCGTGATCTCTACTCACTGCAACCTCCACCTCACAGGTTCAAGTTATTCTGCCTCAGCCTCCCGAGTAGCTGGGATTACAGATACGTGCCACCACACTGGCTAATTTTTTGTATTTTTAGTAGACACAGGGTTTCATCATGTTGGCCAGGCTGGTCTCGAGCTCCTGACCTCATGATCCACCTGCCTTGGCCTCCCAAAGTGCTGGGATTACAGGTGTGAGCCACAGTGCCCGGCCTCCTCCCTTCCTTCCTTCCTTCCTTCCTTCCTTCCTTCCTTCCTTCCTTCCTTCCTTCCTTCCCTCCTTCCCTCCTTCCCTCCTTCCCTCCTTCCCTCCTTCCCTCCTTCCCTCCTTCCCTCCTTCCTTCCTTCCTTCCTTCCTCTCTCTCTCTCTCTCTTTCTTTCTTGAGTTTTGCTCTTGTGGCGCAGGCTGGAGTGCAATGGCGTGATCTCTGCTCACTGAAACCTCTGCCTCCCAAACTCAAGCTATTATCCTGCCTCAGCCTCCCAATTAGCTTGGATTACAGGCATGCTCCACCACACCCAGCTAATTTTTGTATTTTTAGCAGACACAGGGTTTCACCATGTTGGCCATGCTGGTCTTGAACTTGCAACCTCAGGTGATCTGCCTGCCTCAGCCTCCCAAAGTGCTGGGATTACAAGCATGAGCCACCGCACCCAGCTCCGCTCACCTTTCCACCTGTATCTCTCGGTGTCTCAGACTCAGGCTCCCAGCTTATTGCTCTGTCCTGGTCTCACTTTCTTTTTTCTCCTAGGGTGTAACTGGAATTGACGGTGCTCCTGGTGCCAAAGGCCATGTGGTACGTGCCCTGTGCCCTCTGACCCCTGATCCTTCTGACACTCAGACCCCCCGATTGTCCACATCCCTATTCCCTTCCCTGACTGATGCCTCAACACCATGATCCCTCTCAGCTTCATTGAAACCCCACTTTCTCCCTAGGGTCCTCCAGGAGAACCAGGCCCTCCAGGACAACAGGGAAACCACGGGTCCCAGGTTTGAACTATTTTTCCCAATAATGGGGCATGGGAGTGGTCAGTTAAGACCTTAGGCCATGCCCAGGCTTCCCAACCTCTGCACTCATTGCTTCTTTCTTTTCTTCTTCTTCGTCTTTTTTATTATTGTACTTTAAGTTCTGGGGTACGTGTGCAGACCTTGCAGGGTTGTTGCATAGGTACACACGTGCCATGGTGCTTTGCTGTCTCCATCCCCCCATCACCTACACCAGGCATTTCTCCCAGTGTTATCTCTGCCCAACCTCCCCACCCCCCACTGTCCCTCCCCTGGCCTCCCACCCACCAACAGACCCCAGTGTGTGATGCTCCCCTCCCTGTGTCCACGTGTTCTCATTGTTCAACACCCACCTGTGAGTGAGAACATGCAGTATTTGGTTTTCTGTTCTTGTGTCAGTTTGCTGAGAATGATGGTTTCCAGATTCATCCATGTCCCTACAAAGGAAATGAACTTGTCAATTTTTATGGCTGCATAGTATTCCATGGTGTACATGTGCCACATTTTCTTTGTCTAGTCTATCATCGATGGGCATTTGGGTTGGTTCCAGGTCTTTGCTATCGTAAACAGTGCCACAATGAACATATGTGTGCATGTGTCTTTATTATAGAATGATTTATAATCCTTCTTTCTTATGCCTTCCCACATCTTCTTTTTTCTGTCCCCAGGGAATCCCCGGCCCCCAGGGACTCATCGGCACTCCTGGGGAGAAGGTGAATGACAGTTCCACCTACCATGACCTCCTCAAGTCTCCTTCCTTCAACTCTGTTGCCAGGGAAATCTTCCCATCAGGGCTCCTCTGTTAGCTCTGGATAGTGATAAATTGCGACATTCCCTAAGCCAGCCCAGAGTTACAAAGTGTCCTTGTTGAGGAAGAATTGGTTGCAAAAAACAGAAACCCACCAAGGCTAGCTCACATAAGGGATATTGTCAGGATACAGAGAGCCCACAGAAGCCTGTCACAGAAGGTATTACCAAGATGCACAGGCCCTGTGGTCTCATCTTTGTTTCCTGGGACATCTGCTTCCGCCTTCGCTGGCAGACAGACTTCTTTCTGCACATATCTTTTATTTTTGGTTTTTATTTATTTCTCACTATGTCGCCCAGGCTGGAGTGCAGTGGTGCAATGGTGCCTCACTGCAGCCTTGACTTCCCCGGGCTCAGGTGATTCTCCCACCTCAGCCACCTGAGTAGCCAGAATGCCTGGCTGTTTTCTTTTTGGTAGAAATGGGGTCCCCCTATGTCGCCCAAGCTGCTCTTAAACTCCTGGGCTCAAGCAACTAATCTGCCTTGGCCTCCCAAAGTGCTGGAATTATAGGCAAGAGCCATACTGCCCAGCTGGCATTCTTAAAGAAAGGGGTGTGGTTGGGAAGCCTCTGTTTCAACATGTCTTTTGCACTGTTTTAATTTAATTTATTTTTGCGGGTACATAGTAGGGATATATATACATATATATATATATATACATATAAATATATATATATACATATAAATATATATATATATGTATATATATATATATATATGTATATATATATATATATATATATATATACACACATACTTGTGGAGTACATGAGATGTTTTGAGGCAGGCCTGCAATGCCTAAGAATCATGTCATGGAAAATGAGAATGGGGTAACCATCCCCTCAAGCATTTATCCTTTGTGTTACAAACAGTCCAATTATACTTTTTTTGTTTGTTTTGAGACAGAGTTTCACTCTTGTCGCCCAGGCTGGAGTGCAATGATGCGATCTCAGCTCACTGCAACCTCTGCCTTCTGGGTTCAAGGAATTCTCTGGCCTCAGCTTCTCGAGCAGCTGGGATTTCAGGTGCCTGCCACCATACCTGGCTAATTTTTTGTATTTTTAGTAGAGACTGGGTTTCTCCATGTTGATTAGGCTGGTCTCAAACTCCCAACCTCAGGTGATCAGCCCACCTTGGCCTCCAAAAATGCTGGGATTACAGGCATGAGCCAACATGCCTGGCCCTTTTTTTTTGAGACAGAGTCTCTCTCCGTCGCCCAGGCTGGAGTGCGGTGGTGCAATCTTTGCTTACTGCAATCTCCACCTCCCAGATTCAAACAATTCTACTGCCTTGGCGTCCTGAGTAGCTGGGATTACAGGTGTTCGCCACCACGCCTGGCCTATTTTTGTATTTTTAGTAGAGATGGGGTTTCACCATGCTGGTCAGGCTGGTCTCAAACTGCTGACTACATGATCCTCCCACCTCCACCTTCCAAAGTGCTGGGATTACAGGTATGAGCCACCACACCAGCCCAATTGTACTCTTTTAGTTTTAGTTTAGTTTAGTTTGTTTTTGGGTTTTTTTTTTTTTTTTTTTTTTTTTTGAGACGAAGCTTCACTCTTGTCCAGGCTGTAGTGCAATGGCGTGACCTCAGTTTTCTGCAAACTCTGCCTCCCAGTTCAAATTATTTTCCTACCTCAGCCTCCCGAATAGCTGGGATTACAGGTGCCCACTATTATGCCCAGCTGATTCTTGCAATTTTATTAGAGAAGAGGTTTCACTGTGTTAGCCAGGCTGGTCTCGAACTCCTGACCTCAGGTAATTTGCTCTCCTGGGCCTCCCAAATTGGTGGGATTACAGGTGTCAGCCACTGTGCCTGGCTTCTTTTAGTTATTTTTAAATGTACAATTAAATTATTACTGAAGCTGGGCATGGTGGCTCACGCCTGTAATCCCAGTACTTTGGGAGGCTGAGGTGGGTTGATCACTTAAGGTCAGGAGTTCAAGACCAGCCTGGCCAACATGGTGAAACTCCTCCTCTAATAAAATTACAAAAATTGACCAGGCACTGTAGTCCCAGCTACTCAAGAGGCTGAGGCAGGAGAATAATTTGAACTGGGAGGCAGAGGTTGCAGAAAACTGAGGTGAGATCATGCCACTGCATGCCAGCCTGGGTGACAGAGTAAGATTCCATCTCATAAAAAAAATTATTGACATAGTCATCCTGTTGTGCCATCAATCTTGTACTGTCTTTATGTTCCCCTTGCAACCCTCCCAGAGGCAAAGGATTTCTGAGGATCAGAGAGGGAAATGGGCTTGCCTGGGGTCACACAGCAAGCTTGAGCAGAGCTGGGAGAGATTTTCTGGCCAGTGGGGTTTGCTTCTTCCTTAACCTTGAGGTGGCTGCATGTCTGAGTAGATCTGATCCTGGTGGTGCTCCAGGGCTCTGAACGCCTGTCTTTCCCCTGCTGTTCATCTTCTTTCAGGGTCCCCCTGGAAACCCAGGAATTCCAGGCCTCCCAGGAGCTGATGGCCCTCCGGTGAGAACCAGGAGCTGGGAAAAGGAGGAAGGAGAAAGGGGAAGCTTGGGAATTGGAATGGCAAATTTTGGCCTCTGATAACTTAGAATGTTTCTTCCCCAGGGTCACCCAGGCCATGAGGGCCCCACGGGAGAGAAAGGAGTCCAGGTGAGTGACCAGGAGGTTAGACAAGATTGGGAACAAGGGTCAGGAGGCAGGGCCTGGAGTCACGGGCCACAGAGGAGAATGATGGAGGCTCTCGGAATGTGGAAAGGATTGGCTAGAATGGCACTGACCTTGTCTTTCTCCCAGGGTCCACCAGGGTCGGCAGGCCCTCCAGGCTATCCTGGACCTCGAGGAGTGAAGGTAGGTGATATTGGGGGCTTGCAAGTAAGAGTGATTTACCAGCTTTGGGTTCAGGGATGCAGCTCCATTGGAAACTTCTGGATGTGTGCAGAAGGGAATCACACAGGCCAGATGTAGTGGGAGTGGGGTTTGGAGCTGCACAGCCAAGGACAGCCTTACAGTGTGGTTGTCACCTTGTTGAGAAGAGTTAAGCCCATTAGAGGCTGAACACATTTCTTTTTCTTTTTCTTTTTTTTTTTTTTTTCTTTATTTTTTGAGACAGAGTTTGTGGCCAGGCTGGAGTACAGTGGAGCCGTCTTGGATTACTGCAACCTCTGCCTCCTCCCGGGTTCAAGGAATTCTCTTGCCTCAGCCTCCCAGGTAGCTGGGACTAAAGGCATGTGCCTGCACGCCTGCCTGATTTTCGTATTTTTAGTGGAGGAAGGGTTTCACCATGTTGGCCAGGTTGGTCTCGAACTCCTGACCTCAGGTGATCTGCCTGCCTTGGCCTCCCAAAGCGCTGGATTGCAGTTGTAAACCACTGCACCTGGCCCGAGAATTGTGTTCTAACCCAAGCTCAGAACCATATAATCTACAAGCACAGTAATGCTGAGTTAAGCCAAGAGCTGCACCCTGGCTAAATAGAGGTACAGGGGCATTAGAGTTCACGTTCATATGGAAGCTGAGTCCAGTGACATTGTAGCCAAGTACAGATGTAATTTACCTGAACATGTGTGCATTAGACAAGCTTTGTCACACTGTAATCAAGGAATCAGCTACACTGCAGCAGGCCACAGAGTCTGGCAAGCATCACCCTCAGAGTTACATTGTAGCCAGGCATAGTTACATTTTAAAAATCATTTTTTAAAATGTTTTATTTTAGAGAGACCTAGCCTTCTCTGTTGACCATGCTGGAGTAGAGTAGCATAATACTGGCCCACTGCAGCCTTGAACTCCTGGGCTAAGTAATCCCCTCACGTTAGCCTCCTGAATGGCTAGGACTATAGGCATGTGCCATCAGGCTTGGCAGTTTTTTCGTTTGATGATGATGATGGTGGTTGAGACAGGGCTGTTGTCATTGTTGGAATACAGTGCCACCATCAGTTTGCTCATGAAGCCTGGAGTCCCAGCCGCAATCAATCCTCCCAGCTCACCCTCCTGGGTAACTGGAACTACAGGTGCATGTCACCATATCCGGCTTTTTTTTTTTTCTTCTTCTTCTTTTTGTACTTTTTGTAGAGATGAAGTTTTCCCATGTTGCCCAGGCTGATCTGAAACTCCTGGGCTCAAGCGATCCTCCTGCCTCTGCCTCCCAAAAAGGTGGGATTACAGGCATGAGCCACCATGCCCAGCCTGCAGTTCCATTAATTGACCCCCATGTTGTAGCTGAGTTTGGTTACATTGTAGCCAAAGCTAGAGAGCAACTGTTGTGGGGCCATCAGCCCAATTACATTTTGATCAAGTGAATTTCTCTGTGGCTGGCTATATTGTATCCAAGTGCCGTTTCATTGCTGAGCTCAGATACATCGTAGCCAAGTACAGTTTTCAGAACTGGGTGTGAGCAGCATCCAGACTTGCACTGAGCGTTCTCTCCTTAGCCAAGCACAGAGTCGCCTTGTAGCTGGCGTGGGGAACATTCCTTTGCCTGTGTAATGAGGTCCGGGCCTGGAATGCTCATCTGCCTTCTCCTGCCAGAAGGAACTGTGGACAAAGTGTCTCCAGGAGACCGGAATCACTTACTTGGAAATTTGGCTGTCCCCACACACCCCCGCACAGATGACCTTGGGAGGCCTCCAGTGGGGAGGGAGGGGACTCCGGGGAAAGATCATTTCTTCTGAAGCTGTCCCTCCCAGCTTCTGCCTAGCATCCTTTTGGGGACTGTCCTGGCTGCTTTAGAGCAGGGGACTGAGTTTGGGGTCCTTCTTAAGCAGGGCAGAGGCCTGAGAGCCTTTTTATTTTTCAGGGCACTTCAGGGAACCGGGGCCTCCAGGGGGAGAAAGGCGAGAAGGTGAGGAGAGAAGGAATTCATTCTGGGAGAAGGACCCCCCAGTCATAGGGTCCTGGTGGCATCCCTTCCCCGAGGCCCTCACTGCTAGCCTCTGTCTCTCCCACCAGGGAGAGGACGGCTTCCCGGGCTTCAAGGGTGACGTGGGGCTCAAAGGTGATCGGGTAAGACCAGCTGCAGATGAGGGGTGGTGTGGTTCTATGGGGCTGGAGGAAGACAGCAAGGGGATGACCTGGAGCTAGACAGAGCAGGAAGGACAAAAGATTAATATTAAAGATTCTCCTTTCTCTTCCAGGGGAAGCCTGGAGCCCCAGGTCCCCGGGGAGAGGATGGTCCCGAGGGGCCAAAGGGGCAGGAGGGGCTGGCTGGCGAGGAGGGGCCCCCAGGTTCAGCTGGGGAGAAGGTAAATGACTCTCCACCCTCCAGCCTCCCACAGTCAGGGTGTCCCCAGCCTTCTCCCTCTGCCCTTTGCCCTTGCCCTTTTATTATGCCTCCGACATCACGAGGCTGCTACCAACCTTGTCATCCTGATTCCTCAGCTCAGCATTACAGAACAATTTATTGCACGTAACTTAGGTGTTTATCTCCATAACTGCCACATGCAATAGGCATTTTCATCCCATTTTACAGACAAGGAAAACTGAGGCTTGGAATGGCTGAATGGCCTGCCCAAGGATGTGCCCCTAGCAGGCAGGAGCCAGGACTTGAAACTTGTTGCCCCAACTCCCATTCCATTAGCCCGTTCGCCATGCCCCAGCCAGCCTGACCTTTCTGCCTCTGACCTCCAGGTTGCAATTTCTCACCTTTGTCTCATAATCTCTCTGCAGGGCAAGCTTGGGGTGCCAGGCCTCCCAGGTTATCCAGGACGTCCTGGATCTAAGGTAGGAAGCTGGAGCTGGCGGTAGAGTTGGAGATGGGCAGGATTCAGAGACTAACATCTGGGGGCCCAGGCTGTGGTCTTGGGGGATGAGCTGCCCACCCCAAGGGTCATTGAAAGAATGCAAAATATGGGCTTTGCCCAGGCATAGTGGCTCATGCCTGTAATCCCAGAGCCCTGAGAAGCTGAGGTGGGAGGGTTGCTTGAGCCCAGGAGTTCAAGACCAGACTGGACAACAAGGCAAAACACTGTCTTTACAAAAACATACAAAAATTAGCCAGATGTGTCTGTGAATGGTAGCTCATGCCTGTAATCCTAACACTGTGGGGGTAGAGGCAGATGGATCACTTGAGATCAGGAGTTTGAGACCAGCCTGGCCAATGTGGTAAAACCCCATCTCTACTAAAAATCCAAAAAAATTAGCCAGGCTTGATAGCAGGTACTTGTAATCCCAGCTACCCGGGAGGCTGAGGCAGAATTGTTTGAGCCCAGGAGGCAAAGGTTGCAGTGAGCCAAGAGTGTACCACTAGCCCGGGCGCGGTGGCTCATGCCTATAATCCCAGCACTTTGGGAGGCCGAGGCGGGTGGATCACAAGGTCAAGAGATTGAGACCATCCTGGTCAACAAGGTGAAACCCCGTCTCTACTAAAAATACAAAAATTAGCTGGGTATGGTGGCACGCGCCTGTAGTCCCAGCTACTGAGGAGGCTGAGGCAGGAGAATTGCTTGAACCCAGGAGGCGGAGGTTGTGGTGAGCCATTGCACTCCAGCCTGGGTAACAAGAGCAAAATTCCATCTCAAAAAAAAAAAAATTGCACCACTGCACTCCAGCCTGGTGATAAAAGGAGATACCATCTTAAAAAAAAAAATAGCCAAATGCGGTCCCAGTTACCTAGCTGCTTGGGAGGCTGAGATGTGAGGATCACCTGAGCCCAGGGAGATTGAGGCTGCAGTGAGCTATGATGGAGCCACTGTACCCCAGCCTGGGCGACTCTGTCTCAAAAAAATTTTTCAAAAAGTGAGCTTTGGTGCTGGGCACAGTTGATCCCAGAACTTTGGGAGGCTGAGGCGGGTGGATCTCGAGGTCAGGAATTCAAGACCAGTCTAGCCAAGATTGTGAAACCCCATCTCTACTAAGAATACAAAAATTATTCAGGCATGGTGTCAGGTGCCTGTAATCCCAGCTACTCTGGAGGCTGAGCCAGGGAATTGCTTGAACCCAGGAGGCGGAGATTGCAGTGAGCCGAGATTGCACCACTGCACTACAGCCTGGGCAATGGAGTGAGCCTTCCTTCATTTCAAAAAAAATGAGCTTTGGCATCAGACAGACTTGGGCTCAAATACCCTCTTACCTGCCACGTGATATTGGGCAAGTTTCTTGAGCCTGTTTTCTCTGCTGTGAAACATCCCAGTAATTTCTACCTCATCAATTTGATTACAATAATGTTGATCATGGTGACAATGACAATGATTATAAAACTGTAGAATCCTTTTATTTGACATGATTAAGTTTCATTCACCAACAGTCAGTTAAGGGGGAGAATCATAGAATCATGAAATACACATCTTACATATCTTGAATTAATTATAACTTGTAGTCAAATGTACTTATGCAGAAACATTCTTACATAAAAACAACATTTGTTTGCCAGTGTTTCGATGGGTGAGGATACTGATGAGATTCATTTTTCTGCCTAAACTATATCCATATTATATCACTGATGAGTTCTGTTTCTACAGAGTAGAGCAGGAACATAAAGACATTTGGGGCCAGGCACAGTGGTTCACACCTGTAATTTCAGCACTTTGGGAGGCCGAGGTGGGTGGATCACCTGAGGTCAGGAGTTCACCACCCCCCTGGCCAACATGGCGGAACCTCATCTCTACTAAAAATACAAGAATTAGCTGGGCATGGTGGAGGGCGCCTATAATCCCAGCTACCCAGAGGCTGTGGCAGGAGAACTGCTTGAGCCCAGGAATTGGAGGTTATAGTGAGCTGAGATCATGTCACTTACTCCACCCTACACAACAGAGTGAGACTCTGTCTCAAGAAAAAAAAAAGACATTTGGGAAGATATTTTAGTGCAGAATCCTCAGAGTTCCATATTTTTGCTCTATGGAACTACATTGAATTTGGCAGCACTTTTGTGTGTGTGTGATTTCCCTTCACGTTGAATCCTTTCCCTTTAACTAGTTTTTTCTTTTTTCTTTTTCTTTCTTTCTTTCTTTTTTTTTTTTTTTTGAGACGGAGTTTCACTCTTGTTACCCAGGCTGGAGTGCAATGGTGTGATCTCAGCTCACCGCAACCTCCGCCTCCTGGGTTCAGGCAATTCTCCTGCCTCAACCTCCTGAGTAGCTGGGATTACAGGCACGCACCACTGTGCCCAGCTAATTTTTTGTATTTTTAGTAGAGACGGGGTTTCATCACTTTGACCAGGATGGTCTCGATCTCTTGACCTCGTGATCCACCCGCCTTGGCCTCCCAAAGTGCTGGGATTACAGGCTTGAGCCACCGCGCCCGGCTCTTTTTTCTTTTTAATGATCGGGGAAAATCTTTTAACTTAGTTTTAATAGATAACTTTTCCTTCCTTCCTTCCTTCCTTCCTTCCTTCCTTCCTTCCTTCCTTCCTTCCTTCCACCCTTCCTTCCTTCTTTCCTTCCCTCCCTCCCTCCCTCTCTCTTTTCTTTTTTCTTTCTTTCTTTTCTTTTTCTCTTTCTTTTCTTTCAGACAAGGTGTCACTCTGTCATTCAGGCTCAAGTGCAGTAGTACAATCATAGCTCATTGCAGCCTCCAATTCTCGGACTCAAGAGTCCTCATGCCTCAGCCTTCTGAGAGGCTGGGAACCACAGGCACACACCACCATGCCTAATGGTTTTTTAAGTTCTTTACAGAGACAGCGTCTTGCTATGTTGCCCAGGCTGGTCTCAAACTCCCAACTTCAAGTGATTCTCCTACTTCAGCCTCCCAAAGTGCTGGGATTACAAACATAAGCCACTGTACTTGGCACAGACTAAGGTTTTAGAAAGTCCTTGTGTGCATGTGTGCAGGATCCTTGAAGAGCGTAGGGGCCAGCTGTGGTGGCTCACACCTGTAATCCCAGCACTTTCAGAGGCTGAGGTGGGAGAATCACTAGAGGCCAGGAGTTCGAGACCAGCCTGGGCAACACAGTGAGACCTCATATCTATTAAAAAATTATTTTAAAAATTAGTTGGGCATGGTGGTGTGCACCTGTAGTCCCAGCTATTCAGGAGGTTGAGGTAGGAGGATCACTTGACTCAAGAAGGTGGAAGCTGCAGTGAGCTATGATTGTACCACTGCACTCCAGCCTGGGTGACAAAGTGAGACTCTGTCTCTAAAGAAAAGGAAAAAAAAATGAGTATAGGGACCATGGAGCCCCTAGATGGGAAGGGAGGGTAGAGGGAGCCTGGAATGGAATTTGAGACTGGATGCCACCCGCACCCAGGTGACTTGGCAAATCTCTTTTCTGATCTGAACTCAGTCTGCACAGTGAAGAGTGTGAGAGGATAGCAGAGCTTCTGATGTCTTCCCCCAAGTGGAGGGAAGGTTCCTCCGGCATGGACTGGAGTCAGTTAACAAATATTAAAAAGCACTCACTGTGTGCCAGGCAGTGGGGAGTAAGACCAGTGAGCTATGTCCCAGTGAAGGAAAACAGGCATTGAATAAGTGACTAAGAGTCATTTCAATGCAAGAGTTCTTGGGAAAACAAAATAGCACAATGTGACAGACAGAGGGTGACTTGGGCAATGTGTGAAAGTCAGGATGGCGGAAGAAAGGCATTCTCAGGAGGTGACATCTGAGTGAGACCTAAATGGCCAGGAGTGGCTGACTGTGTGGAGACCTAGAAGAACAGCATTTCAGGCAAAGAGAGCAGCCAGTGCAAAGGCCCTGAAGCAGGAACATACTGCTGTGCCCAAGGAACATCGAGGAGGCCAGTTTTGCTGGAGAGAAATAAGAAGGGAGGAGAGGAAGGGAGAGGAGAGAAGAGGGCTGCCTTGGAGGAGGCTGGGGCTGGAGACCAAGGAAGCTTCTGGAATCAGTGACCTGGAAATGCCCCAAAGGACGGTATGAGGGGTCAGTTCCATGCACCACTCACTCTTTACCCTCATGTCTTCTTTCTAATTCTCTCCACTCAGGGATCCGTTGGATTTCCGGGGCCCCTGGGACCCATAGGAGAGAAAGGGAAGTCGGTGAGTCATGACCAGGGTAAGGGAGAGGGGCTTGTCCGAGGGGAACAGCATGTGTGGACGTGCCTGATGATGGTGGACCCTGGGTGTCTGTGTCTATGCCTGGAAGCACTTATGTGCACACATGCTATTATATGCAATGCATGACACATGTAAGTGATCACACATGGTATTACTGTAAATATGACCATAAGTACATGTATGTGTGTTTCATCTGTCTTTCAATATAGATCAGACAAGGTTTGAGTACTGCAGCCTGCAGGCCTGTGCCTGGGCAAACAAGGGCATGGTGGTGGGCATAAATGTGTGCAAGAAGCTTGTACACACATGTGAAAGGACATGTGTATACACGTGTGTGCTTCTGTGCACACTGAGTGATGTGTATACAGGCATGTATTGTATTCATGTTGCTATGTGTGTATTGTAATAGTGTTAATGAACATTGTATACATGTACATGAGTGTACGTATGCTGCTGTGCTTACCAGGACAAGGTCCTCAGATGAATCCAGGCATGCATGTGTTTACAGGGGTATACATGTGTACAAAAGATCTATTGTATGATGAGTTCTTTGTCTCATCTTCAGGCTATGGGTTGCCAAATGCATGCCATGATTGCAAGCAATCATGTATGCATACTGCACAGCTGTGATAAATATATGTCTGTAGGCAAACATGCTTGCACATTTGGACTCTGTAGATGCAATGAGAGCTGTAATTGTGTGTTTGTGATCTTTGCGTGGCTGTGAGTGTAAGTTGTATTTGTGTGTATGTGTATGACTGAAAGGCTTGTGAATGAATGTGTGGCTGACACCTTTCTGGGTCTGTGACTAGGTGCCGTTTTGTGTTTGTCCTGCCTTCGCACTCTAATTCTCTTTTGCTTTCTCTCTTACAATTTATTTTCAGGGAAAGGCAGGACAGCCAGGGCTGGAAGGAGAGCGGGGACCACCAGTAAGAAAATAGAGAGTGCCCCTACCCCGCTGGGACTTCAGGACAGGGCTGGGAAGGAGAGGTGGTGGAGGGATCATCAGTGGGCAGGGAAAGGGTTTCAGTTATATCAATGACCCTGGTGGGGTGGGAGAGGGAGTCACAAGGGGAGGGGACCTGGAAGACTCGGTCCCATCTCCCAGGCTCCCCCACCACCTCACATCTGATCTTTGCCTTTTTTTTTTTTTTTTTTTTACTCAGGGCTCCCGTGGAGAGAGGGGGCAACCAGGTGCCACAGGGCAACCAGGCCCCAAGGTATGGGATGGTTGGGGATGGTTGGGCAATCAAGGCCCCCCAGGCCCCAGGCTCAGCTAGTCCCTCCCAATTTTTCTCAGTTGAGTTTGTTCTGGGGCCTGAGTCTCATTTACTCTGTCCTAGGGTGATGTGGGCCAGGACGGGTCCCCTGGCATCCCTGGAGAAAAGGTGAGTGTGTGTGCGTGTGTGCGTGTGTGTGTGTGAGAGAGAGAGAGAGAGAGAGAGACTCTGAGTGGAGGACAAGCCCAGGAGATGAAGAGATATTATAATGCAGTGGGAAGACCACAGCTTCATTGGGCATGGTGGTGCCTGCCTGTAGTTCTAGCTACTCGGGAGGCTGAGATGAGAGCATCACCTGAGCCCAGGAGATGGAAGCTGCAGTGAGCTATGATCACACCACTGCACTCCAACTTGGGTGACAGAGCAAGACTCCATCATTAAAAAAGAAAAAAGAAGGAGCACAGCCTCTGAAGTCAGAGAGCCATGAGTTCAAGTCCTGACTCTGCCACTCACCTACTGTGTGACATTGGGCAAGACACTTAACCTCTCTGTGCCTTAGTTTTCTCCTCTGTAAAATGGAAGTAACCTTAGTCTCCATCCTAAAGGGCTGCAGTAGTTAATAAAATGACTTGCTATGCGGAGCCTGGCAGGCAGTAAGCACTCAGTATGTGCTGGCTCCTGTTGTTGCTGTGTCTGGCTCAGGGAGTGGGCAGTCAGGCAGGAGGGATGAGATAATGACTTCAGTTCCATTTCAGGGCCTCCCTGGTCTGCAAGGCCCTCCAGGATTCCCCGGGCCAAAGGGCCCCCCTGTGAGTGACGTCACCCTCATTGTGGATCAGGCGGGTGGAGGATGTGGGAAGGGAGGAAGCCCTGTATCTGTGCCCCAACTCTTTCCTACCTCATCCCCCAGGGTCACCAAGGTAAAGATGGACGACCAGGGCACCCTGGACAGAGAGGAGAATTGGTGAGTAACCCCTCAACCTTTGATACCTGATCCTTTTTTTTTTTTTTTTTTTTAATGGGATGGAGTCTCGCTCTGTCGCTCAGGCTAGAGTGCAGTAGGGCGATCTCAGCTCACTGCAACCTTCGCCTCCGGGGTTCAAGCAATTCTCCTGCCTCAGCCTCCCGAGTGGGACTACAGGCGTGTGCCACCATGCCTGGCTATTTTTTGTGTTTTTAGTAGAGACGGGGCTTCATCATGTTGGCCAGGCTGGTCTCGAACTCTTGGCTTCGAGTGACCCCACCCACTTCGACTTCCCAAAGTGCTGGGATTACAGGCGTGAGCCACTGCGCCTGGCCAGATTCCTGATCCTATCAGGCCTTTCCCGTCTCCCCCTCCCCCATCCCTTTCCCATGTAACACCCCCTCTCACCATTTAATTTTTCTCTCTAGGGCTTCCAAGGTCAGACAGGCCCGCCTGGACCAGCTGGTGTCTTGGGCCCTCAGGTCAGCGTGGACTCCTTAAACTTCCCTTGTTTTGTACCAGTTGGGGGATATTTAGAAGGCAGCTGGACACCTGAGCATCTCCCCCAGGCCACCCTCACTCAAGAGGAGCCTTCTTCCTCACCAGGGAAAGACAGGAGAAGTGGGACCTCTGGGTGAAAGGGGGCCTCCGGGCCCCCCTGGACCTCCTGGTGAACAAGGTCTTCCTGGCCTGGAAGGCAGAGAGGGAGCCAAGGTGAGACACTGTCTACTGGAGATCGTGGCTGAACATCCAAGATCAACCAAGGGCTCAGAATCAGTCTCGTGGGGAAGGGGCCCTGAGTCACAGACTGGGAGGAGACAGCCCCTCCCTGGAGCTTGACTTCCCGCCTTTCCACTTCTGCAGGGGGAACTAGGATCACCAGGACCCCTTGGGAAGGAAGGGCCAGCTGGACCCAGGGGCTTTCCTGGCCCCAAGGGGGCCCCTGGGGACCCAGTGAGTATCTTTGGAAACCCTCTTGCCTGTCCCTTAGAGAAGGAAAGGATGGGGGGCCGCAGGGGGATGGAGGAATGGCATTTAGAGTAGGGGAAATGATGAAAGAAAAAAGATGGCGGCGGGAACTGGGAAAGGCAGACCCCTCAAAGCTCAGGAGAGGAGTGAGGACTGTGAGCTCCCCCTAGAGGAAAACAGGACTTGGGGACACCCTTGGGAGTCTCTTGACTGTAAATTATCTCCTCCTTCAGGGACCTACTGGTTTGAAGGGTGACAAGGGACCCCCAGGGCCCGTCGGGGCCAATGTAAGTATAACCCTATGTGCTGGGGAGGGGGCAGGGTGGAGGGGACTCAAGGTGTCTTGGAAGCTTGACACTGTCGTGATAAAACCCATGATGGAGACCGAGGTGGGTGGATCAGTTGAGGTCAGGAGTTTGAGACCAGCCTGACCAACATGGTGGAAACCTCTTTCTACTCAAAATACAAAAATTAGCCAGACATGGTGGTGGATGCCTGTAATCCCAGCTACTCTGGAGGCTGAGGCAGGAGAATCTCTTGAACCTGGGCGGTGGAGGTTGTAGTGAGCCGAGATCAGTTCTGTTGCTCACTGGCTGGGCAGTTGTATTCCTTGGCAAGCCTCAGTTTCCTTGTCTGTAAAATAGCCATGATGAGAAGCCTCATCTCAAGTATGATCACAAGCCTCAATGAGACAATTTATCCAACAAATACTTACCTGTGTGTTGGCCACCAACATATAAAAACCCTTTTTCTTGGGCCAGGCGTGGTGGCTCATGCTTGTAATCCCAGCACTTTGGAAGGCTGAGGCTGGAGGATTGCTGGAGCCCAGGAGTTTGAGGCCAGCCTGGGTAACATAGCAGACTCTGTCTCTACCAATACATACATACACATATATATACATATATCCATACACACAAATACATATGTATGTATGTGTGTATATGTGTATATATGTATATAAATATATGTGTGTGTATATATGTAGATAAATACATGTATGTGTGTATTTATATGTGTGTGTCTGTGTGTGTGTATAGGCTGCCAAGAGGACTTTGGCTTTTGCTCTAAGTGATATGGGAACCATGGAGTGTTCTTGAGCAGAAGAGGAACGTGCCTTGCCCCTCACATGCTCACAGGCACCTCTGGCTGCTGCAGGAAGGGAACGAGTTAGATACCATCCTGATAATCACAGAACTCAGTGCCTGGTGGCTTAAAAACCCTCCATAAAGGAGGGCTACTGCTCATATTATTCTTGATCTGTTACCTCTGTTTTCAGGGCTCCCCTGGTGAGCGGGGTCCTTTGGGCCCAGCAGGAGGCATTGGACTTCCTGGCCAAAGTGGCAACCAAGGCCCCATTGGGCCTGCAGGCGAGAAGGGGTCCCCAGTAAGTGACCTGCCCATCCCATTCCTAGGGCCCCCTCAGGGTCTGGCCGTGCCACATCCCAGGACTGGGCTCCTGCAGGACATTCCTCCCCTGACATCCCCCTTTCCATTCCCCACAACAGGGAGAACGTGGTCCCCCTGGCGCCACTGGCAAGGATGGGATCCCAGGGCCCTTAGGGCCTCTGGGACCCTCTGGAGCTGCTGGGCCTTCTGGCGAGGAAGGGGACAAGGTGAGGGGTTCACAGAGAGAAAGGGTCCAGGGGAGAATGGGGGTGAATGGCAGCTGGGTCCTTCATCCCATTTCCTCTGCAGGGGGACGTGGGCGCCCCCGGTCACAAGGGGATCAAAGGCGATAAAGGAGATGCGGTGAGTGGAGATCCCCAGTGAGGCGGGGCGGGCAGGTAGCAGAAGAGAGGAGGCCAGGGACGTAGAGATCATTTCTATGGGGTAGGAGAGGCCATGGAGTTTCCTGCCTTCCCAGGCACCATCTTGACACCTACATGCAACAAAAGGTACTTGAGCTGGCTAGAGCAATGGGGCCACAGAACCCAACTGCAGACAGGCTAAGGATAGCTGGGGCTCCTGAAGAACTGGAAAGGCACTGGGGTGGGGGTGAACTCCTTCTCCCTTCTTAGTGACACGTTCTTCCCTCTGCCTGTGACTCCGCATGGCAGGCGCTGAGGCATCTGATTCCAGTGTCTCCCATCACTGAGCCAGCTTTGCCCCTGGTCTTGGTAGAACTTGTGGGGAAAGATCCTGATGGCCAGGGCTGGGCTTAGGACAGATGTCTGTCTCTGGTCCCATTAGCTGGTGGCTGAGAAGCCAGGATTTGGGGGGATGCAGCTGTTGCTGCCGGGTAGGGGAAGTTGTTCTCATGAAGGGTGTGGGCAGGGAGGTGCTGATTGATATTTCCAGTGCCCTCTCTGATCTTAAACCTGAGGGAGTTTTTTATTCTGTTTCCTGTTCTCCCAGGGCCCACCTGGACCAGCAGGGATACGGGGTCCTGCAGGACACCCAGGTCCCCCAGTGAGTGCTTACGGCTTTGTTGTCCTTCTCTGGACCCTTGATGGGAAGGGATACTGGGTGCAAATGACAGTGGAAACTCACCGACTCAATTGCAACCCCAGACCCAACCCTGGTCCTCCCCCAATGCCGACACCCGGTGTGAACTCAACCCCAGAATCTGACTCAATCCCAACCCAACCATGTGTCCCCTCAATACCAACACCCAATGTGAACGCACCCCGAGTCTGATTGAGTCTCGACCTCATCCTCAACCTTAATCTGCCCCCCTATATTGATGCCCAATGTGAATTCAACCCTACAATTGGACTCAGTTCCAACCTAAACCCAGCTCTGAACCCCATTTTAGCCCCATCTCAACTCTGCTCATGACCTTAACCTCAGTCCTACTCAAACCTGATCTTCGTCCAGGCGTGGTGGCTCCTGCCAGTAATCCCAGTACTTTCGGAGGCCAAGGCGGGTGGATCACCTGAGGTCAGGAGTTCGAGACCAGCCTGGCCAAATAGCGAAACCCCATCTCTACTAAAAATACAAAAAAAGTTAGTTGGACTTGGTGGCAGGCGCCTATAATCCCAGCTACTCAGGAGGCTGTAACAGGAGAATTGCTTGAATCCAGGAGGCAGAGATTGCAGTGAGCCAAGATTTGCACCACTGCACTCCACCCATCTCAAAAAAAAAAAAAAAGCCAGGCATGGGTGGCACACACTTGTAATCCCAGCTACTCGGGAGGCTGAAGCAGGAGAATTGCTTGAATTGGGGAGGCAGAGGTTGCAGTGAGCCAAGGTCTGCACTCCAGCCTGGATGACAGAGTGAGACTCCTTAAAACAAAATGAAACAGGCCGGGCATGGTGGCTCACGCCTATAATCCCAGCACTTTGGGAGGCCGAGGTGGGTGGATCACAAGGTCAAGAGATCGAGACCATCCTGGTCAACAAGGTGAAACCCTGTCTCTACTAAAAATACAAAAATTAGCTGGGCATGGTGGTGCGCACCTGTAGTCCCAGCTACTCAGGAGGCTGAGGCAGGAGAATTGCTTGAACCCAGGAGGCGGAGGTTGTGGTCAGCCAAGATCGCGCCATTGCACTCCAGCCTGGGTAACAAGAGCGAAACTCCGTCTCAAAAGGAAAAAAAAAAAGCAAAATGAAGCAAGCAAAAACAACCAACCAAACAAATCTCTTAAACAAGCCATGACCCAGACCTCTCCTTTTTGTTTGTTTATTAACAAACTATAGGAACATACAGCCCTATTTTTAACCCCGGCTCTGACCCACTCTTCCAATGCTGACCCCAGACCTGAACTCAGACTTTGAATATGACCCTGGCCCCAACCTTGGCCCCAACCTTAAACCCAATGCTAAATCCCATCTCAACCCCATTTGAACCCTGCCCGTGAACTGAATCCAACTCACTGCTTAACACCTTGACTCAACCCTTGACTTCATTCCAAAGCCCCATTCCTTAACCTGGACCCCAACTCCAAACTCAACCCTGACCCTCCCTAAACTTAATCTGAACCCTGACTCTGACCCTTAACCTCAGTCCTGACCCTTGAGCCTCACTGTACACTAATCCCTGACTCAGATCCCAAATATGACCCTGTCTGCATTCTTCCAGGGAGCAGACGGGGCTCAGGGGCGCCGGGGACCCCCAGGCCTCTTTGGGCAGAAAGGAGATGATGGAGTCAGAGGCTTTGTGGGGGTGATTGGCCCTCCTGGATTGCAGGTAGGTGTCTGGGTTTGGGGTTGGCACCTCTGAGTCTCCCTACCTGGTGCCCCAATCTTGCTTCTTTGTTCCACAGGGGCTGCCAGGCCCTCCTGGAGAGAAAGGGGAGGTTGGAGATGTTGGGTCCATGGTATGCACTCTCAGGGAAAGGTTGGGGGTGGGGGGAGGATGGTGGCGTTATAGGGTTGGGGGAGGCATTAGATTCATTTGAGGGACATTGTCACTTTAAGGTCCTTAAGGGTAAGTAGCATCGAGAGTGGTATCTGTGGTCACCGTGGCCTTTTGGGGGCCATGGAGTCACTGGATACTATTCTGACCCTTCCACAGGGTCCCCATGGAGCTCCAGGTCCTCGGGGTCCCCAAGGCCCCAGTGGCTCAGAGGTGAGAACTCTTGGGGGGCCAAGATGGTTCAGAGATGGTGACACCCATTTCCTAGTAAGAGGATGTAAGAGGATGTTGGGATTCCACAGTCCCATTCCTACCCCTTGCTGTCTCTCCAGGGCACTCCAGGGCTGCCTGGAGGAGTTGGTCAGCCAGGCGCTGTGGGTGAGAAGGTGAGTGGGGGAAAGCAGGGGCTGCATGGGGGGAAGAGGCAAATCCAGTCCTATGGGGCAGGGCCATTCTGGGGAGCCCCTCCCTGTCTGCTAGGATAGGACCTCTCCCCATCCTCACTTTGCCTCTTGCAGGGTGAGCCAGGGGAGGCTGGAGACCCAGGGCCACCAGGAGCCCCGGGCATCCTGGTGAGTGACTATGTGATGTGGTCCCTGCACTCATCTCAGGGAACTCCTGACCCCTGGGCATCTTGGGCCACCTTAAACTCTGTGCAGTCGAAGGTCATCCACTCACCCCTGTCCTGTGGGCATCCCTGATTACCTTGAGGAAGGAAACCTGGAAGGTCTCAGACAGGGCTGCTATGTACAGTTCTGCAGGTTGCACACTGCACAAGACTGCATGGCCCAGAGGATAGGTGAGGGCTCCAATCTGCGTCATGAGTCCTGACTTGAGGATGAGTTGCCCAGAGGGGGCCCATCTTCTAATTCACTCAAGGGCAGCACATGGGCTAGGCCAACCTTGCACATAACCAGTGGGCACCTATACCATCCTGACCTTTCACTGTCATAAGTCCTAGCTCCTTCTGACCTTTGATCCTTGGACAGCCTAGTCTACTCTGAACCCTGACCCCAGAAAAGTCCCAGACCACCCAATGCCTGAATCCAATGCTGATCCTCGATCCCTGGGCAGTCCAGGCCACTCTGACCTCTGACCTGTTTCTGTCAAGGGGCCCAAAGGAGACATTGGTGAAAAGGGGGACTCAGGCCCATCTGGAGCTGCTGGACCTCCAGGCAAGAAAGGTCCCCCTGGAGAGGATGGAGCCAAAGGGAACATGGTGAGTCCTGGGGGGAAGTGGAGGCAGACATGTGAGGAAGCGCTTGAGTGTGCTTGAAGCTCTCCCAAACTTTTTACTGATTTCATAAGCAACCTCCAGAACATGGATGAATGAACAAATGGGTGGATGGATGGATGGATGAATAAACAAGTGGCCAGGTTCAATGGCTCACGCCTGTAATCCCAGCACTTTGGGAGGCCAACGCGGGTGGGTCACAAGGTCAGGAGTTTGAGACCAGCCTGGCAAATATGGTGAAACCCTGTCTCAACTAAAAGAGATACAAAAATTATCCAGGCATGGTGGCATGTGCCTGTAGTCCCAGCTACTTGGGAGGCTGAGGCAGGAGAAATGCTTGAACCTGGGAGGCAGAGGTTGCAGTGAGCCGAGATTGTGCCACTGCACTCCAGAATGGGCGACAGAGGGAGACTTTGTCTCAATAAATAAATGGATGAATAGATGAATGAGTGAATTAATGAATGGATAAGTGAATAAATCAGTGGATAGATGAATATGCGAATGAATAAATGTGTATGAATAAATGAGTGAATTAATGAACGAATGAGTAAATTAATGGATGAACAAGTAGATTAATGGTGCATGAATGTGAATGAATGGATGAATAAATGAGTGGCCAAATGAACAAATGAGTGAGTGAATGTGTGAATGGATGACTGAATGAATGGATAGATGCATAAGTGAACAAAATTACTGAACAGATGAGTGAATGGATAGATGGATAGATGGATGGATGGACGGATGGATGGATGGATGGATGGATGGATGGATGGATGGGTGGGTGGATGGATGAGTAAATTAGTGAATAAATGTGTGAATGAAACAGAAATGGCCGGACACGGTGGCTCACACCTGTAATCCCAGCACTTTCAGAGACCAAGGTGGGCAGATCACAAGGTCAGGAGTTCAAGACCAGCCTGGCCAATATGGTGAAACCCCGTCTCTACTAAAAAAAAAAAAATACACACACACACCAAAGAAACATATATATACAGTGGTTATACATCATTGTATGGCATGAAAGTTGATTTCACAGTGAATCATTCTAACACTGTTGTAAAGGTGAAGATTGAATTGGGTCACATTGGGAGTGGATGTGGGATTTGGTGTTGAGGTGAAGGTTGAGGCCCTTTTGCCACCACAGTAGGGTCTGGGGTGGGTGGAGGTCAGGGAGGGGCTTTAACATCGTTGGGACCTCCACTTGAGTCTCATCGTTCAGAATGTCCCTTCTCTGAGTGTATAGATACATGAATGAATGAATGAATGAATGAATGAATGAATGAATAGACAAGTGAATGGCCAGTTTTCTCTGTGAGTCCCAAGCTGGGAGGCTGTGAGGAGGCTGCAGTGAGACCATGCATGCAGCATTCTTAGCTCAGAGCCTGCACCCATGAAATGGGAGAATGTTTGCTCTACCAGGCCGGGGATTTTATGTTTTGCTCACAAATGTGTCCCCAGAAAGCAAACTGTTCCTGGATACAGTTGATCTGTTTCATAAATGCATGATTGCTCAACAATTCAGAGATGTGATTATTAATCATTCTGTGTTCCAGGGCCCCACAGGGCTCCCCGGAGATCTAGGGCCCCCAGGAGACCCTGGAGTTTCAGTGAGTGTGACCCCCTCTCCTCCCCAATCCTGACATGTTTCCTGATTGTGTCCCCGTCTCCCCACCCCCACAGACCTGGGCACTGACAGTGGAACCAATAACCTTCATTTGCCTCCCAGCCCCACCCCAAATTCTCACGGACCCTCATCACCCCACCCAACTCTGTCTTCCCCCCATACAGGGCATAGACGGTTCCCCAGGGGAGAAGGGAGACCCTGGTGATGTTGGGGGGCCGGTGAGTGGGGGAACAGAGGGTGTGGTGCTGGGAGGGGGTTGGGAAGCTAATGAATGAGTAAATTGGGGGGCAGGGGAGTGGGCTAGTGGGGTACCCAAGGCCCCTGCAGATGCTCCTGCTTCACCTCTCTGGGGACCCCCAGGAATGTGAACAGCTTGAGGGAGCAGGTGGGAGGTGGGAGTGCCCGGTGCTGGGGTGATGCCTGGGGAAAGCTGTCCTCTGGTCCAAGGTGTCCTAAAACAGTGAGGCTCAAACAACATTAGCTGAGACCACAGCTGGTGCCCTTGTCTCCTCCAGGGCCCGCCTGGAGCTTCTGGGGAACCCGGCGCCCCTGGGCCCCCCGGCAAGAGGGTAAGTGATGAGCCACCTCCTGGATCCCTGACCTACCCACAGCCCCCACTCACCTTACAGACCCCACTCACCCCACAGACTCCACTCACCCCACAGCCCCCACTCACCTTACAGATCCCACTCACCTTATAGACCCCACTCACCCACAAACTCCACTCACCCCACAGCCCCCACTCACCTTACAGATCCCACTCACCTTATAGACCGCACTCACCCCACAGCCCCCACTTACCCCACAGACCCCACTCACCCCACAGCCCCCACTCACCTTACAGATCCCACTCACCTTATAGACCGCACTCACCCCACAGCCCCCACTTACCCCACAGACCCCACTCACCTTACAGACCCCACTCACCTTACAGACCCCACTCACCCACAAACTCCACTCACCCCACAGCCCCCACTCACCTTACAGACCACACTCATCTTACAGACCACACTCACCCACAGCCCCCACTCACCCACAGACCCCACTCACCTTACAGACCCCACTCACCCCACAGCCCCCAGTCACCCCTCAGACCCTCAGTCAGCCCCTAGCCCCCCCCACTGTCTTTCCCTTCCCAGGGTCCTTCAGGCCACATGGGTCGAGAAGGTAGAGAAGGGGAGAAAGGTGCCAAGGTGAGTCCCCCTGAAAGGGGGAAGGGTCCCTGAAAAGGGGAAGGGCCAATAGTGGGGCCACCAGGTAAGGACAGACCGTGACCACCCTAGGCACCCACTCCTTCTGGGTCCTGAGTAGTTCTTGGCTGTGGATCAGGAGGCAGGAATCCTCTGACTCTGGCCCCCTCCCTTGCCTGTGTCCATTCCAGGGAGAGCCAGGTCCCGACGGGACCCCAGGGAGGACAGGTCCAATGGGGGCTCGAGGGCCTCCTGGACGTGTGGGGCCCGAAGGTCTTCGAGGGATTCCTGGCCCTGTGGTGAGTGGGGTGAAGCAGGGGTGGGACAGGCTGGGTCCAGCCCCTCCCCCCAACCTGCTTCCAGCTTGCAATCCCATCACCATCTGGAGAGGCTGCCTCTGGTGCATGGTGGCGGGGGGTCCACAGTGGGTTCTGGCAGGGTGCAGCCCACCCCATATTCTGTTTCATCCTCAGGGCGAACCAGGCCTCCTGGGATCCCCTGGACTGATGGGCCCTCCAGGCCCTCTGGTAAGAGACTTGCTTATCCCTGAGGTCCTGGCTCTGAGGACCAATCTGGGCACCCAGTGACCACCTAGTCAGCATTGGTGCAGGCTGACCCTCACTGACTGTCTGAATGTCCATACTGTCTGTGTCTACTAACTTTCTGCTCTGACCCTCCACCCTGATGGTCTACACTGCTGGTCTCCATAGCCCTCTGCTCTGACCCTCCACCCTGACGGTCTACACTGCTAGTCTCCATAGCCCTCTGCTCTGACCCTCCACCCTGATGGTCTACACTGCTAGTCTCCATAGCCCTCTGCTCTGACCCTCCACCCTGATGGTCTACACTGCTGGTCTCCATAGCCCTCTGCTCTAACACTCCACCCTGACGGTCTACACTGCTGGTCTCTATAGCCCTCTGTTCTGACCCTCCACCCTGATGGTCTACACTGCTAGTCTCCATAGCCCTCTGCTCTGACCCTCCACCCTGATGGTCTACACTGCTAGTCTCCATAGCCCTCTGCTCTGACCCTCCACCCTGATGGTCTACACTGCTGGTCTCCATAGCCCTCTGCTCTAACACTCCACCCTGATGGTCTACACTGCTGGTCTCCATAGCCCTCTGCTCTGACCCTCCACCCTGATGGTCTACACTGCTAGTCTCCATAGCCCTCTGCTCTGACCCTCCACCCTGATGGTCTACACTGCTAGTCTCCATAGCCCTCTGCTCTGACCCTCCACCCTGATGGTCTACACTGCTAGTCTCCATAGCCCTCTGCTCTGACCCTCCACCCTGATGGTCTACACTGCTAGTCTCCATAGCCCTCTGCTCTGACCCTCCACCCTGATGGTCTACACTGCTGGTCTCCATAGCCCTCTGCTCTAACACTCCACCCTGATGGTCTACACTGCTGGTCTCCATAGCCCTCTGCTCTGACCCTCCACCCTGATGGTCTACACTGCTGGTCTCCATAGCCCTCTGCTCTGACCCTCCACCCTGATGGTCTACACTGCTGGTCTCCATAGCCCTCTGCTCTGACCCTCCACCCTGATGGTCTACACTGCTAGTCTCCATAGCCCTCTGCTCTGACCCTCCACCCTGATGGTCTACACTGCTAGTCTCCATAGCCCTCTGCTCTGACACTCCACCCTGATGCTCTACACTGCTAGTCTCCATAGCCCTCTGCTCTGACCCTCCACCCTGATGGTCTACACTGCTAGTCTCCATAGCCCTCTGCTCTAACACTCCACCCTGATGGTCTACACTGCTGGTCTCCATGGCCCTCTGCTCTAACACTCCACCCTGATGGTCTACACTGCTGGTCTACATGGCCCTCTGCTCTGACACTCCACCCTGATGGTCGACACTGCTGGTCTCCATAGCCCTCTGCTCTGACCCTCCACCCTGATGCTCTACACTGCTGGTCTCCATGGCCCTCTGCTCTAACACTCCACCCTGACGGTCTACACTGCTGGTCTCCATAGCCCTCTGCTCTGACCCTCCACCCTGATGGTCTACACTGCTGGTCTCCATAGCCCTCTGCTCTGACACTCCACCCTGATGGTCGACACTGCTGGTCTCCATAGCCCTCTGCTCTGACCCTCCACCCTGATGGTCTACACTGCTGGTCTCCATAGCCCTCTGCTCTGACACTCCACCCTGATGGTCGACACTGCTGGTCTCCATAGCCCTCTGCTCTAACACGCCACCCTGATGGTCTACACTGCCCATCTCTACTAACCCTCTGCTCTGACCCTCCACTTTGATGATCTACACTGAGCACACCAACCCACCACCCTGACAGTCTACACTGATCATCCATGCTGACCTTGGCCACTGACCACTCACAGTGTCCATCCTCCAATCAACCCCTCAGTGGCTCTCATCATCCCACCTTGGCCTACACTGACCATGCTTTGACTCCATCCCTGATCATTCCTATTTGAAGTGTGCATAATTTCCCATGTGACCATCCCCCAGCCACCCACACAGACCTTGAGTGTTCACATTTGAGACTCCCTCACTGACCATTGCTCTCCTCCCAGGGGCCCTCTGGCCTCCCAGGGCTGAAGGGAGATGCTGGCCCCAAGGGGGAAAAGGTAAGAATATCATTTTATTATTCTCTTCCCCATCTCCTCCCCTTTTTCCCTCCCTCCCTGGCCAGGAGCTGGGAGATTAGGGCATCCTCTGCTCCCAAACTCATCACCCTAAGGCTCTAGGAGAAAAATCTCCTGCATCCTCCCATGTCCTCCCCTGTCTGTGCCTCTTTTGTCCTCCAGGGCCACATTGGATTGATTGGTCTCATTGGCCCCTCGGGGGAAGCTGGTGAGAAAGGAGATCAGGGGTTACCAGGCATGCAGGGACCTCCTGGCCCCAAGGGAGACCCTGTGAGTGTTCTGCCCTGAGTGGGAGAAATATGTTTGAAGGAGGGGGTGGGTGGAGGAGCTGTTGGGAGACTGTGGGTGTGGGGTCCGGGAAACGTGGGTCTGGATTAATAAGGGTGTGTCTGGGGAAAATAGGGGGTTATATCTGGGAACTGGCAAGTTGGAGGCTGGGTCTGGGGTTTGAGGTCTCTCTGTTGGGGAATTGGAGGCTTGCCTAGGGTTTGGGTCTTTCTTGGATGGTACTGAAGGCTTGTCTAGGGGATCTGTCAGGGCAGTAGGGTGTACCCCACCAATACTGACCCTGATGTCCTTTCCCAAGGGTCCCCCTGGTCCCATCGGCTCTCTGGGCCACCCTGGGCCCCCAGGCATGGTGGTGAGTATGAAGGGAATGTTTTGTGGGATGAGGTCACTATGGCAGACCAGGCTAGGACCTCAGCTCTCCCTGTTTGTGCCCCACAGGGCCCTCTGGGACAGAAAGGCTCAAAGGGGTCTCCGGTGAGTACACCCTCCTTCCCTGGGCTTGTGCAGCCCAGCTCCCACCCCTCCACTGCATGAGAAGCCTCCACGCCTCTGCCTTCATTTCTTTCTTCATTCACGCCATCGTGCCTTTGACAAATATTTATTCAACACCTACTGTTGTATTTCATCAGATCCAAAATGCCGTCAATTATAAGATGTACCATTATTTTATAAGCTGCTAGGAAAGAAAACAGTTCTGCCAAGTAAACGGTGACTTGCCAAAGTTTTTAAGATGCTGATTTCAGAGACATTAAAACATGGAAATTTGTGGCTGGGCGCGGTGGCTCACGCCTGTAATCCCAGCACTTTGGGAGGTTGAGGCGGGCTGATCATGAGGTCAGGAGTTAGAGACCAGCCTGGCCAACATGGTGAAACCCGGTCTCTACTGAAAATACAAAAATTAGCTGGGCATCCTGGTGGGCGCCTGTAATCACAGCTACTCAGGAAGCTGAGGCAGGAGAATCGCTTGAACCCAGGAGGCAGAGGTTGCAGTGAGCCAAGACTGCGCCACTGCACTCTAGCAGAAGAAGGAACGAAGGAAGAGGAAGGGGAAGGGGAAGGAAAGGAAGGGAAGGAAGGGAAGGAAGGGAAGGAAGGAAGGAAGGAAGGAAGGAAGGAAGGAAGGAAGGAAGGAAGAGGAAGGGGAAGGGAAGGAAGGGAAGGAAGGGAAGGAAGGGAAGGAAGGGAAGGAAGGAAGGAAGGAAGGAAGGAAGGAAGGAAGGAAGAAAAATTTGTGTCTCAGTACTGAAAACTATGTCCTTTCCCCAAGGCTGTGTGTGTGTGTGTTGGTGTGTGTGTGTTGGTGTGTGTGTTGGTGTGTGTTGGTGTGTTGATGTGTGTGGGTGTGTGTTGGTGTGTATTGGTGTGTTGGTGTGTGTGTTGGTGTGTGTGTTGGTATGTTGGTGTGTGTGTGGGGGTGTGTTGGTATGTGTGGTATTGGTATGTGTTGGTGTGTGTATTGGTGTGTTGGTGTGTTTGTGCGTGTATTGGTGTGTGTGTTGGTGTGTGGGGGTGTGGGTGTGTTGGTGGGGGTGTGTGTTGGTGTGTTGGTGTGTTGGTGTGTGTTGGTGTGTGTGTGTGTTGGTGTGTTGGTGGGAAGGGTCTCCAAAGACAGAGCTTACCCTCCAAGTGACTTCTCCCTACAGGGTTCCATGGGCCCCCGTGGAGACACCGGACCTGCAGGGCCCCCAGGCCCCCCAGTGAGTTCCCCAGGGAGAGGGGGCTGGGCGCCAAGGCCTAGGGGGAGAGCAAGGACTATGGGTGTCCCCAGAGGCTGTGCCCAGCACTGGGCGAGGCACACACTGGTGTTCAGGGGATGTAGGTGAAGAGGGCAGTTCCCTGCAAAATACCAAGGAAGGTCTGGGCTGGGAGGGGGGTTTAAGGGGACACCCATGGGGGCTCTGACATGGGTCTTGTCTCTCCGACCCCATCTCTCCCTTCCTGTCTCTCTCCATCTCCCTTACCTGTCTCTGGCTCCCCTGCGCCACTATTTCATCTCTTCTCTTTTTCCTGCTCTCTCTCCCTCGGCGTCTGCTTTTCTTGCGGTTTTCTATTTTGTCCTCTTACAACCTGGCTTCTCCCCATCTCTGAACCTGTCTCTTTCCCGTGTGTCTCTCCCTGTCTGCTTCTCTCTCCTTTCTCTGTCTCTGCCCCTTGTTTGTCTCTCTCCCTCTTCATCTCTGCCTGTCTCTCTTTCTCCCGTCTGTTCCTCCCCCATCTCCCCTCTCTTCTCCTCGGTCCCCATCCCCCGCGCCCAGGGTCCCCCTGCTGAGCTGCATGGGCTGCGCAGGCGCCGGCGCTCGGTCCCAGTCCCGCTCCCATTCGTGGAGGGCGGCCTGGAGGAGGTGCTGGCCTCGCTCACGTCGCTGAGCTTGGAGCTGGAGCAGCTGCAGCGTCCTCCCGGCACTGCAGAGCGCCCGGGCCTCGTGTGCCACGAGCTGCACCGCAACCACCCGCACCTGCCTGATGGTGAGGTCCGGTTCCCCCGCCACTGGGATGCGATGCGGGGTGGGGGTGGGGTCCGTCGGGTCTGCCCGGACTCACCCACCCTGCCTGGCTCTGCGGCAGGGGAATACTGGATTGACCCCAACCAGGGCTGCGCGCGGGACTCCTTCAGGGTTTTTTGCAACTTCACGGCGGGAGGAGAGACCTGCCTCTATCCCGACAAGAAGTTTGAGATCGTGAGTGCCCCAAACCTCTCATCCCCTCCCCCAAGAAGGGCTGTTCCCTGTTCCTCACACCCACCCCCACCTTGTCTGCGATGGTATCCTTCCTTCAACTGACATTTATGGAGCACTTACTGTATACCAAGTCCTGTCTCAATAGCTAAGACTACAGCAGAGGATCAAAAAGAAAAAAAAATCAGGCCAGCGTGGTGGCACAGGCCTATAATCTCAGCATTTTGGGAGGCTGAGGCGGGTGGATTGCTTGAGTCAGGAGTTCAAGACCGGCCTGAGCAACATGGCAAAACCCCATTTCTACAAAAATTAAAAAATTGGCTGGGTGCCTGCCACCACACCCAGTTCATTTTTGTATTGTATTTTTTAGTAGAGATGGGGTTTCACCATATTGGCCAGACTGGTCTCAAACTCCTGGCCTCAAGTGATCCGCCCATTTCGGCCTCCCAAAGTGCTGAGATTACAGGTTTGAGCCACCTCACCCAGCCCCATGTTGTTATTTTTAACTGGTCTATCTTCCCCTGGTTTAGTGGAGTTCAGATGCCCAGTGGATGGGAATTTAGACAACCTTGGACTTCCCACTTCCTGGGCCTGGAGCGTAGGCCTTGATCCCTAAACAATTGCTAACATCTGAGGGCCTCCTCTTCAGTCACCTGCTTACCTTCTAGCCCAAAGGGAGAGGCTGGGGCTAGGCACAGTGGTTCATGGTTCATACATGTAATCCCAGCACTTCGGGAGGCTGAGGTGGGAGGATCACTCGAGCTCAGGAGTTCAAGATCAGCCTGGGTGACATAGAAAGACTCAAGCTCCAAAAAAAAAAAAAAAAATCCAGGCACGGTGGCATATTCCTATTGTCCCAGCTACTTAGGAGGCTGAGGTCAGAGGATGGCTTGAACTTTGGAGGACAAGGCTGCAGTGGGCCAGTGATCACACCACTGCACTCCAGCCTGGGTGACAGAATAAGACTCTCAAAAAATAAAAGAAAAAATTAAAAAGCTGGGCATGGTGCACGCTTGTAGTTCCAGCTACTCAGGAGGCTGCAGTGGGAGGATTGCTTCAAAGCCCAGGAGTTTGAAGCTGCAGTGAGCTAAGATTATGTCACTGGATTTCAGCCTGAGTGATAGAGTGAGACCCTGCCTCAAAAATAAATTAATCAATTAAATAAATAAAATGGTATCATCTGGGGACCCAGAGCTCAGTCCCACTGGGGAACCCTGGGAGACTGTGTAGCACAGGCACCTGAGAGTTATCCCCCTTGGAGGCAAGGGACCTGGGGTATCTATCCACCAACTCTCATCAGTCATTGGATGAGGGCTGCCTCAGGGGCATGAACCCCCTTTCCCTGATTGTGCACTGGCAGAGCCCATCTGTCCCAGGAGCCGGAGAACATCCTGACATAGTCACAGTCAGCAGCCTTTGGTGTGAGGAGGTAAATGCAGGTGGGATCTAGGTGGCACCAAGGGCATCTGCAACAGTGACCTTCCCCTTTCTCCTCCAGGTGAAATTGGCCTCCTGGTCCAAGGAAAAGCCTGGAGGCTGGTATAGCACATTCCGTCGAGGGAAGAAGGTGAGTCACCAGAGGCCGAGGTGGGGGTGGCATGGAAAGGGATGGAAACCAGCAGGGGGGCGGTTGAGGGATGGGTTCGTAGAAGTGAGATGAACAGGACAGACTCTCCTCCACCTTCCTAGAGATTGCAGGCTAGAGGTGGGGTGGCAGCAGCATCAGATGTGGAACAGGCAGTCAATTGCCATACAGAATGATGATGCCAGGACAGGGGAAGCACAGGGCATGGTGGAAATTCAGAGGCAGTGCTGGAAAGACCAGAAGGCTTCCTGGTAGAGATCACAGCTCATCCGAAGCCTAAAGAATGCATTGTGTGGCTGGTCGCAATGGCTCACCCAGCACTTTAGGAGGCCAATGTGATTCACGAGGCCGGGTGATTCACGAGGTCAGGAGTTCAAGACCAGGCTGACCAATATGGAGAAACCCCATCTCTACTACTAAAAATACAAAATTAGCTGGGCGTGGTAGCACATGCCTGTAATCCTAGCTACTTGGGAGGCTGAGGCCAGAGAATCACTTGAATCCGGGAGGCAGAGGTTGTGACGAGCTGACAGTGCTCCATTGCACTCCAGCCTGGGCAACAAGAGTGAAACTCCGTCTCAAAAAAAAAAAAAAAAGAAGAAGAAGAAGAAGAAAAAAACTGGATATGGTGGCAGGTGCCTATACTCCCAACTGCTCAGGAGGCTGAGGCAGAGAATTGCTTGAACATGGGAGGCAGAGGTGGCAGTGAGCCAAGATCACGCCGCTACACTCCAGCCTGGGTGACAGAACAAGACTCTGTCTCAAAAACAAACAAAAAAACAGAAGGTATTGTGTTAGCAAGCTAGGAAGGACAAGAACAATTGTTCCAGGGAGAGGGAATGGTATATGCAAAGGCTCAGAGTCAAGACAGGATCTGGTGAATTTGAAGAAGAAAAAGCCACATGGCTGGACACAATGGCTCCTGACTGTATTCCCAGCACTTTGGGAGACCGAGGCAGGTGGATCACTTGAGGTCAGGAATTTGAGGCCAGCCTGGCCAACATGATAAAAACCCATCTTTACTAAAAATACGAAAAATTAGCCGGGCATGGTGGCACATGCCTGTAATCCCAGCTACTCGAGAGGTTGAGGCAGGAGAATTGCTTGAACCAAGGAGGCAGAGGTTGGAGTGAGCCAGGACTGCGCCACTGCACTCCAGCCTGGGCAACAGAGCAAGATTCCGCCTCAAAACAAACAAACAAAAAGCATTGTTAAGATATTTTCTATTTTTTCATATTAGCTCTTCAAAATCTGGTGCAGATTTTACATCACAATTTGAATGCTAAATTTTATTGGCAATACTTGGTCTATATTTAGATTTCGTAAAACCATGGACAACAGTTTAAAAAGTAGATTCAGACTCAAGTTGTTCCGAGCATAAGCTTTCTGGTAACCGGATTGAAGCTCAGTCATTAGTTATGAATTTTTTCTTGTAAAAAACTTAAATGAAGTTGAAAAAGAAAAAAGCCCCAGCCAGGCAGCTGGGCGTGGTGGCTCAGGCCTGTAATCACAGCACTTTGGGAGGCCGAGGTGGGTGGATCACAAGGTCAAGGAATCGAGACCATCCTGGCCAACATGATGAAATCCTGTCTCTATTAAAAATATAAAACTTAGCCAGGCATGGTGGAGCATGCCTGTAGTCCCAGCTACTTGGGAGGCTGAAGCAGGAGAATCGCTTGAACTCGGGAGGTAGAGGTTACAGTGAGCTGAGATCGCACCAGTACACTTCAGCCTGGTCAACAGAGTGGAAAAAAAAAAAAGAAAAAAACGTGCCAGCCAGGCATGGTTGTGTGCACCTGTAGTCCCAGCTGCTTGGGAGGCCAAGATGGGAGGATAACTTGAGGCTAGGAGATGGAGGCTGGAGTGGGCTGGGATTGTGCCAGTGCACTCACCCCTGGGTGAAAGAGCGAGACCCCAACCTCCACCCAAAAAAGGGGGGAAAAAACTAAATAAAGTTAAAAAAAATTCCCTCCTTCGAATCGGCCTCATTTCAAGTGCTCAGAAGCCACATGGTCATTAGACACGTGGCTGCCATATTGGACAGGGCAGAAATCAGGTGTTTAGGAGACAGTGAGGTCTGTAGATCCAGCGGCTCACAAGAGTGGAAGTAGAGTTGTGGCTTCTGCATGGGAATGAGTGTGTTAAAACCCTGAAATGGCGCATGCCTGTAATCCCAGCACTTTGGGAGACCAAGACGGGTAGATCACGAGGTCAGGATCAAGACCAGCCTGGCCAAGATGGTCAAACCCTGTCTCTACTAAAAATACAAAAATGAGCCGGGCATGGTGGCAAGTGCCTGCAGTCCCAGCTACTCCGGGGGCTGAGGGAGAGAACTGTTTAAACCCAGGAGGTGGAGGTTGCAGTGAGCCGAGATAGCGCCACTGCACTCCAGCCTGGGCGACAGAGCGAGACTCCGTCTCAAAAAAAAAAAAAAAAAAAATTCCTGGATTGGTGGATGAAGCAATCAAAATTTGGGAGGTCAGGTGGAGTGGGCATGGAGACCCCCTGGATGGAGAGGGGGATGGGTGGATGCTCAGATGACTTTTGTAGTTCTGCCAGGGATCTCCAGGAGGCTGGAGGGACCTCCTCCGAGATGGCAACATGGGAGGGGTGGCTGCTCTGCCAGCAGGTGGAGACTGGGGGGTGTGGTTCTGCAGAAAACATAGAGGCTCATGGAGCCCCTTCCCCCTCTGCCTTGACCTCCTCCCACCAGTTCTCCTACGTGGACGCCGACGGGGCCCCAGTGAATGTCGTGCAGCTGAACTTCCTGAAACTGCTGAGTGCCACAGCTCGCCAGAGCTTCACCTACTCCTGCCAGAATGCGGCTGCCTGGCTGGACCAAGCCACAGGTGACCACAGCCGCTCCGCCCGCTTCCTTGGCACCAATGGAGAGGAGCTGTCCTTCAACCAGATGACAGCAGCCACCGTCAGTGTCCCCCAGGACGGCTGCCGGGTAAGAGGGTGGGGCAGAGGCCGGCTGGAGAGGGGAGGCAAGACCTCAGCCACCCTCCCCATAACTCGCCATCCCTGTCTTCTCTGTGGACAGCTCCGGAAAGGACAGACAAAGACCATTTTCGAATTCAGCTCTTCTCGAGCGGGATTTCTGCCCCTGTGGGATGTGGCGGCCACTGACTTTGGCCAGACGAACCAGAAGTTTGGATTTGAACTGGGCCCTGTCTGCTTCAGCAGCTGAGAGTGTTTGGGGTGGGAGGGATCATAAGGGAGCCCCAAAATGGGGTGCATTTGGTGCTGAGGCTTTGAAGCCACCCTATTTATCGTTACCTGTGACTCTGGAGCCAATGGGATGTGACTTCGCTCATCACGGTTAGTCATTCCTTCTCCTTTCCAGGGCACTGGTGGCTGGGTTTCCCTGGCCCAAAGGTCCAGCCTCCTCCCACCCCATTTTAGGTGGCAAACTGCAGTCTGGCTCTTTCTCCCCTCCCTTTTCACCCAAGCCTCTACCCCCATCCCTTGAACTCCCATGTAATGAGCTTCTAACTTAGAGCTGATGAACGATGTCCCCCCCCATCCCCAATGCCTGCCTCCTCACTCCTCCATCACTGCCTTTCACACCTTTTGGTGCTACCCCTCCCCAGAGTTAAGCACTGGATGTCTCCTGATCCCAGGCTGGGACCCTCCCCCCCACCCCCTTTGATCCTTTCTATTTCCATGGTGAAAGGGCTGAAGTCAGACTACAGAGGGAAGTGGGACTTCCCTTGACTGAGCTGTTTCTTCTCCTGCCTCAGCCCAGCTCTGCAAATCCACTCCCCGTTCTCCCCACCTGCCCAGGCTAACCTTGCCATGCCAGGTGGTTTGGGGACCAAGATGGTGGGGAGAGAATCAGGATCCTAATGGTGCTGCCCTATTTATACCTGGGTCTGTATTAAAGGGGAAAATACCCTCCTGTTGTAGATTTCATCTGCTTTCTCCTTAGGGAAGGCTGGGATATGATGAGAGATTCCAGCCCAAGCCCGGCCTCCCGTCCCCAGGCCATAGGGCATAATTTGCATCTCAAATCTGAGAATAAACCGATGAACTGTGTTTCTGTCTCTGTGTTTCTTTTTTTTAATTTTTTGTTTTTGTGTTTATTTATTTTTGAGACAGAGTCTTGCTCTGTCGTACAGGCTGGAGTGCGGTGGCACGATCTTGGCTCATTGCAACCTCTGCCTCCCAGGTTCAAGCGATTCTCCTGCCTCAGCCTCCCTAGAAGCTGGGATTGCCGGGCTCTGCCAGCACACCCAGCTAATTTTTTTTTTTTTTTTTTTTTTTTTTGAGACGGAGTTTCGTTGTTACCCAGACTGGAGTGCAATGGCACAATCTTGGCTCACCGCAACCTCTGCCTCCTGGGTTCAAGCAATTCTCCTGCCTCAGCCTCCCGAGTAGCTGGGTCTACAGGCATGCACCATCATACCCAGCTAATTTTTGTAATTTTAGCAGAGACAGGGTTTCACCTTGTTGACCAGGATGGTCTCAATCTCTTGACCTCGTGAACCACCCACCTCAGCCTCCCAAAGTGCTGGGATTATAGGCCTGAACCACCGCGCCCGGCCAATTTTTTGTATTTTTAGTAGACACAGGGTTTCACCATGTTGGCCAGGCTGGTCTTGAACCCTTGACCTCAGGTGATCCATCTGCCTCGGCCTCCCAGAGTGCTGGGATTACAGGCGTAAGCCACTGTGCCTGGCCTTTGTTCATTTTTAGAGACTGGATCTCATTTTGTTGCCCAGGCTGGAGTGCAAGGGCATGATCCTGGCTCACTGCGGCCTCCAACTCTTGGACTCAAGTGATCCTCCTTCCTCAGCCTCCTGAGTACCTGGGACCACAGACATGTACCATCACACCCAGCTGGGATTTTGTTTGTTTTGTGTGTGTGTGTGTGTGTGTGTGTGTGTGTGTAGAGATGGTGCCTTGCTTCGTTGCCCAGGCTGGACTCAAACTCCTGGCCTCAAGCGATCCCCCTGCCTCAGGCTCCTGAGCTGCTGAGATTACAAGCATGAGCACCTCTCCCAACTCCTGATCTCTTTCATCTGGTGTGTGATATATCTCTCCTGGGGTCTTGCTCTTGTCTCATCTGACGTACCTGTTATCACCTATATTAATCAGGTATGTCTTTTGAGAATCCAATTATAATGAGACTCGCTGGAGATTATAGGCCTATTTATTCATCCAGGCTCCTAAAAAAAGTTGAAAATAGCTTGAGATGGGAGGCCCACGTCAGCTTAACCCAGAAGTTTGGCCTCTTTATAAGATTTTTTTTTTTTTTTTTTTTTGAGGTGGAGTCTAGCTCTGTCCCCCAGGCTGGAGTGCACTGCTGTGATCTCAGCTCACTGCAACCTCTGTCTCCCGGGTTCAAGCGAGTCTCCTGCCTCAGCCTCCTGAATAGCTGGGATTACAGGTGCCCGCCACCACACCCGGCTAATTTTTGTATTTTAGTAGAGACAGGGTTTCACCATGTTGATCAGGCTGGTCTCGAACTCCTGACCTTGTGATCCGCCCAACTCAGCCTCCAAAAGTTCTGAGATTACAGACATGAGCCACTATATATATATATATATATGATTTTAATTAGCTGCACATGGAGGAGCATGCCTGTGGTCCCAGCTACTCAGGAGGCTGAGGTGGGAGGGTCACTTGAGCCTGGGAAGCAGAGGCTGCAGTGATCTGAGATTGTACCACTGTGCTCCAGCCTGGGTAACACCACAGCAAGACTTTGTCTAAAAAAAAAAAAAAAGTTTGGTTTGGGATGATTTGAATTAGGAATTAGATGTTGGTTTGAGGTGTGTTCTTTAACTGATTTTTTATTGAGATAGAATTCACATGCCATGAATTCACCCATCTAAGCTGTATAATTAAATGGTTCTTAGTGCATTCACAGACTTGTGCAACCATCAACACAATCAATTTTAGAATTTTCATCACCCCAAAAGATATTCTATACCCACTAGTGGTCACTCCTCATCTCTTTCCAACCTCCCAACTGTAGGCAACTATGAATCTGCTTTCTTTCCCTAAGGATTTGCCTGTTCTGGACTGAAATGTCCATTTCATACAATGGAATCAGGCTGAGTGATCCCAGCACTTTGGGAGGCCAAGGCAGGAGGATGGCATGAGGCCAGGAGTTCCATACCAGCCTGGGCAACATAGCAAGACCCCATCTCTACAAAAATAAAAAGTAAAAACATTAGCCAGGTACAATGGTGCACATCTGCAGTCCCAGCTACTCAGGAGGCTGAGGAGGGAGAATCACTGGAGCCCAGGAGTTGGAGGCTGCAGTGAGCTGTGATCATGCCACTGTACTCCAGCTGGGCAAGAGAGCGAGACCATGTCTCTTAAAGAATAAATAAAAATAAATGGAATCACACAATATGTGGCCCTTTGTGTCTGGCATTTCAGCAAAATGCTTTATAGTGTTTTTTTGTTTGTTTGTTTTCGGGGCAGAGTCTCCCTCTGTCACCCAGGCTGGAGTACAGTGGCACAACCTCAGCTCACTGCAACCTCCACCTCCAGGGTTCAAGCAATTCTCCTGTCTCAGCCTCCCCAGTAACTGGGATTACAGGCACGCACCACCATCCCTGGCTAGTTTTTATATTTTTAGTAAAAAGGGGCTTCACCATGTCGGCCAGGCTGGCCTCGAACTCCTGGCCTCAAGTGATCCGCCCACCTCAAGCTGGGGTTACAGGCATGTGCCGCAGCGCCCAGCTGGTGTCCGGGTCTATTTGGAGCTGCATCAGCACTTCATTCCTTTTTATTGTCAAGTAATATTCAGTCGCCTGCCACGTTTGGCTTATTCATTCATCAGTCGATGGGCAGTTGGATTGAGTTTCATTAGGAGTAATGGAGAACGGGTGCATGTTGAGTTGGGTCAGGTGGGATTGGGTGGGTAGAGGCTTTGGACTTTGAGTTTTCTCCCTCAAACCCAAGGCTGTCTTGCCCTGCTACTCCTGCCACCAGCCCCCTAGGGCCACCCGAAAACTTGTCCTGGATTCCTTCCTTCATTGAATCAACATTGACAAGAGTGCTGACTCCAGGAAGACTGTTGGTGCCCAGAGGTTGACGGTTCATTCATTCATTATTTTTGTAATAAATTATTACGTAAATATGATTAAATACTGCTTTTTAAAATATTATTATTTTTTTTTAGAGGCAGCATCTTGCTCTGTTGCCCAGGCTGGAACGCAGTGGTGCGATCATAGCTCACTGCAGTCACCAAATCCTGGGCTCAGGTGATCCTCCCACCTCAACCTCTCAAATAGCTGGGACTGCAGGCATGTGCCACCACCCAGCTAATTTTTAAACTTTTTTTTTTTTTGAGACGGAGTTTTGCAGTAGTGTGATCTTGACTCACTGAAAGCTCTGTCTCTAGGGTTCAAGTGATTCTCCTGCCTCAGTCTCCCAAGTAGCTGGGACTACAGGCGCGTACCACTACACCCTGCTAATTTTTGTATTTTTAGTAGAGACGGGGTTTCACCATGTTGGCCAGGCTGGTCTCAAACTCCTGACCTTGTGATCTACCCCCTTCGGCCTCCCAAAGTGATTACAAGTGTGAGCCACTGTGCCTGGCCTAATTTTTAAACTTTTAATTTTTTTTTTTTTTTGAGACGGAGTTTTGCTCTTGTTACCCAGGCTGGAGTGCAATGGTGCCATCTCGGCTCACCGCAACCTCCGCCTCCTGGGTTCAGGCAATTCTCCTGCCTCAGCCTCCTGAGTAGCTGGGATTACAGGCACACACCACCATGCCCGGCTAATTTTTTGTATTTTTAGTAGAGACAGGGTTTCACCATGTTGACCAGGATGGTCTCGAGCTCTTGACCTCATGATCCACCCTCCTCGGCCTCCCAAAGTGCTTGGATTACAGGCTTGAGCCACCACGCCCGGCCTAAACTTTTTATTATTTTATTTTTGTTTTTTGATAGGATTTCACCATGATGGCCAAGCTGGTCTTGAACTCCTGACCTCGTGATCCACTCACCTCGGCCTCCCAAAGTGCTAGGATTACAGGCTTGAGCCACCGTGCCTGACCTAAACTTTTTTTAAGAGACAAGTTCTCACTGTGTTGCCCAGGCTGGTCTCAAGCTCCTGGGCTCAAGGGATCCTTCAGCCTCAGCTTTCCAAATTGCTGGGCTCACAGGCGTGAGCCACTATGCCTGGCCTCAGTTAACACTGTTAATCTTACTCATAGTTGCCTTGTTGTCCATATGCCAGACACTGTTCAGCAAATGTTTTCCCTCAATTAATTTTTTTAGCCCACATAACAATGTTTGAGGGATGTTCTATTATTATCTCCATGGTGCAGATAAGGAAACTGAAGAACAGAGAGAGGTGGAATAATTTATCCAAAGTCTAGAACTAGAAAGTGCTGAAGACCACTAACAGATTCTGCTGAACAGAGCTGGGCATAATGACATGCACCTGTCGCCCCAGCTATTTAGGCGCCTAAGTGGGGAGATCTGGAGGCAGTTGGAGCCCGGGAGTTCAAGTCTATATGGGCAAACAGCAAGATCCTACCTTACCTTTTTTTTTTTTTGAGAGTGAGTCTTGCTCTTGTTGCCCAGGCTGGAGTACAGTGATGTGATCTTGGCTCACCACAACCTCCGCCCCCTGGGTTCAAGAAATTCTTCTGCCTCAGCCACCGGAGTAGCTGGGATTGCAGGTGCATGCCACCACGCCTGGCTAATTTTGTATTTTTAGTAGAGATGGGGTTTCTTCATGTTGGTTAGGCTGGTCTCGAACTCCTGCCCGCCTTGGCCTCCCAAAGTGCTGGGATTACAGGCGTGAGCCAACTGTGCCTGGCTTTATCCCATCTCTAAAACAAAACAGAACAACAACAAAAAAACCATTTTGCTAAACAAAAAGCCATTCTCTCTCTTAAGGGAATTTTGGCCATTGCTGTTTTTCAAAATTACATTTCTGGGCTCAGCACTTTACATGTATTCTCTTACCTAATTATCACAGTCCACTTTAAATCTCCCATTCCTTTTATTTTTATTTTTATTATTTTATTATTATTTTATTTCATTTGTTGAGACGGAGTTTCCCTCTTGTTGCCCAGGGTGGAGTGGAACGGTGCGATCTCAGCTCACAGCAATCTGCACCTCCTGAGCGATTCTCCTGCCTCAGCCTCCCGAGTAGCTGGGATTACAGGTGCCCACCACCACACCCAGCTAACTTTTGTATTTTTAGTAGAGACAGGGTTTTATCATGTTGGCCAGGCTGGTCTCAAACTCCTGACTTCAGGTGATTCACCTGCCTAGGCCTCCCAAAGTGCTGGGATAACAGGCATGAGCCACCCAGCTCAGCCAATTTTTTTTTTTTTTTTTTTTTTGAGACAGAGTCTTGCTCTGTTGCCAAGGCTGGATGGCTGGAGTGCAGTAGTATGATCTCGACTCACTGTAGCCTTCACCTCCTGGGTTCAAGCAATTATCCTGTCTCAGCCTCCTAAGCAGCTGAGACTACCAGCAGGTGCCACCATGCCCAGATAATTTTTGTATCTTTAGTAGAGACGGGAGTTTCACTATGTTGTCCAGGCTGGTCCCGAACTCCTGACCTCAGCCTTTTATTTTGAAACAGAGTCTTGCTCTGTTGCCTAGGCTGAAATGCAGTGGTGTGATCATGGCGCATGCAGCCTCCAACACCTAGTCTCAATGAACCCTCTTGCCTCAGCCTCCTGAGTAGCTGGGACTGCAGGTGCACTTCACCATGCTCAGCTAATTTTTTTTTTTTTTTTTTTTGGAGAATGGGTCTTGCTATGTTGCTCAGGCTGGTCTCAAACTCCTGTCCTCAGGTGATCTTCCCTCCTTGGCCTCCCAAAGTGTGGGGATTTCAGACATGAGCCATGGGGCACTCACCCCCATGGCCCCATCCCTGTTTGTTTTCATTTTACAGGAAGAAAACAGTCTCAGAGAGAGGCGGTGTCTGCCCACAGCACATAGCCAGGCATTTGAATGCAGGCCGGCCTGTCTCGAAAATCCTGGTGCAGGCGTTTTGGAAGGGAGGAACAATTTATACAGAATTTAATGAGGACTCCTTAATGAGCCCAAAGCTCGTTAATGAATGAGAAACCCGACCCTGTAAATGAAAGGTTAATTGACGAAGGTGTGAGAAGGGAATTCTGGGCCTTGCTGAGCTCCTTGTGTTTATTCAGCGTCGGGCCAGCACCCAGGCGGCTGCCCGGAAAACCCCCAGCTGATTGGTGTATTTAGCATCCGTAATTAATCACAATGCTAGTGCTCCCTGAGCGATTACTGACACCCAGTGTTCCAGGTAGGGGCGGGGCAGGGCAGAGCGCCAGAGTAGGGGCCACCCGTGGCTTTATACAGAGATGGTTGTGGTGTGGGGAGATATGGTAGGGGAGTTTATTTAGGAGTTGGGGTCTTGCTATGTCACCAGGCTGGAGTGCAGTGGTGCAATCATGGCTCACTGCAGCTTCAACCTCCCCTGCTCAAGTCATCCTCCTGCCTCAGCCTCCAGGGTAGCTGGGGCCACAGGTGCATGACACCACTCCCCACTAAGGGACCTGTTCTGTCAAGTTCAGTGGCTTGATCATAGCTCACTGAAGCCTCAAATTCCTGGCCTTAAGCAATCCTCCTGCCTCAGTCTCCCTAATAGCTGTGACTACAGGTGCACAGCATCCATGCCCAGCTAATTCTTTTGTGGTTATTATTATAATTATTTTTGAGACAGGGTCTTGTTCTGTTGCCCAGGCTGGAGTAGAGCCTCAATATCCCAGGCTCAAGAGATCCTCACATCTCAGCCTCCTGAGTAGCTGGGACCACAGGCTCATGCTACTACGCCCACCTAATTTTTAAATCTTGTAGAGACAGGGCCTCACTATGGTGCCTAGGCTGGTCTGGAACTCCTGGACTCAAGCGATTCTCTTGCCTCAGCCCCTCTAAGTGCTGGGATGATAGGTGTGAGCCATGGTGCCAGGCCTAGCAGAAAATTTTACACATGCATACTTACAACTTCGTTTCTTTTTCTTTTTTTTTTTTTTTTGAGATGGAGTTTCGCTCTTGTTACCCAGGCTGGAGTGCAATGGCGCGATCTCGGCTCAGCACAACCTCCGCCTCCTAAGTTCAAGCAATTCTCCTACCTCAGCCTCCCGAGTAGCTGGGACTACAGGCGTGCGCCACCATGCCCAGCTAATTTTTGTATTTTTAGTAGAGACTGGGTTTCACCTTGTTGACCAGGATGATCTTGATCTCTTGACCTCGTGATCCACCCGCCTTGGCCTCCCAAAGTGCTGGGATTACAGGCGTGAACTACCACGCCTGGCCAATTTAGTTTCATTTTTTTGAGACAGAGTCTGGCTCTGTTGCCCAGGCTATAGTGCAGTGGCACAATCTTGGCTCACTGCAACCCCCACCTCCCAGGTTCAAGCAATTCTCCTGCCTCAGCCTCCCAAGTAGCTGGGATTGCAGACACCCCCCCACCACGCCCAGCTAATTTTTTGTATTTTTAGTAGGACAGGGTTTCACTATGTTGGCCGGGCTGTTCTCAAACTCCTGACCTCAGGTGATTCACCCTGAGGTCGGGAGTTACAGGTGTGAGCTCCCGAGCCTGGCCACAACTTTGATGGAGACATTCACCCACAATTACATACCAGAACCGAACCGAGGACCCTCAAAGTCAGACTTGTCGCTTGTCACCCCTGCCACACTGCAGGTCATATCCCAGATCCCCATACACACCTGACATTCTCAGCCAGGTTCAGACACACTGGCACCAATAGCAAGGCACACACACAGTCGCACACACCCAGCTGTGAAAGGAAGACTGAATCCTGGGGCTCCAAACTCAACTGTGGCAGAAGGGAAAAGTGAAGCTTGGGAACTGAGTCAGGCGAAAACTGCCTTCCTTTTGTTCCCAAGCAGATAGCTGTAATTTCACTTGCTTACTTTGTTTTTTGTAAAATGTAGATTTACTGAGCTAGAGCGGGTTGCATAATCGACTTTTCCTCTACCCATCTTTTCACATGTAAAATGCAGATTCACTAAGCGGTAATCAAAGCCTCATTGCCTCCTGTCTCTCCAGCTATTTTTCCCTTCCTCCTTCCCCTCCTTTTTGCTTATCCCCCTTAAAATTGTTTTAATTCTTTCTCTCTCTTTTTTTTTTGAGACTGAGGAGTCTTGCTCTGTCACCCAGGCTGACATGCAATGGTGCAATCTCTGTTCATTGCAACCTCTGCCTCCCAGGTTCAAGGGATTCTCGTACCTGAGCCCCCCAAGTAGCTGGGATTACTGGCGGGTGCTGAGATGAAATCTCACTCTGTCACCAGGCTGGAGTATAATGGTGCAATCTTGGTTCACTGCAACCTCCATCTCCTGAGTTCAAGTGATTCCTTTGCCTCAGCCTCCAGAGTATCTGGGATTCCAGGCACGCGCCACCAAGCCCAGCTAGTTTTTGTATTTTTAGCAGAGACAGTTTCATCATGTTGGTCAGGCTGGTCTCAAACTCCTGACCTCATGATCTGCCAGCCTCAGTCTCCCGAAGTGTTGGAATTACAGACATCAGCCACTGTGCCCAGCCTGAACATGTTCTTTTGCCACTTGCTTTGTTATCTCAACTGGAGGTTTTACACTGTGACATGGTAAAAAGCCCCACCGAACTGCATACCTCAACCACACCTCAGCTTTCTGTTGAAACTGCTCTCTAACCCAAATGTGAATAAGTCATTAAGGACGGTGATCACCACCCTACCCAGACGATGTGTAAACGATACTAATCTTGACTTTTGTGAACCACTTAAGTAACAACCAGAATGTCAAAAAGTCCCCTGGCCCTCGGAGAGTCCGGAGCCCCTCACCCTCATCTCCGCCCAGAAGGTGATTTGCAGAATCCACTACCCCTCGGAATGTCTGAAGCCCCTCACCCCCACCCCCGCCCCTCACCCTCACTCCCAAGTGATTTTTACGGGTATAAAAGGTCTTGACACCCTCCTTTCAGGGCCACGGGTTGGAGAAACTCGAGTCCTCCGTGGCTGCCGGCAATAAAGATACTGCAATCTGGCATACTTTTGTGTTGGTGTTGACTTCTATGCTCAGGCCAGTACAACATCTCCTTGTAAATACAAGTATTTCTCTGTCTCCTCTCTCTCTTTCTCTCTCTCTCTCTCTCAGACAGAGTCTTGCTCTGTTGCCCAGGCTAAAGTGCAGTGGTGCAATCATAGCTCACTGCAGCCTTCAACTCCTGGGCTCAAGTGATCCTCCCACCTCAGTCTCCCAAGTAGAAAGCGCAAATCACGAGTAGTACTTTCCGGCGCTGTTGACCTTATTTCCCGTGCTGCACTGCAGCTCCTTTCTCTTCCGGTCCTAGGAGCTTCGGGAACCGCGGCTTGGGTGCAGACATGGCCAAGTCCAAGAACCACACCACACACAACCAGTCCCGAAAATGGCAGAGAAATGGTATCAAGAAACCCCGATCACAAAGATACGAGTCTCTTAAGGGGGTGGACCCCAAGTTCCTGAGGAACATGTGCTTTGCCAAGAAGCACAACAAGAAGGGCCTAAAGAAGATGCAGGCCAACAATGCCAAGGCCATGAGTGCACGTGCCGAGGCCATCAAGGCCCTCGTAAAGCCCAAGGAGGTTAAGCCCAAGATCCCAAAGGGTGTCAGCCGCAAGCTCGATCGACTTGCCTACATTGCCCACCCCAAGCTTGGGAAGCGTGCTCGGGCACGCATTGCCAAGGGGCTCAGGCTCTGCCGGCCAAAGGTCAAGGTCAAGGCCAAGGCCCAGGATCAAACCAAGGCCCAGGCTTCAGCTCCAGTTTCAGTTCCAGTTCAGGCTCTCAAAGGTGCCCAGGCCCCTACAAAGGCTTCAGAATAGATATCTTTGTCTGCCAATGTGAGGACAGAAGGACTGGTGTAACTCCCCTGGGGCTGCCATCTGCATGGGGCTGGGGTCCTCCTGTGCTATTTGTACAAATAAACCTGAGGCCGGAAAAAAAAAAAAAAAAAAGAAAGCGCAAATCACCACGCCCAGCTGATTTTTCTGTTTGTTTGGTTGGTTTTGTTGTTGTTGTTGTTGTTGAGACGGAGTTTCGCTCTTGTTGCCCAGGCTGGAGTACAGTGGCACCATCTCCATTCACCGAAACCTTTGCCTCCTGGGTTTAAGTGATTCTCCTGCCTCAGACTCCTGAGTAGCTGGGATTGCAGGCATGAGCCACTGCACCCGGCCACTGACCGTGTCTTTTGCGCACATAGATAAATGTCTCTAGGGTGTATAGGTTGCTAAGAATGGAAATTCTGGGTTATGGGGGAAGCACATGTTCAGCTATCCTGGGTGTGGATTTCGTGCGGGTCAGCCAGACCTCACCCTGTCCCTTTCCTCTCACCACTCTCCCAAGGCTTCCCTGTGGACCCTAAGTAAACCCAAGTCCTCCAACATAGAAACTTAGGCCTCCCTTGTCACCATCTCTCACCAGGTGACATCACCCTCTGAACCTTGCAGCCCTGGGGCATTTGTACTGGGTCTTCTCACTGCCCACCGAGCCCTGCTAGCTCCTCCACATCCTTCAGGTGTCAGTGTCTGCCCCGATGCCAAACAACCCAGGCTACATCAGGACCTCCCATACGTGCCCAGAGAACCTCATCTACTCGTGCTCACACCACACTCTTGATTCTAAGTTATTTGAGGATGGGGCTGGCTTTCTCTCTCTCTCTCTTTCGAGACAGAATCTAGCTCTGTCACCCAGGCTGGCATGCAATGGTGCAATCTCGGCTCACTGCAACCTCCGCCTCCTGGGTTCAAGCAACTCTCCTGCCACAGCCTCCCAAGTAGCTGGGTCTACAGGCGCCCACCACCATGCCTGGCTAATTTTTGTATTTTTAGTAGAGATGGGATTTCACTGTCTTGGCCAGGGTGGTCTCAAACTCCTGACCTTGAGATATGCCTGCCTTAGCCTCCCAAAGTGCTGGGATTACAAGCCTGAGCCACTGTGCCTGGCTCCCTCTTCCCTCTCCCCTCTCCCCTCCTCTCCCCTCTCCCCTCCTCTCCCCTCTCCCCTCCTCTCCCCTCTCTCCTCCTCTCCCCTCTCCCCTCTCCCCTTCTCTCTCTCTCTCTCTTTGGTGGAGTCTCACTCTGTTTCCCAGGCTGGAGTGCAGTGGCGTGATCTCAGCTCACTGCAACACCAACTCCCTGGATTCAAGTGATTCTCGTGCCTCACCCTCCCAAGTAGCTGGGATTACAGGCACCTGCCACCACTCCTGGCTAATTGTTTGCATTTTTAGTAGATATGGGGTTTCATCATGTTGACCAGGCTGGTCTCAAACTCCTGGCCTCAAGTGATCCATCTGTCTTGGCCTCCCAAAGTGCTGGAATTACAGGCAAGAGCCACCGTGCCCGGCTGGAGCTGGCTTTTTCATAGCCATAAATCCAGTGCAGCTGGGCCAGACATCAGTGCTTGATCTTTACCTGCAGCTTAAATGGAGGGGTCTTTGCCTCTACCACGGGATGGGAAAGGAGGCTGCACAGAGAGATGGGCTTGAACCCTAGCTCCTACATGTCCTTGCTGTGTGACCTCGGGCAAGCTGCTTCACCTTTCTGAATGTCACCTTCCTCCCTTATGAAGCCCTTCCCAGGATAGCCCAGGAGGTCGAGGCTGCAGTGAGCTATGACTGCACCACTGCACTCCAGACAAGGCAACAGAGCAAGACCCTGTCAAAACAAAAAAAGGTCAGGCCGGGCGCGGTGGCTCATGCCTGTAATCCCAGCACTTTGGGAGGCTGAGGAGGGTGGATCACGAGGTCAAGAGATCGAGACCATCCTGGTCAACATGGTGAAACCCTGTCTCTACTAAAAATACAAAAATTAGCTGGGCATGGTGGCGCAGGCCTGTAATCCCAGCTACTCAGGAGGCTGAGGCAGGAGAATTGCCTGAACCCAGGAGGCGGAGGTTGCGGTGAGCCGAGATCGCGCCATTGCACTCCAGCCTGGGTAGCAAGAGCGAAACTCCGTCTCAAAAACAAGAAAAAAGGTCAAGAGGGGTGGCTCATGCCTGTAATCCCAACATTCTGGGAGGTCAAGGTGAGTTATCACTTGAGCCCAGGAGTTCAAGACCAGCCCAGCCTGGGCAACATGGTGAAACCCTATCTCTCTTATTTTTGTTTTGAGATGGAGCCTCACTCTGTCACCCAAGTTGGAGTGCAATGGTGTAATCTTGGCTCACTGCAACCTCCGACCCCAGGTTCAGGCAATTTTCCTGCCTCAGCCTCCTGAGTAGCTGGGACTACAGGCATGCACCACCATGTCCAGCTAATTTTTTGTATTTTTAGTAGAGATGGGGTTTCACCATGTTAGCCAGTATGGTCTTAGTCTCCTGACCTTGTGATACCCCTGCCTCGGCCTCCCAAAGTGCTGGGATTACAGGCATCAGCCACCATACCAGGCTTGAAACCTCATCTCTACAAAAAATGCAAAAGTTAGCTGTGCGTGGTAGTGGTATGCAGCTGTGGTACCAGCTACTCAGGCTGAGGTAGGAGGATCACCTGAGCCTGGGAATGTTGAGGCTACAATGAGCTGTGATCGTGCTACTGTACTTCAGCCTGGGTGACAGAGTAAGACCCTGTCTCTAAAAAAGAAAGGGTCTGGGCTCAGTGACTCACAGCACTTTGGGAGGCTGAGGCAGGCTGATCACTTGAAGTCAGGAGTTCGAGACCAACCTGGCCAACAGGAGAAAACCCGTCTCTACTAAAAATACAAAAATTAGCTGGGCATGGTGGTGGGTGCCTATAATCCCAGCTACTCAGGAGGCTGAGGCAAGAGAATTGCTTGAACCCAGGAGGCGGAGGTTGCAGTGAGCCGAGATCATGCCACTGCATTTTAGCCTGGGCGACAGAGCAAGTCTCCATCTTAACCAAAAAAAGAAAAAGAAAACAAAAGAAAGGAAAGGAAGAAAAGGAGGAAGGAAGGAGGGAGAGAGAGGAAAGAAGGAAGGAAGGAGGGGAAAAAGAAAGAAGCCCTCTCCAGGACTATGGGGGTTGAAACGAGCACCCCCGCTGGGCCTGGCTTGGGGCAGATGACTCTGCCTTAGGAACGGCTGGCTGCAGTTCTGAGCCAAGTTCCGGCCGCATAGCTCAGATCAGGGCCTTGCTCCTTCCTGCTTTGCTAAGGCTGGGAAGCGTTCCTGGGTCTCCTTGTCCCGCCAGCTCCTGCCTCAATTCCCAGGCTCCTAATGGGAACCAAATGCGCTGGATGCCTGCCCTCCTCCTTCCCTCCTCCTCCTCCCCCAGAGAGGCCTCCTGAGTCATCCCCTCCACCTCACTCCCTCCTCATAGCCTCATTCCCACGCTGCCCTGGCCTGGCGTCCTCGTGTCAGAGGAGGGTTGCGTCCTGGGTCCCCACGGGTTTGTTAGTTTATGTGAACTCTCCGCCTCTACCGTGCCTCTGTGGGCGTGACTCCGTGTCTGAGTTATGGATCAGACACTGTGACTGTGCTTTGTATATATTCTGTGCTTCTGTGCGTGTCTGTGCAACAGTGTGTTGGCATGCGAACTGCCTGCCTGTTTTGTGTGATTGTATTGTGGGTGTTTGCGTAAACGGATGTCTAAATATGTCTACACTGGGGACCTGCGTGTGAGCTGTGTGTTTGAATTGCGGGTTTTGTGTGTATGTGTGTATTTTCTTTCTTTCTCTCTGTCTTTCCTTTCTTCCTTCTTTCCTCTTTCTCCCTTCCTCCCTCCCTTCTCCTCTCTCCTTTTCTTTCTTCTTTCTCTCTTTCTTTCTTTTGTCTTGCTCTGTCACCCAGCTGGAGTATAGTGATCTCAGCTCCCTGAAACCTCCACCTCCAGAGTTCAAGCAATTCTCCTGCCCCAACCTCCCAAGTGGCTGGGATTACAGGCACGCACCACCATGCCCAGCTAATTTGTGTATTTTTAGTAGAGACGGGGGTTCACTGTGTTGGCCCGGCTAGTCTCGAACTTCTGACCTCAAGTGATCCACTCGCTTTTGCCTCCCAAAGTGCTGGGATTACAGGCGTGAGCCACCACGTCCAGCCCTTTTCTTTCTTTCTTTTTTGAGACAAGGTCTCACTCTATTGCCAAGGCTGGAGTACAGTGGTGCAGTCAGCTCACTGCAGCCTCAATCTCTCAGGCTCAAGCAATCCTTGTGCTTCAGCCTCCAAAGTAGGTGGGACTACAGGCACAAGGCACCATGCTCAGAAAATTTTTTATTTTTAGTGGAGACAGGCTCTCGTTAATTGAAAGAATTAGCTGGGCAAGACCCCAACTACTTTCCTTTTATTTTTCTTTTGAAAAAAAGAAAAGAGACAAGGTCTTACTTGGTCACCCAAGCTGGAGTATGGTGGCACCATCACAGGTCACTGCAGCTTAGAACTCCTGGGCTCAAGTGATCCTTCCACCTTGGCCTCCCAAAGTGTTGGGAATACAGGTGCAAACCACTGCACCTGGCCAATAGCTTGGCTTTGAGTCAGATAGAGCTGAGTCTGAATCCTGTGTCTGCCCTTTATAGCTGGGTGACCCTGGGCAAATTACTTAACTTCTCTGAGCCTCAAACTTTTCATTTATTTATTTATTAGAGACAGGGTCTCACAGCTCACTGCAGCCTCGACCCCGTGGGCTCAAATGATCCTCCCTTCTCAGCCTCCCAAGTAGCTGGTACTAAAGGCACAAGCCACCATGGCTGGCTACTTTTTGTATTTGTTGTAGAGACGGGTTTCGCCATGTTGCCAGGCTGGTCTCAAACTCCTGAGCTCGAGTGATTCTGCACTCCTCCACCTCCCAAAGTACAGGGATTACAAGTATGAACCACTGCACCTGGCCTGCATTTTTAAATGGAGGATAATAATGCATACCCTATCGGGTTTTTTTGTTTTGTTTTGTTTTTATTTTGAGACGGAGTTTCGCTCTTGTTACCCAGGCTGGAGTGCAATGGTGTGATCTCGGCTCACCGCAACCTCCGCCTCCCGGGTTCAGGCAATTCTCCTGCCTCAGCCTCCTGAGTAGCTGGGATTACAGGCACGCGCCACCATGCCCAGCTAATTTTTGTATCTTTAGTAGAGATGGGGTTTCACCATATTGACCAGGATGTTCTCGATCTCTTGACCTCGTGATCCACCCTCCTCGGCCTCCCAAAGTGCTGGGATTACAGGCTTGAGCCACCACGCCCAGCCCTATAGGGTTGTTGTAAGAACTCAAGGAAGTAGCCTGGCGTGGTGGCTCATGCCTGTAATTCCAGCACTTTGGGAGGCCAAGGTGGGCAAATCACGAGCTCAGGAGTTCGAGGGCCAACATGGTGAAACCCCGTTTCTATTAAAGCTACAAAAGAATTAGCCAGGCGTGGTGGTGGCTGCCTATAATCCCAGGTACTCAGGAGGCAGGAGAATCACTTGAACCCAAGAGGTGGAGGTTGCAGTGAGCTGAGATCACGCCATTGCCCTCAGACTGGGTGACAAAGTGAGACTCCATCTCAAAAAAAAAAAAAAAAATTAAAAATAACTCAAGGAAGTAATCTATGGAGAGGATGTATCCCAGCGTTGAGTGCTTCATTGGAGCTCAGTGAGTCAGGAGGATTGGTGTTAAAGAGGTTTCCAGCATGGTCTGGGAGGGAGTATTGAGTAGGTAGGTCACGAGTAGCTTGGAGTATTAGGGCTTCGTGAACTATGAGGTTCTCTTCAGTCAGATAAGAGGAATGAACCCTCCAAGCACATATCAACCTGGGTTTAGCTGCAGGAAAGGAGAACCAAAACCAGGGAACTTGGTGCTTACACAACCAAGGCTGGAGGATAGGCATCTAGGGAAAGCCTACAGAGTGACCTGCTATAAAACATCACTTCCCGGCCGCGCACAATGGCTCATGCCTGTAATCCTATCCCTTTGGGAGGCCAAGGCAGGAAGATCACTTGAAGTCAGAAGTTCAAGACCAGCCTGGCCAACATGGTGAAACCTCATCTATACTAAAAATATAAAAAATTAGCTGGATGTGGTGGCACAAGCCTGTAATTCCAGTTACTGAGGAGGCTGAAGCAGAAGAATAGCCTGAATCCAGGAGGCAGAGGTTGTAGTGAGCTGAGATTGCACCCTGCACTCCAGCCTGGGCAACAGAGCAAGACTCCATTTCAAAACAAAAACAAAACCATCACATCCCAGCTCCTCCATGCAGGAGCTTCTGCCTCTATTATTAGCAGGAAGGTGGGGAATTGTCCTCTGGAGTGGGGATCTCTGACCTTAAGACTACATCTCCGGCTGCATGCAATGGCTCACACCCATAATCCTAGCACTTTGGGGGGCTGAGGCCAGCAGATCACCTGAGGTCAGGAGTTCAAAACCAGCCTGATCAACACAGAGAAACCCTGTCTCTACTAAAAATATAAAATTATCTGGGTGTGGTGGTGCATGCCTGTAATCGCAGCTACTTGGGAGGCTGAGGCAGGAGAATAGCTTGAACCCAGGAGGCAGAGGTTGTGGTGAGCTGAGATCATGCCATTGCACTCCAGCCTGGGCAACAAGAGTGAAACTCCATCTCAAAAAAAAAGACTACATCATCTTAATTAGTGAACAAAATATGGGATATCCATACAATGGAATATTATCCAGCCATAAAAAGGAACAACATGGCCGGGTGAGGTGGCTCATGTCTGTAATCCTAACACTTTGGAAGGCCAAGGTGGATGGACCCCTTAAGCCCAGGAGTTTGAGACAAGCTAAGGCAGATGGAGAGACTCTATCTCTACAGAAAATACAAAAAAAAATTAGCCAGGTGTGGTGGCATGTAACTGTAGTCCCACTTACTCGGGTGGGCTGAGATGGAAGGATTGCTGAGCCTGGGAGCGGGAGGTTGCAGTGAGCAAAGATCCCATCCCTTCACTCCAGCCTTCCAGCCTGGGTGACACAGTAAGACTCTGTCTCAAAAACAAAAACAAGCCGGGCACGTGACTCACGCCTGTAATCTCAGCACTTTGGGAAGCCAAGGCGGGTGGATCACCAGGTCAAGAGATCAAGACCATCCTGGTCAACATGGTGAAACCCCGTCTCTACGAAAAATACAAAAAATTAGCTGGGCACAGTGGCGCGTGCCTGTAATCCCAGCTACTTGGGAGGCTGAGGCAGGAGAATTGCCTGAACCCAGGAGGCAGAGGTTGTGGTGAGCCGAGATTGCGCCATTGCACTCCAGCCTCCAGCCTGGGTAACGAGCGAAACTCTGTCTCAAAAAACGAAAACAAAACTACAACAGCAGCAACAAAACAAACAATTAAAACACCAGTAAAGTTGCAATTTAGAGACACAGAGGCTGCTATCATTGTTACTGCAATGGCCTGTCAACAAAAGCTGGTGGTTGCTGACAACTGGAAACAGGAACATCCCAGCAGGAAAGTGTAATGTCTCCCAATTGTGCTTAGCAGCTGCCTCTACCAGCAGAGCAGGAAGATTAATTCCACCCTCTTCCACCACCCACTTCTCTTGCTTCTAATGGGTGAAATCTAATTGGCACACAGAAATTTAGCTGCAAGGGAGTCTAGAAGTATTCCAGCTTTGCAGTATTCCAGCTTTGCAGGCTGTGCAATAAGAAATGCATACTAGGAGGTTGAAATGGTACCGAGAGTCACCCCCAACTCTATATTTTAGTTTTGCTTGTACAGTGTCCTTTCTCTCTTTTAATGATCAACATTCTATAGCCCCCTTTACCTCCCATTTCCTATCCAATGTAGGCTGAATAAGGCTCACTGCACTCTCTGGCTGCTTGGGGGTGATCTGTGAGCCAGATCTAGTCAAGGCACACAGTCAAGTCCTCTGAACACATCATTGGTTCAGGATGGGCCAATAATAACCATAATTATTTTGCTGATGCTGATGAGTTTGGAAGAGAGAAGCTACTCGAAACCAGCTTTGTCATCTCTTGGCTAAAAGTGAATCCTTCCCAGAAGACAGCATGGAATGAGAAATGAGAGATGAATAATACAGACAGAATCCTGATGATGTAACAGAACTCCTGGATCCAACCATGCCTGAATTCCACTACCCTCATTTTAATTTTAGTTATATAAGCCAATATATATTTTTTCTTAATCCAGTTCAACTTGAGTTTCACTAATTTTTTTTTTTTTTTTTGAGAAGGAGTTTCGCTGTTGTTACCCAGACTGGAGTGCAATGGCACAATCTCAGCTCACCGCAACTTCTGCCTTCTGGGTTCAAGCAATTCTCCTGCCTCAGCCTGCCGAGTAACTGGGACTACAGGCGTGCAACACCATGCCCAGCTAATTTTTGTATTTTTAGTAGAGATGGGGTTTCACCTCGTTGACCAGGATGATCTCGATCTCTTGACCTCGTGATCCACCCGCCTTGGTCTCCCAAAGTGCTGGGATTATAGGCGTGAGCCACCGCGCCCGGCTGAGTTTCACTAATTTTTACCAAAGGACCTCCCTCTAAGTAATATATCCCAGGATTAGCAAGAGCAAAGGCATAGGTCAACAGGCATCCACTCCTTGATCATTTTCTCTATGAAGGGCGTGGTGCAGGGTGTGGGGAAACAAAGGTGTGGGCTGTGTCCCTCTCTGGCTGGAAACAAGAAAGGGTGACAGAAGAGCAGAACACACGGCTGTCCAAGTGCTAATTGGAAAAACCCAATGGCAGGCCAGGTGCAGTGGCTCACACCTGTAATCCCAGCGCTTTGGGAGGCCAATTCAGGTGGATCACAAGGTCAGGAGTTTGAGACCAGCCTGGCCAACATGGTGAAACCCCGTCTCTACAAAAAATATAAAAATTAGCTGGGAGTGGTGGTGGGTGCCTGTATTCCCAGCTACTTGGGAAGCTGAGGCAGGAGAATCACTTGAACCCAGGAGGTAGAGGTTGCAGTGACCCAAGATCATGCCATTACCCTCCAGCCTGGACAACAAGAGAAAAACTCCATCAAAAAAAAAAAGAAAAACCCAATGGCCAGATGGCAAGATCCAGTGCCCTGCCTCTCTGCTTCCTACGTGTCATGGAAAATGACCTGTGCCCAGTGCCAGACCCTGAGTCCCCAGTTCATCCATTTTGCCACAACAGGTCCTTGAGAAGCAGATCAGGATCTCTCTGCAATGATGGCCCACAATTCATTCTTTCTTTTTTTTTTTTTTTTTTTTTTTTTTTGAGATGCAGTTTCTCTCTTGTTACCCAGGCTGGAGTGCAATGGCACGATCTCGGCTTACTGCAACCTCCACCTCCTGGGTTCAGGCAATTCTCCTGTCTCAGCCTCCCGAGTAGCTGGGAATACAGGCTGCGCCACCATGCCCAGCTAAATTTTGTATTTTTAGTAGAGACGGGGTTTCACCATGTTGACCAGGATGGTCTTGATCTCTTGACCTAGTGATCCACCCGCCTCGGCCTCAGCATCAGGACACCCAGAGGGCCGCTAACCATACCTGCCAATGGCTAATGCCATTGAATGCATTAGCTCGGGTCCCATCAGAAAAACAACCCACTCCAGGAAATTCAATAGAGAGAATTTAATATGGGGAATTAGCCACACACAGAGGTATTAGGTAGTTTTTAATCACCATTTGTTTGTTTTTTTTTTTTGAGACAGGGTCTCACTCTGTTGCCAAGGCTTGAGTGCAGTGGAGTAATCGTAGCTGACTGCAGCCTCAGCCTCCCAGTCTCAGGTGATCCTCCCACCTCAGACTCCTGAGTTGCTGAGACTACAGGGGTGCACCACCCTGCCTGGCTCATTTTTATATTTTTGGTAGAGATGGGTCTACACCATGTTGACCAGGATGGTCTTGAACTCCTTGGTTCAAACAACCCACCTGCCTTGGCCTCCCAAATGTTGGGATTAGAAGTGTTAGCCCTGGAAACCCAGCCGACGTTAGGTAGGGTTTTTTTGTTTTTGTGCTTTTCTTTTTTGAGACGGAGTTTTGCTCTTGTTGCCCAGGCTGGCGTGCAGTGGTGCAGTCTCGGCTCACTGCAACCTCCGCTTTCCAGGTTCAAGTGATTCTCCTGCCTCAGCCTCCTGAGTAGCTGGGATTAGAGGTGCCTGCTAACATCCCTGGCTAATTTTTTGTATTTTTAATAGAGACGGGGTTTTGCCATGTTGGCCAGGCTGGTCTCAAACACCTGACCTCAGGTGATCCAATCACCTCAGTCTCCCAAAGTGCTGGGATTACAGGCATGAGCCACCACACCATGCCCTATTAGGTAGGTTTTAAGAGCAAACTGGAAAAGGTGAATCAACTCTAATTGCTAGCTATCATCTTTGCAAGGATTGAAACAACAAAGGGAGGTGGTAGTTACCTGAATCCAGGAGCTTCAGTCACCTAGCCAGTCACCTGCCCCCCCTCCACCACCATGGTGGGGGCTACCTAATGGGACTGAGACCACAGAGGAGGCACAGCAGCCATCCTAGAGACACTCAAAGGGGAGGGGGAGAAATTCTCTGGTTTCTCCTTTCTTGGCACCCTCCAATCTCCCTCCAGACCTCCTACTGGCTGAGCCTAACCAGATGCAAGGAAGCTTGGGAGATGTAGTTTGCAGAGAACATGGGAAACCATTTGTAGGGGCCATTGCCCCAATACAGAGGGGAGCAGGGGAAAAGTGGGGAATAGATCTAAGTGTGTATTGACCAAATTCCAACCATACAACACAGGCCGTAGCTTAGCTGTCACCGTGACCAACTCAGTGACCAGAGCCCAAGGAGGACACTGTTCATGGTCCTGAAATGCAGCACTCATGGGGCAAGCATCATGAGACCCACTCTTGGTCAAGGGCTTGTGGGTTTCACCAAGCAATGTCCTCCTTCTATGCAATGCCAACTGCAGGCTTGGCCTGAGGGGCCCACAAAGGACCATCTCCCATTTGGGAAAAGGAGATAGAAGAAAAGCCTGGGTGTGGTGGCTCATGCCTGTAATCCTTGCACTTTAGGAGGGTGAGGCAGGCGGATCACCTGAGTTTGGGAGCTCGAGATCAGCCTGGCCAATGATGAAACTCTGTCTCTACTGAAAATACAAAAAATTAGCCAGGCATGGTGGTAGGTGCCTGTAATCCCGGCTACTTGAAAGGCTGAGGCAGGAGAATCCCTGGAACCCGGAAGGTGGAGGTTGCAGTGAGCCAAGATTGAGCCACTGCAAAAAAAAAAAAAAAAAAAAAAAAAGAGAGAGAGAGAGAGAGAGAGAGAGAGAAGAATAAATGGGATGTCTTCCTAGGCTCGGACTCTATTTTATGTCCATATCCCATGATGAATGTCCTCAATCCAGCACATGGTTGGTTGTTGCAATGCATGCTGGGGAGTGAGTGCTGGCTAGGTGCTCTCTTTGCTTAGAGTCACAGATGTCTCCCAATAACTGCAGAAAACAGGGCTTCTAAGAGAGGGAAAGCCTTTTCCCTGAGGTCACATGGCCAAGAAGTGGCAGCACCAGGGTTGAACCGAGGTCTGTGGGACACCAAGCGCTTTCTCATTGACCTGACAAAACCATCAATAACATCTTTTATCCGAGACAGGAATGATACAGGCTGTCACAGGCAGCCATTTCACATGACCAGAGGCTATGGGCTGATAAGACACTGAAAACCAGGTGTGGACCAAGCTGGCCAAGACCTACTGGACCCAATATGGTGCTGGGTTCTACCTAGGTTTCACCTAGGATCTCATTATGAATTCATTAGAATACTAAATTACCCACCCACCAGCACCTGTGACAGTTCCAGGGACACCCAAATTGGGTGTAAAGATGGGTGGCACCACACTCCACCTATTTTTCCAGTTTTCATGAATATTCTGTCCCTTGGCTAAAGGGACACCTACAGGTGGCACCCCCAAACCACCTTGCACATCTCTCTCTTGAGTACGCCCACTCCCTTTTCTTTTCTTTCTTTCTTTTTTTTTTTGGAGACAGAATTTTGCTCTTGTTGCCCAGGCTGGAGTGCAATGGCGAGATCTCGGCTCACCACAACCTCCACCTTGTTCAAGTGATTCTCCTGTCTCAGCCTCCCGTGTAGCTGGGATTACAGGCGTGAGCCACCACATCCAGCTAATTTTGTATTTTTAGTAGAGACAGGATTTCTCCATGTTGGTCAGGCTGGTCTCACACTCCCGACCTTAGGTGATATGCCCACCTCGGCCTCCCAAAGTGCTGGGATTACAGGCGTGAGCCACCACGCCCAGCCTCCCTTTTCTTAAGTGTAGACTTTTTCCTTAACAAAAAATCTCCGATCTTTCATTGTTTTCTGATTCCTCCTTGAATTCATTCTTGCGACGGTATCAAGAGCCTAGACATCAGCTGGGGTCGAGGTCTCACCAGCGTCTGGGGAGACCTCTCCTAGCCCACTGGTATCAGGGTCACAAAATTGCCAGGCTTCCCGTCTCGCATATTTTGTGCTCGATTTCCTTCTAATCTGACTTACTTGTCCTCCACCCCGCCCCCCCAACACATCCGAATGCCAGGAGGGGTTATGGGAAGGAAGACGACTAGGGACACTTTTGGAGGAGTGAGAGGCAGAGAAAGGCTGGAAAGCCTCCGGAAAGAGAGGCAAGACAAGGACGCCCTTCATATGCAAATGGCTTAGCGTGGAGGCGGTGTTAATATTTTGATTCTCTCAGGGGATGTGGTCTTTCATCTTGGGCTATTGAAACAGGAGCGAGGAGAAACTCTTCCAGGTGTGGCGGAGGCGGGGAGGCTTCCAGCAGGAGGGCCGATGGGGGAATGGGGCGCCCGGGGAAAGTGAAAAGGAGACGCCCACTTTGGGGGCCAGGCCCACCCACGTGGCCATCTCTATCTGCCTCTTGTCTGTTTCTCGGTCTCCTGTTCCCACAACCCCAATTTTTTCCTCTTATTCCCGGTCTCCATCTCTGCCCCGCCCCTCTTGTCCTGGCATTGACTCCTCCTCCAACTTCCAAGTTCAGACCCTGCCTCAGTTTCCCTGTTGACTCTTGAGTTTCTAGGGAGGGGGCGTTCTTCATTTCTCTTCTCTGCTACCAGGCCTTCCTCCTACTCTTCTCTCCCAACCATTCATCCCCCTCCCTCCTGCAAGGTGGGAAATGCCCCCTGGAGGGTGAAATTTACAAACACGTGACGGGCACCCCTCCCCCACCTCCGCGACCCGCTCCCGGAATGGCCTGGGGGTTGGGGGGCGCTGCCGAGTGTTGTCCTCAGGTCCCCTCGCCGGTAGTGGCTCCCCCACTTCCCCGTCCCGCGGCCCCCCCAACCCGACCCTGCTGGAGCTGCTCCTGAGGAGGAGCTGGGGGCGGGGCGGGGGGCGGAGCCCGCAACAAAGACTCCGAGCGAGCTAGGGGGCGGGGGTGGGGCGGAATCCCGGCCGCCGGCTAGGCGGGGGGAGGCGGCGGCTCAGGGTCGCCCCGGCCGGGCGGGCGGGGTCGCGCCTAGTGGCGGTCCCCGCGCCGAGGCGCCGCTAGGGCGGGCGGGGGTCGGGACGCCGGGCCGGGGGCGCGTCATGTGGCCGCTCACGGTCCCCCCGCCGCTGCTGCTGCTGCTGTGCTCAGGCCTGGCCGGACAGGTAGGGGCCCGGCGGGCAGGTGCGGGCGCGGGCGGCTCCGGGAGGGAGGGGGGCGCGGAGGGTTCCAGGAGAAACGGGGTCGGGAGGCTCCACGAGCCCCCCAGCTGCTGGGCGGCGAGGGTCCGGGGTCGCAGCGGGGGAGGGGCCGCGACGTGCACTCTCTGGCTTGGGAGAGGACAAGGGGGGCTTCAAATCCAGCCTCAAGCTGAGCTGCCTTGAGGGGGTGGCATCTTTGGGGTTCTCAACCCCTCCATGACCTGGAGCCCCCACCCCGCCATCTCACTGGAGCTGAATGGGGTTGGGAGGGAAACTTCGGGGGGCCCTGGAGCGGGGTGGTCGCTTACCCTTGACTTTCTCATCGGGGCCGAGACGCCCAGTTTCCGAAGCCCCCCACTCCTCGCCTGCCCCCCCAGTGTGGGGCTGGGGGCGGGACTCACGTGAGGGTGACTGACGGGGACTAGTGTGAAATGCTGTGGGGGTGCAGGGTAAACGTGTGTGTCTTTGTGTCGTGGTTGGGTGTGACGGCGGGGCGGGGGGAGTTTGTGTGTGTGGCCGTAGCCGGGGGGAGGGGGTTGTCCAACTAGTGCATGAGTTGGGGTGTGATCGGTACGTGAGACAGAGTCTGTGTGTGACCGTGTCCTCATGACTGACTCCAGATGACTGGGTGTTGTACAATACGTGTGTGGCCAGGTGTGTGGCTGTGTGAAATCCTTGGAGTGAGCATGTGCTATTCTGTGCCTTTGGGTAAATCACTCTAAAAGGGTGTGTGTGTGTGTGTGTGTGTGTGTGTGCAAGCGCTGTGTGTGCAAACGTGTTCATCCATGCACGTGTGTGTGTGTCTCTTGGTGCCTCAAACACACCATTCATGCCCTTACAGAAGCAGGTCTCTCTCCACATGGCACCCCTCTCTTGGGCACGTTCAGGGAGCCTTGCAAAATGTGGGGCATCCAGGCTCTCTTTTGCTATTGGAAAGCCCCTCTCCTCCTCCATCTTGGGGTTGAGAGCACCCCCAAGTTCTCAGATCTGTAGGAGTTCACAGGGAAGCTGGGATCAAAAATAATAAAATAGTCATTATAACAGTGATCATTCATGCTTATGTGAGGGGTGCTGTTTCAACCACACAGCACCCCTCACATAGACATTTAACACTAAGGCATTTAACCCCCTCTGCCTCCTCTCTACTAGGATACCCTCGTTTTATAGATGGGGAAACTGAGGCACAGAAAGTTAAATCACTTGCTCAAGCTCTAGAGTGACAGAGGTGGGACTGAACCAAGGCAGTCTGGCTCCTGAGCCCACACGATTACCCTCTTGTTAAACAATCCACTCCATACGTGTGGAGAGCGTCCGTGAAGGCTCTGGTTTTTTAGGTAGATACAAAGAAGAAAGGCAATCTGGGCACCTTCCCTTTCCTCAATCAAGAAAAGAATCAGACCCTTGTACTCATCCGGAGGGGGATGTTAGGAGGAATGGAGGTTAGACTCCAGATAGAAGGATTTCCAGGCCACGAGGAGAGGTTGTGGGGTCGCCTTCCTCGCTCCTCCGTTTCCCCACGAATCTCAGCACCCACGCACTGGGTGGGATAGGGAGTGTACCCAGCGCCAGGCATCAGGCCGCACACAGTAGGTACTCAATGGATGTGTGAGCCCGAGAGAAGCAAAGAGACACAGCTGAGAGAGACAAGAGAGCAAAAGAGGCATACACTCGAGAAACCTCTGGAAAAAAAAATGAACCAGGAATCAGGTTGAATTATCCTTGGAGCCACCTCCCTGGGGTTTCTCTCCTCCACCCCCTGCTAGGGGGACCCTAGATTTTCTGCCTTCTCACCAACATTGGCTAGGGTGCCAGAGTTTGCAGCCAGAGGTGCAATTGGAGAGTGAATCCTACAGCCCCCCAGGGCTGGGCGGAGTTGCTTGGGGGCGGGGCTAGCAAGGTCATTGGAGGCGGGGCTAAAGGATAACGGGGGCGTGGCCAAATGAGGTAATCCATTAGGGCGGGGCTGGTGGAATCCTGCTGCAGGCTGCAGTGTCTCCAGGCGGCTACCGCGGGAACTACATTGTTGTGAAACAGCGCCGGCGCCCCATACACCCCCTTGGTGTTGGCCCACCCAGCCTGGCACCCCAGGGAAAGAAGGGATCTGCAGAAAGAATGCTCTGCCCCCTCTTCGCGACCTCCATCCCTTTCCAAAGACTTCTTCCCTGTCCCTGATGGGCCCGGGGATTCTTCCTAGAAATCACTCACTAATCCATTCAGTGAACAGATATGATTATGCACTGGTCATACAGCCACCGACCGAGTCAAATATCTGCTCTTCCGGAGTTGACCTAGCAGAGGAGACGGAAAATAACAGAATAACTGTGTGATAGTGTCAACGACTAAATACACATATAATACAATGCAGGTGGCATGAAGAATAACAGTTAAGGTATAGAAGATTAGGCCAGGCGTGGTAGCTCACCCCTGTAATCCCAGCACTTTGGGAGGCCGAGGCAGGCGGATCATGAGGTCAGGATTTCCAGACCAGCCTGACCAAAATGGTGAAACCCCATCTCTACTAAAAATACAAAGTTAGCCGGGTGTGGTTGTGTATGCCTGTAATCCCAGCTACTTTGGAGGCTGAGGCAGGAGAATCCCTTGAACTCAGGAGGCAGAGGTTGTGGTGAGCCAAGTTCATGCCACTGCACTCCAGCCTGGGCAACAAGAGCAAAACTCCGTCTCAAAAAAAAAAAAGATTAGAGTGATAGCAGCCAGGCACAGAGGCTCATGCTTATAATCCCAGAACTTTGGGAGACCGAAGTGGGTGGATTGCTTGAGGTCAGGAGTTTGAGACCAGCCTGGCCAATGTGGTGAAACCCCGTCTCTACTAAAAATACAAAAATTAACTGGGCATGGTGCACCCCTGTAGTCCTAGCTACTCGGGAGGCTGAGGCAGGAGAATTGCTTGAACTCAGGAGGTGGAGCTTGCAGCGAGCTGAGGTTATGCCACTGCACTCCAGCCTGGGCAACAGATCAAGACTGTCTCAAACAAACACACAAACAAATAAATAAATAAAATAAGAGCGTGGGGGCTATTTGAGCTGGTGTGGTCAGAGAATGTGTATCTAAGGAGGTGACATCTGAAGGAGGTAAGAGAGAGCCTTGTGAGTGTCCAGGGGAAGAGCATTCAAGGTGGGAGGAACAGAAGTTGCAAAGACCCTGAGGTAAGAATAAGCTTGGTGAGTTTCAGGAGCAGTGTGGATGCTGGTGTGCCTGGAGAGGAGTGAGTAATGAGGAGGTGGGGGGAGATGAGACCGGGGAACCCAGACCACTTAGGAACTTGTAAGCTGTAGGCAGAAGTTTGGATTTGACCCAGAGAGCAGGAAAGCAGGGCCTGTCAGAGGCATTGTCCATCCATCCAGGGTCTATCCAAAATGTTCTCGGTTCTGGCCTGGGAGACACTTGGGGTTACGAGAGAGCTTGATAGTTCTAAGCCCCACTATTTTCCTTACGGAAAAGATGCCTTCCTGATCCCTGGGAAGTCCTCCCTCAGATCTAGCTACATCATTGGCACTATCTGGGTTTGGGGCCAACTCTTTCCTGGGGCCTGCAGAGGATGGGGAGAGGGAATAATTCAGTTCAGATAATGTGCCTCAGGGAGTGTTGCAGGAAGAGGGAACATCAAGTTCGAAGTTCCCTCTTCCTGCAACACTGTTCCCCCCAGTAACTATCTCTGATTTCTGCTTAAATGTCACCTCCAAGAGGCCCATCCTGGACAGCTAGGTAAAATAGTCCCCTTCTGCCCCTCTCTGAGGGCTTACTCCATGTTATTTTTCTTTTCTTTCTTCTTTTTTTTTTTTTTTTTTTGCTTGCATTTTTTGATACTGAGTCTCACTCTGTGCCCAGGCTGGAGTGCAGTGGCATGATCTCGGCTCACTGCAACCTTTGCCTCACGGGTTCAAGCGATTCTCCTGCCTCATCCTCCTGAGTAGCTGAGACTACAGGCACATGCCACCCCATGCCTGGCTAGTTTTTTTGTATTTTTAGTAGATGGGATTTCACCACGTTGGCCAGGCTGGTCTCCTGATCTCAGGTGATCTGCTGCCCAACGTGCTGGGATTACAGGTGTGAGCCACCGTGCCCAGCCATATTTTTCTTTCCACATTTCTATACCCTCGTTTCCACATTTCTATGATTCTTCTATTCAGTCATTGTCTTATTTCCCCACTAGAGCGGCAGTTTATCAGGGTTCAGCCAGCTTTGTTGTTTCTCCAGTGTCTAGAACAGAGGCTGACACATGTAAATGCTCAAGAAATACCTGCTGAATGAATGGATGGACCCCATCACACACACAGAGTGTCTTTCTTTCTCAAACCACATGATTCTTCTATCAAGAGAGTATCAGAGGAACACTTGCTCCTGGATCAAAGGCACCAAGAAAACCTATTCTTCAGGCCAGGTGTGATGGTTGACACCTGTGATCCCAGCATTTTGGGAGACCAAAGCCAGAGGGTCTCTTGAGGCCAGGAGTTTGAGACCAGCCTTAGCAATACAGCAAGATCCCATCTCTACAATAACTTTCTCTTTCTTTTTTTTTTTATTTTTGAGATGGAGTCTTGTTCTGTCACCCATGCGGAGTATAGAGGTGTGATTATTTCAGCTCACTGTAACCTCTGCCTCCCAGGATCACAAGATTCTTGTGCCTCAGCCTCCCCAGTAGCTGGGACTACAGGGGTGAGCCACCACATCCAGCTAATTTTTGTATTTTTAGTAGAGATAGGGTTTCACCATGTTGACCAGACTGGTCTCGAACTCCTGACCTCAAGTGGTCCACTTGCCTCAGCCTCCTAAAGTGCTGGGATTACAGGTGTGAGCCCCCGTGCCCGGTTTTTACAGTAACTTTGTAAAAAGTTGGCCAGGCTGGTAGTTCTACTCAGGAGGATGAGGTATGAGGATCACTTGAGCCTGGGAGTTCAAGGCTGCCGTGAGCTATGATTGCACCACTGCACTCCAGCTTGGGTAACACAGTGAGACCCTGTCTCCATAAAAAAACAAAGAAAGAAAACCCATCTTCTTTACCCGTGCCTGAAATTCCACCCTGATAGGGCACTGCTATTTAGGGGCAAGACGCTGTTCACCTGGGGCTCCTTTAGAGCATGTAAATGTTCCAGGGGAGGGAAGTAAAAGGAGATTTAAAGACTGAGTTAGTGTAACACGTGGGGGCTGTGTTTAATATTGTGGAGCTTGAGCGCCATCTAGTGGTAGAATGAGGTTTGTTCAGGGACGCTGTGCGTCTCTGTGACTAAGGTGGGTGAAGGTATGTGGTTTTGCACCTGTGGGTTTGCATGTGAGTATGTGGGATGGGGGTGCCCAGGTCAGGGTAAAACAGGTGAGATGCTCGCCGTGGGTGCAAACATGCTTAAAATTTGATGATGATGATGATGATGATGATGATGAGTTTTTGGAGATGGAGTGTTGTTGCTGTGCTGCCCAGACTGGAGGTCAGTGGTGCAATCTCAGCTCACTGTAATCTTTGCCTCTTGGATTCAAGTGATTCTCCTGCCTCAGCCTCCCAAGTAGCTGGAATTACAGGCGTGCATCACCACGCCTGGCTAATTTTTATTTATTTATTTGTATTTTTAGTAGAGACAGGGTTTCACCGCGTTGGCCAGGCTGGTCCCGAACTCCTGACCTCAGATGATCCGCCTACCTTGGCCTCCCAAAGTGCTGGGATTACAGGCATGAAGCACTGTGCCCGGCCTATTTCTGTGACGGGGTATGCATGCTGGAGTGCAGTGGTGTAATCAGACCTCACTGGAGCCTCCAACTCCTGGGCTCACGTGATTCTTCTGCCTTAGCCTCCTGAATAGCTAGAATGACAGGTACATGGTACAGTATTCAGCTATCGTGCAAAAAAAAATTTTTTTTTAAATGGGGTTTCACCATGATGGCCAGGCTGGTCTTGAACTCCTGACCTCAGGTGATCCACCCACCTCAGCCTCCCAAAGTGCTAGGATTACAGGCGTGAGCCACCTCGCCCAGCTTTTTTTTAGACGGAGTTTTAGCTCTTGCTACCCAGGCTGGAGTGCAATGGCGCGATCTCGGCTCACTGCAACCTCCACCTCCTGGGTTCAGGCAATTCTCCTGCCTTGGCCTCCTAAGTAACAGGAATTACAGGCACGTGCCACCATGCCCGGCTAATTTTTTGTATTTTTAGTAAAGACGGGGTTTCACCATGTTGACCAGGATGGTCTCGATCTTTTGACCTCGTGATCCACCCGCCTCGGCCTCCCAAAGTGCTGGGATTACAGGCTTGAGCCACCCCGCCCGGCCTATCATGCAAAATTTAAGGGGATGCAAAAAAAAAAAAAAAAAACCCAGTAACTAAAATATTTTAATGGAACATTTTAAGAAAGTCTAAATTAATGCAAAAGAAATCCATGATGAACAAAATCAAAATTTTAAATAAATGTGGCTCCACCTCTGCACTTGCACAATTCTACTCACTCTAATTTTGTCCCCAGGCATGTGTCTGTGGCGTCGTGTGTGTGTGTATGTTTCGTGGCTGTGTGCATGTTCAGGGACCATGAGCAGAGGGACATGCTTGTGTCATCATCACACCAGTGACTGTATCCATGTAGGCCAACCATATGGGTATGTGTGGATTTCTGATGAGCCTAATGGCCGGTGTGAGTAGTGACTTTGTAGCTCCAGGATTCAGTGTCAACGCTTGGGAGGCATTAATGTGCTGTTTTCATGTGTTTATTTTATTTTTTATTATTTTTATATTTATTTTTATTTATTTTATTTATTTTTTTTTTGAGACGGAGTTTCGCACTTGTTACTCAGGCTGGAGTGCAATGGCATGATCTTGGCTCACCGCAACCTCCACCTCCTGGGTTCAGGCAATTCTCCTGCCTCAGCCTCCTGAGTAGCCAGGATTACAGGCACGCGCCACCATGCCCAGCTAATTTTTTGTATTTTTCGTAGAGACGGGGTTTCACCATGTTGGCCAGGCTGGTCTCAAACTCCTGACCTCGTGATCTGCCTGCCTTGGGCTACCATAGTGCTGGGATTACAGGCATCAGCCACCATGCACAGCCCTATCTATTTATTTTTAGAGATTCATTCTTGCCCTGTTGCTCAGGCTGGAGTGCAGTGGTGTGGTCACAACTCACTGCAGCCTCAAACTCCTGTGTTCAGGCAATCCTCCCACCCCAGCCACCTGAGTCACTGGGACCACAGGCATGTGCCACCATGCCCACATAATTTTTAAAAATTTTTTCTAGAGACAGGGTCTCACTGTATTGTCCAGGCTGGTCTTGAACTCCTTGGCTCATAAGGTCTCCCTCCTCAGCCTCCCAAAGTGCTGGGATTAGAGGCAGGAGCCACTGCACTTGGCCTAGAATTTATTGAGCTGGTAATAGTGACTCACAGAAGAGGGTGTGTGTTTAAATGGAAGACTTTAAAAATTTTTAATTGTGGTAAAATATACATAATATAAAATGTATCACCTTAGTCATTTTTTAGGTGTACAGTTCAGTAATGTTAAATACACTAACATCGTTATGCAACTTGCAAAACTGAAACTCCGCCCCCATGAAACACTAACTCCCCACACCCCTCCCTCAGCCCCTGGCACCCACCATTCTACTTTCTGTCTCTATGAACCTGATGGCTCTAGGGACCTCATGAGTGGAACCACACAGTATTTGTCTTTATCGTGTCTGGTATATACCTCTTAGCATAATGTCCTCAAGATTCATCCATGTCGTAGCATGTGTCAGAATTTCCATCCTTTTTTTTTTTTTTTTGAGACAGGCTCGCTCTGTCGCCCAGGCTGGAGTGCAGTGGGATAATCTCGGCTCACTGCAACCTCCGCCTCCTGGGTTCAAGCAATCCTGCCTCGGCCTCCCAAGTAGCTGACAGGCACGTGCCACCATACCTGGCTAATTTTTTTTCGTATTTTTAGTATAGACAGGGTTTCACCATGTTGGCCCGGCTGGTTTTGAACTCCTGACCTCAAGTGATCCTCCTACCTCAACCTTACAAAGTGATAGGATTATAGGTGTGAGCCACCACACCCAGCCTAGAATTTCTGTCCTTTTTTTTTTTTTTGAGATGGAGTTTCGCTGTTGTTACCCAGGCTGGAGAGCAATGGCACGATCTCGGCTCACCACAACCTCCGCCTCCTGGGTTCAAGCAATTCTCCTGCCTCAGCCTCCTGAGTAGCTGGGATTACAGGCACGCGCCACCATGCCCAGCTAATTTTTTGTATTTTTAGTAGAGACGGAGTTTCACCTTGTTGACCAGGATGGTCTGGATCTCTTGACCTCGTGATCCACCTGCCTCGGCCTCCCAAAGTGCTGGGATTATAGGCGTGAGCCACCACGCCCGGCAAATTTCTGTCCTTTTAAAGGCTGAATCATATTCCATTTTATGGATATACTACATTTTATTTATCCTTTATTCATCAATAGATAGACACTGGGTTGTTTTCACCTTTAAAAAAAAAGTTTTGGGCTGGGCACGGTGGCTCATGCCTGTAATCCAAACACTTTGGGAGGCCAAAGCGGGTGGATCACCTAAGGTCAGGAGTTCAAGACCAGCCTGGCCAACATGGTGAAACCCCATTTCTATTTTTTTTTTTTTTTTTTTTTTTTTGAGACAGTTTCGCTGTTGTTACCCAGACTGGAGTGCAATGGCACAATCTCGGCTCACTGCACCTTCCGCCTTCTGGGTTCAAGCAATTCTCCTGCCTCAGCCTCCCGAGTAGCTGGGACTACAGGCGCACACCACCATGCCCAGCTAATTTTTGTATTTTTAGTAGAGACGGGGTTTCACCTTGTTGACCAAGATGGTCTCGATCTCTTGACCTTGTGATCCACCCGCCTCGGCCTCCCAAAGTGCTGGGATTATAGGCATGAGCCACCACGCCAGCCTCTATTTTATATATATTAAAAATTTTAATTTTAGAGATGAGGTATCTTTCTGTCACTCAGGCTGGAGTGCGATGGCACCATCATAGCTCACTGTGGCCTTGATCTGCTGAGCTCAAGGAATCGTGTCACCTCAGCCTCCCGAGTAGCTGGGACTACAGGTGCATGCCATCACACCTGGCTAATTCTTACATTTTTTTTTAAATTTTCTTTTTTTCAATTTTTTTAACTTTTTATTTATTTATTTTTTTAAGATGGGGTATGTTGGTCAGGCTGGTCTTGAACTCCTGACCTCAGGTGATCTGCCCACCTTGGCCTCCAAAGTACTTGGATTATAGGCGTGAGCCACCACGCCTGGCCACAAATTTTTTTTTTTTTTTTCTTTTGAGACAGGGTCTCCCTCTGTTGCCCAGGTTGGAGTGCAGTGGCACAATCTCTGCTCACTGCAACCTCTGCTTCCTGAGTTCAAGCAGTTCTCTGCCCCAGCCTCCTAAGTAGCTTGGATTACAGGTGGCCACCACTATGCCTGGCTATTTTTTTGTATTTTTAGTCAAAATAGGGATTCACCATCTTGGCCAGGCTGGTCTTGAACTCCTGATGTCGTGATCCATCCACCTGGGCCTCCCAAAGTGCTAGGATTTCAGGTGTGAGCCACTGTGCCCAGTCGCTCATTTGTTTTGTAGAGATGGGGTCTTGTCATCTTGCTCAAGCAGGTCTTGAATTCATGGCCTGAAGCAATCCCCCTCACGTCAGCCTCTCAAAGTGCTGGGATTACAGGTGTGAGCCCCCACACATGGCCTGTTTGTTTTCACCTTTAGGCTTTTTTGAATGATACTGCTATGATCATGGCTGTACAAATATCTCTTTGAGACACTGGATTCAATTCTTTTGTGTACATATTCAGAAGTGGTGTTGCTGGGCCAGGCATGGCGGCTCACACCTGTAATCCCAGCAATTAGGAGGCTGAGGTGGGCGGATTGCTCGAGCCCAGGAGTTTGAGACCAGCTTTAGCAACATGGCGAACCCTGTCTCCACAACAAATACAAGAATTAGCTGTGCTTGTGGTCCCAGGTACTTGGGAGGCTGAGGTGGGAGGATCACTTGAGCCCGGGAGGTCAGGGCTACAGTGAGCCATGATTATACCACTGCCTGAGTGACAGGGTAAGATCCTGTCTCAAAAACAAAAGTAACTCTGCTTTAAGTTTTTGAGGAAGTACAATAATATTTTCCACAGCAGGTGCACTATTTTACAAAGGGTTCCTATTTTTCCATTTCCTCACCAACACCTGTTATTTCTGTCTGAAAGCTTCTGACCACAACGTTTTTGGCAACTGAATAATATATAACTTGTTTTGTTTTGTTTTGTTTTGTTCAAACAGGGTCTCACCCTGTCAGCCAGGCTAGAGTGCAGTGGTGTGATCTCGGCTCACTGCAGCCTCCGCCTTCTGGACCCAAGCCATTCTCCCACCTCAGCCTCCCAAAACCCCTAGTAGCTGGGAATACACATGGCCACGCCTGGTGAATTTTTTGTAGAGATGGGGATTTCACTGTGTTGCCCAGGCTGGTCTCGAATTCCTGGGCTCAAACCACCCGCCTGCCTCAGCCTCGCAAAGTGCTGGGATTACAGGCATAAGCCATGGCGCCCAGCCATAACTTTGTGTTATGTGTGTTTCTGGAGTATCATATGTATATATATAAATCAGATATATATATACCATATATATTTTTTTTGATTCATTAACATTGAACTCCCGGCCAATAGCACTAGATCTGATGCCTGAACGAAGCTTCTCTAACACGTTTTTTTCTCCATGAGACACATCACAGCCTTCTTGCACTTTGAAACACTAGACTACACTTTGGCACCATGCGTGGGGGCCACTGAAGATAGCAAAGTCATCAACAAACAGCACAAAAATATGAAAAGCTTGGCACTAAATGGAGCGTAAAAAAGACGCTTGCGTGTAGTTTCAGAGCTGAAGCAAGAACAGCGCATCTCATTGGACCTCAGCGGGGAAGGTGCGTGTCCGGTAACTAAAGTATGTTGTCAGGCTGGGTGCAGTGGCTCACGCCTGTAATCCTGGTACATTGGGTGGCCAGGGTGGAAGGATGGCTTCAGCCCAGGCCCATCTCTACAAAAAAGAAAAAAGACAGAGATGGTGTCTCACTCTGTCTCCTAGGCTGGAATTGAGTGGTGTGATCTTGGTTCACTGCAACCTCCGCCTCCCGGGTTCAAGCGATTCTTGTGCGTCAGCCTCCTGAGAAGCTGGGACTGTAGGCACATGCCACCACGCCCAGCTAATTTTTATATTTTTAGTAGAGATGGGGTTTCGGCATATTGGCCAGACTGGTCTTGAACTCCTGACCTCAGGTGATCCTCCCGCCTCAGCCTCCCAAAGTGCTGGGATTACAGGTGTGAGCCACTGCACTCAGCCAGGATTTCTTAATTTTAATGTGGTTCAAATCATTTTTTCTTTTATGGCTAGTGCTTGTTCGTGTCCTGTTTTAAAAATCTTTGCCTAGCTGGGCGCAGTGGCCCACGCGCCTATCTTCCCAGCATTGTAGAAAGCTGAGACAAGGGGATGGCTTGAGCCCAGAAGTTCGAGACCAACCTGGGCAATGTGGCAACAATGTGTCTACCAAAAATAAATATAAAAAAAAAATTAGCCAAGTATGGTGGCATGTGCTGTAGTTCCCAGCTACTTGGGAGTTTGAGGCAGGACGATCTCAAGCCGGGGAGGTTGAGGCTGCAGTCTAGCCTGGGTGACAGGGTAGGCAAAACCCTGTTTCAAAACAACAACAAAGAAAACCCCAAAACAAACAAGAGGGAATTATAGTTCTGTCTGTTGCATAGGGGTATTCTGAGGGTTAAATGAGTTATGACACGTACTTTGCTGCCAATGGTGTCTGGCACAGGATAGTGCTAAATCTCAGCAATTATTGATATTTTTCCTACAGTTATGAAATTTTTACCTCCTGGGAATTTCAAGGGAAATTTTTTTTTTTGTGGGTATGGAGTCTCACTGTGTCATCCAGGCTGGAATGCAGTGGTGTGACCTCTGCAACCTCCATCTCCCAGGTGCAAATGATTCTCCTGCCTCAGCCTTCCAAGTAGCTGAGATTGCAGGCATGCACCACGCCCAGCTAAATTTCTTTTTTTTTTTTTAGACTGAGTTTCTCTCTTGTTGCCCGGGCTAGAATGCAATGGCATGATCTTGGCTCACTGCAACATCTGCCTCCCGGGTTCAAGTGATTCTCCTGCTTCAGCCTCCTGAGTAGCTGGGACTACAGGCACTTGCCACCACGCCCAGCTAAGTTTTTTGTATTTTTAGTAGAGATGCGGTTTCACCGTGTTGGCCAGGATGGTCTGGATCTCTTGACCTTGTGATCCACCCACCTCAGCCTCCCAAAGTGCTGGGATTACAGGCATGAGCCACCGCACCTGGTCCCAGAAGAAACTTTTTTCAGTGGCTTATTAGTGTGATGCCTACAGTGAAGATGATGGGGAAGAGGGTCACTTTCTTGAGATATTTCTGCATCAGGATTAGCTGGCTGTGGTGCTGGTTTGGATAGGGAAGGGGGGGGTGAAAAGTAAATAATCTCTCATTTCTGACCATGGGTACATCATTGATAGGACCAGGGTGATGTAAGGAAGGAATCTTGGGCTCAAAATTTAAGGAGACACTTACTCTCGTGTTAGTACAGTGCAGGGCACCTCAAAAAGGGAGCTTGCAAGGAAAGTTTAAAAATGCCTCCCCCAGCTGTGCACCATGGCTCACGCCTGTAATCCCAGCACTTTGAGAGGCCGAGGTGGGCGGATCATCTGATGTTGGGAGTTTAATACCAGCCTGACCAACATGGAGAAACCCCATCTCTACTAAAAATACAAAATTAGGGCTGGGCATGGTGGCTCACGGCTGTAATCCCAGCACTTTGGGAGGCCGAGGCCGGTGGATTACGAGGTCAAGAGATCCAGACCATCTTGGTCAACATGGTGAAATCCCGTCTCTACTAAAATACAAAAAATTAGCTGGGCACGGTGGCACGTGCCTGTAATCCCAGCTACTCAGGAGGCTGAGGCAGGAGAATTGCCTGAACCCAGGAGGCGGAGGTTGCGGTGAGCCGAGATCGCGCCATTGCACTCCAGCCTGGGTAACAAGAGCGAAACTCTGTCTCAAAAAAAAAAAAAAAATTAGCCAGGTGTGGTGGTGCATGCCTGTAATCCCAGCTACTCAAGAGACTGACTTCTTGAAGTAATGGGGCGGGGGGCGGGAAAGGAGGCTGAGGCAGGAGAATTGCTTTTTTTTGGTGAGCCAAGAGCACGCCATTGCACTCCAGCCTAGGCAACAAGAGTGAAACTCCGTCTCAAAAACAAAAAATGCCTCCCCCTTTGGTAGAGACAGGGTCTTGGTCTGTTGCCCAGGCTGGAGCGCAGTGGTGCCATCATTGCTCATCGCAACCTCCAACTCTTGGGCTTAAGCAATCCTCCCTCCTTAGCCTTTCAAGTAGCTGGGACTACAAAGACATGCCACCATGCCCAGCTACTTAAAAAAAATTGGGAGGTAGGGCCAGGTGCGGTGGCTCATACTTGTAATCAAAATCCCAGCACTTTGGGAAGCGGAAGCAGAGGTGGGCAGATCACCTGAGGTCAGGAGTTTGAGACCAGCCTGGCCAATAAGGCAAAACCCTGTCTCTACTAAAAAAGATAATACAAAAATTAGCCTGGCATGGTGGCACAAATATCTGTAATCTCAGCTACTCAGGAGGCTGAGGCACCAGAATCACTTAAACCCTGGAGGCAGAGGTTGCAGTGAGCCAAGATCTTGCCATTGCACTCCAACCTACACGACAGAGCAAGACTCTGTCTCAGAAAAAAGATTTTTTTTTTTTTTTTTTTTTTTTGGGCAGGGGCCAGGTGTGGTGGTTCATGCCTGTAATTCCAGCACTTTGGGAGGCTGAGGCAGGTGGATCACCTGAGGTCAGGAGTTCGAGACCAGCCTGGCCAACATAGCAAAACCCTGTCTCTACTAAAAATACAAAAATTAGCCAGGCGAGGTGGTGCGTGCCTGTAATCCCAGCTACTAGGGAGGCTGAGGCAAGGGAATCACTTGAACTGGGAGGGGAAGGTTGCAATGAGCCGAGATGGGGCCACTGAACTCCAGCCTGAGTGACAGAGCAAGACTCTGTCTCAAAAACAAACAAACAAAAAAATTGGAAGAGAAGAGGTCTCACTGTGTTGCCCAGGTTGGTCTCGAACTCTTGGCTTCAAGCAATTCTCCCACTTCAGCAGCCCAAAGTGCTGGGATGACAGGCATGAGCTACCACACCTGGTGGATCTCCTCTTTTTAGCAGTTTTATGGCGGTATAATTTACAGGCCATGAAATTCACCTGTGTAAGCGTGCAATTCAGTGACTTTTCGTAAGTTTACAGAGTTGTGCAGCCATCACCCTGATCCAATATCAGAACATTTTCATCACCCCCAGAACGTCCCCATGCCCATTTGCATTCCATCTTCACTGCCACCCCCAGTTCCAGGCAATCTCTCGTCTACTTTCTGTCTGTATTGATTTCCTCTCCCTGGACATTTTGTATAAATAGAATTATAAGCTAGGTGGCCTTTTGTGTCTGGCTCCTTTTACTTAGCAAAACGTTTCTGGGGATTGTCCACATTGTGGCATATATCAGGAGCATGTTCTTTTTTATGGCTGAAGGGCATTCCGTTGTATGGATGTACCGCATTTGTATTTATTCATTCACCAGTTGATGGGTATTGGGATTGTTCATTATGACAAATGCTGCTATGAATATTCATGTGTAGGTCTTTTCCCGGACATATGCTTTGGTTTCTCTTGGGTAGATGGAATTGTTGGGTCTTTACAAAAAGCTTTTAGGCTCTGGTGTGGTGGCTCATGTGTACAATCCCAGCGTTTTGAGCGGTTGAGGCAGGTGGATTGCCTGAGCCCAAGAGTTTGAGACCAGCCTGGGCAACATAGTGAGACTCCGTCTTTACAGAAAACTTAAAAAATTAGCTGGGCAAGGTGGTGTGCCTCTGTAATCTCAGCTATTCTGGAGGCTGAAGTGGGAGGATCACTTGAGCCCAGGAGTTTGAAGTTACAGTGACCTATGATTGCACCACTGTACTCCAGCCTGGGCAACAGAGTGAGACACTCTCTAGCCCCCCAGCCTTAAAAAATAAAAAATGATGAAAGAACTAAAGTGGCCAGGCAAGGTGGCTCACACCTGTAATCCCAGCACTTTGGGAAGCCGAGGTGGGCGGATCTCTAGAGGTCAGGAGTTCGAGACCAGCCTGACCAATATGGTGAAATCTCATCTCTGCTAAAAATACAAAAATTAGCCAGGCATGGTGGCATGTGCCTGTAAACCCAGCTACTCAGGAGGCTGAGGGGTGAGAATCACTGGAACCCAGGAGATGGAGGTAGCAGTGAGCAGAGATTGTGCCACTGCACTCCAACATGGGCAACAGAGCAAGACCCTATCTCAAAACAAAACCAGTAAAAAAAGAACTAAAGTAGGGTAAGTGACCGAGTGGTGGGGGGCTCCAATTGTAGATGAGGTGACCAGGGACGGTCTTTTAGATAAGATCGCCATATCACTGAGGGTCTTGTTAGGGAAACAAACCACTCTACATGTTTCAGAGAAGGGGGATTTATTTTTATGTATGTATGTATGTATGTATTTTTATTTATTTATTTTTTGAGACGGAGTCTCACTCTGTCGCTCAGGCTGGAGTGCAATGGCATGCTTTCGGTTCACTGCAAACTCTGCCTCCTGGGTTCAAGCAATTCTCCTGCCTCAGCCTCCCAAGTAGCTGGGATTACAGGTGTGCACCACCACATCCTGCTAATTTTTATATTTTTAAGTAGAGACGAGGTTTTACATGTTTACAGGGTTCTAGTTTAGAACCCCTGACCTTGTGATCTGCCCGCTTCAGCCTCCCAAAGTGCTGGGGTTACAGGAATGAGCCACTGCACTCGGCTGTATTTATTTATATTTTGAGACAAATTTTTGCTCTTGTTGCCCAGACTAGAGTGCAGTGGCGCAATCTCGCCTTACTGCAACCTCTGCTTCCTGAATTCAAGCCATTCTCCTGCCTCAGCCTCCCAAGTAGCTGGGATTATAGGCATGTGCCACCACTCCTGGCTAATTTGTGTATTTTTTTTTTTTTTTGAGACGGAGTTTTGCTCTTGTTACCCAGGGTGGAGTACAATGGCGAGATCTTGGCTCACCGCAACCTCCGCCTCCTGGGTTCAGGCAATTCTCCTGCCTCAGCCTCCTGAGTAGCTGGGATTACAGGCACGCGCCACCATGCCCAGCTAATTTTTTTTTTTTTTTGTATTTTTAGTAGAGACGGGGTTTCACCATGTTGACCAGGATGGTCTGGATCTCTTGACCTCGTGATCCACCTGCCTCGGCCTCCCAAATTGCTGGGATTACAGGCTTGAGCCACCGCGCCCGGCCCAATTTGTGTATTTTTAGTGGAGATGGAGTTTCATCATGTTGGCCAGGCTGGTCTCAAACTCCTGACCCTCAAGTGATCCACCCGCCTCAGCCTCCCAAAGTGCTACAATTACAGGCATGAGCCACCACACCCGGCTGAGGGGGAATTGAACACAGAGAATTGGTTAAGTGGGAGAACAAAGAGTTGAGAAGCCACGTGGGATGATGATGAAATCCAGAATAAGCTACAGCAGAAAGCTATAGGAGGGACATGGCAAAGAGGGCATGTGATGAGGAAGGGACCCTTGGGTGGGAACTGGGATGATGGAGGAGGCGTAGCCACTGTCGGGAAACACCCTCCACCCCAAGCAGTAACAGAGGGGAGAAACATCCTGGCTTCTCCCTTCCTCTCCAACCTCCGATCTCCCTCCGTTGTCTCCCATTGGATAAACTGAATAGGCAGCCAGTATGCAGTGAAATCTGGGAAATGTAGTTTTCTGGGGGAAGGACAGGGCATGGCTCTGACCCACACCGTGACAGAGCAGAGATATAAATTAAATAAAGGGCTGGGAGTGGTGGTTTGCAACTGTAATCCCAGCTACTAGGGAGGCTGAGGTGGGAGGATGACTTCAGCCTAGGAGTTAAAGGCTGCATTGAGCTATGATTGAAACACTGCACTCCAGCCTGGGTGACAGAGCAAGACCCTACCCCTTAAAAATACATTCATTAGGCAGGGCACGGTGGCTCATGCCTATAATCTCAGCACTTTGGGAGGCTGAGGTGGGTGGATCACCTGAGGGTCAGGAATTCAAGACCAGCCTGACCAACAAGGTGAAACCCCATCTCTATTAAAAATACAAAAATTAGCTGGGCGTGGTTGTGTGCACCTGTAGTCCCAGCTACTCAGGAAGGTGAAGTAGGAGGATTGCTTGAACCCAGGAGGCGGAGGTTGTAGTGAGCCGAGATCGTGGCACTGCACTCCAGCCTGGCGACAGATCAAGACTCAGTCTCAAAAAAGAAAAAAAAAAAAAAAAAAGTAGAGGAACAAGCTGTGTGGGCATCCTTGGTAATAGTGTTTTGGGCAGAGGGAACAGGAAGTTCAAAGGTCCTGAGGTAGGAGTGTCCCAGGTGGAGCCAAAACATTGAGAGTGGGTATGGTGGTCCAGGCAAATGAAAGGGGCAGGGAACCTAGGACAAAGCCCTGAGAGTTACAGACTTTTAGGGAGCAGTAGCAGACAGAGTAGCAGACAGCCACGGCACGGCCAGAGAGGTGGATGCAGAACTGGGAAGTGATACGTTGTCTCTGAAAGTCAAGGGAAAAAGGAATTTCAAGAAGGTGATGGTGTGCTGAGACCGCCTTACTATAAGAATGACCTAATGAGGACTGGCATGAGGGTGGGCACCTGGCAAATTGGCACCTTTGGTGAGAGGAGTTTTGGAAACATGGGGGAGGTGGCAGGCGAGGAATTAAATGCAAGCAAGTGCAAACTCACACTCCTTGGATAAGCTTGGGTGCACTGAACTAAGGCAGTTTCCCACAGCACCCGTGGCCAGAGGGTGAGAAAGTATCTCTGGGGTCCAAATTGTCTAAGCCAGGAGGCCGGGAGCTTAGTTGGTCTTGGGGTCTGAAATCAGACAGACCTGGGTTCAAAACCTGGGTCCCCACTTCCCTGCTAGGTTCCCTTGAACTGGGCACCTCTCCTCTCTGAGCTGTTTCCTCACCTGGAAATAGGGGTGTCTCTGTACTGTTCATGGATGTTGCAGCAGCAGTTAACCATGCATCTGCAAAGTGTTCAGCACTCATCAATGAAAGCTTTGGAACGAGCTGGCAAAAGCTCATCTTTTTCTTTTTTTTTTTTTTGGAGTCAGGGTCTCACTCTGTCTGTTGCCCAGGTTGGAATGCAGTGGCTTGATCTTGGCTCACTGCAACCTCCACCACCCGGGTTCAAGTGATTCTCCCGCCTCAACCTCCCGAGTATCTGGGACTACAGGCATGTGCCGTCATACCTGACTAATTATTGTATTTTTAGTAGAGATGGGGGTTTCATCATGTTGGCCAGGCTGGTCTCAAACTCCTGGCCTCAAGTGATCCACCTGCCTCAGCCTCCCAAAGTGCTGGGATTATAGGTGTGAGCTACTCTGCCCGGCTTCAAATAACAACAATGGCAGCTACTATTTGAAAAACCCACCACGTCCCAGACACTCCTCAAGTATTTTACAAACATCATCATCCTTTATCCTCCCCTGGCTCACTCCAGCCTCCTCGGCCTCCTCCTGGTCCTCGAGCACTCCTGCTTCAGGGCCTTTGCACTTGCTGTTCCTGTTGCCTGGAACTCTCTTTCCCCAGAATCCGGATGGTTCCCGTCCTCAGTTTCTTCAGGTCTCTGCTTAAACGCACCTTTCTCCAATCACCCTGTTTAAAGTTTACTTCCCCCTCCTCCTAATATCCTAAGTACTTAACCCTTTCCCTCTATTTCTTGACTGTCTCACCCCCTAGAATATTCATCTTTACATCTGGCCTGAAGGCTCACTCCTGGAATCCCAACATTTTGGGAGGACAAGGTGGGAGGATCGATTGAGGCCGGGAGTCCAAGACCAGCCTGGGCAACATAGCGAGATGCCCATCTCTACCTTAAAAAAAAAAAAAAGAAAAAGCGCTAACGCCCTTTTCTGCCTTAGCCCACCTGCACCCAGGTGAATAAAAAGAAAAAGAATATTCAATTTCACACAGATGGGCATTTTCGTCTGTTGTTCACAGTGCCTGGGACGTAGTAGATGCTCAGTAAATTACCTGATTGTCAGGATAACCAAATCCTTTACAGGTGTTAGGTTTCCATTACCCACTTGGCAGATGGGGAAACTGAGGCAGAGGCGAACCGGCATCACTGTAGGTTACACCTGCATCTTCGTGTTGTCCAGCTCAGAAAAAAAGACGGTTCCGGATCCCCTGCCCCACACCCCACTCGTGTTTGGCGCTTCTCCCGAGCCCTAGCCCTCAGCCCGGGGCCACCGCCTGGAAAGGCCTGAGTCATCGCCGCCTCCAGACGGCGGCGGCCGGGGGCTGAGGGCGACGGCGGCGGCGGCGCGAGGTGATGCGGGGACGCCAGGAGGGGGCGTGAGTGCAGGCAAAACAGAGGAAATTAAAACCCGCCAGGCGCTCCTCTCCGCTGCCCCACAGCCGCCGCCGCCGGCTGGTGCGTGGGCGGACGGGTGGGCGGCGAGGGCACTGCGCTTCCCGCTCCCCCGAGCGGGCGGGCCCGGAGCGGGTCCCCGGGGTCGCGAGGAAGGTCCGAAGTGTGAGTGCCCCGCCCCTACCCCAAGTTCAAGTTGCGACTCTACACCCGCCCGGGACTCGCCTCCTTAAAGCTGCGTGCTGGGTCTCCGCGGTCCCTGGGTAGGAAGCTGCCCTTGGTAGTCGTGGGAACTCCTCCCCCGGCTGAAATGACCCCACGACCGCACCTGCACCCAAGCAATTGCGTCTGCTGGCCCTGGATCACGCCACCCTGGGGGCCCGAAATGACCGAGGGATCCCTAGAGTGATAGCGGTGCCGGGAAGGAAGCCCCTTCCCCCAGCTAAAGGAGACCCTTGGAGACCCGATTCATGGGAGCGCACGAGCGTGTCGCTCCCCACGCCCCCCAGTGCCGGCTCTCCGAGGTTTCAGGGAGTCAGGGTGGGTGTCCCAACAGTAGGTGGGTGGGGACTTGCGACTCCGGCCCCCTGACAGCGTTGGGTGGGCCAAGTGCGTCTTTATTCTTGGGGTCCGCGGCTGGGGCTCGGAGAGGGGCTGCGCGCGGGAGGGGCCCGGGAACACCGCCTAGAGGGAGGGGGGCGGGAATACCGCTGGGGGGCGGGACTGGGGATGCCACCGCGGTGGGTGTGGGGCGCTTGGGAAATGCCACCGGGGGATGTCCCCCACCCCTTGAGCGGTCCCCGGCGAGGGGCGGGCGAGGCCGCCGGGTTGGGGGTGAGGGCACTCTGGGCGCCCCCCACCCCCCGCCGGGCTCCAGGCCGGAGCCGTGACGTCACGGCGGCTGGAAGTGCCCGGCACGGAGGCGCGGGAGGGGGCGGGGGGCCGAGCCGGCGCTTTATAAGAGGAGCCCGCCAGGCGCGCGGAGCCGCAGCCCGCGTCCCCTAGCCCCCCCCGGTCCCGGCCCGGACCCGCCCCCCGCCCCGCAGCTCGCGCTCGGGCCCCCTCTCCCAAGTCCCCCGGGGCGTCTGGGTGGCTAGGGCCGGAGCGCCCCGCGGCGGGCCGGAGCAGGGACGAGCGGCGGGCGGCCGCGGGGCATGAGGCGGGGGCGCGATGTCGGTGCCGCTGCTCAAGATCGGGGCCGTGCTGAGCACCATGGCCATGGTCACCAACTGGATGTCGCAGACGCTGCCCTCGCTCGTGGGGCTCAACGGCACCGTGTCCCGTGCGGGTGCCTCCGAGAAAATCGTGAGTAGCCGCCGCGAGAGGGGCGCTCCCGGGGGGCGTGGTGCCGGCGCCAAAACGCTGCCGCCGCCGCAGCCCCCTGGGGCCCCCACCTGTTCCCCCCCAACCTCCGTGCTCCCCACGACCCTGCCCTGCGCGCCTGGGTAGGGGACGCCCTCTCGGGGCTCCATGGTCTGACGTGGAGGCAGAAGGAGCCCCGGGACCCCCGGCCACCTCCGCGCCATTTAGCATGGTTCTTGCTGTTATTATTGATTATTATTATTAGTGAGCAATGTCTGAGCGCCAACGTCGTACCAGGCTCGCTCCGGCCCCAGGGCGGAGGCGACAAGGGCTGCGGAATTGAGCCGGGTCCGGGCTGAACGGGGTGCATCGGAAGAGTGAGACACAAGGGACCCTGGCTCTGAAAGAGGGGAGGATCCACGGGTCTCCGAGTGTTTCCACCTTCAGGGTCTCTGCCTGGCTGCGTCTTGGCGTCTCTGAGTAGTTCTCTCTCTATTCATTTCCCCTGCTTTGCGTCTCTGGGTCTCTTTCTATAAATATTTCTGTCTCTGCCTCTGGCTCTGGCTCTGTGGCACTGTCTGAGAGTTTGTATCTCTTTTTGTCTTTTTCTCTCCCCTGCATCCCCGCCTCCATTCTTGCCTCGCCATGTGCTGAATATTTATCCCCATAACTCACCCTCCCTGGGAGGTAGACTGGGCACAGACTGGGGCCGGAGCTGATGCTGCCTCCAGGAGCTCCGGGATTGCGCCTTCCCATCCCATCCCCCTTTGTGGCTTTATCTTCCAGCTTCCCCACCTCAGAACTTCCCTGGGTCTGGGGAGAAGGAGAGAACTCTGTCGGGTTCATGTTGGTGTCCTGGGGAGAGAGGGGAGGGGCTTCCTTCATTGCAAACTTTCCTGGGCCTCCTCCAGATATGCCCCTCCCCTCCCACTCCACCACCCTCTGGCAGCCACACTCCCCTTCCAACTGTTTGGGGGGCTCCTCCCAAATCGTCCCCCAAACCCAGGCTGGGATGCCTGGGGCTCCCTTTCTTTAGCTCCAACTTCACCAGCCCTCCCTTGCTTAGCCCCAAATGGTCATCATGAAGCTTCTTTCTCTCTCTTTGCTAGGGGCAAAGAAGAATTTGCTCCCTAGGGTCGTGTGTGGTGGTGGTGGGGACATCTGAGAAGGCTTTGTCCAACCCCTGGTTGGGGTGGTATTAGGCTTGACACAGGTGAGAGCTTTCAGGCCAGATTCTCAGACTTGCAGCCGAAGTGTGAAGCGGTGTGTTTCTGTGTGTCTGTCACATCAAGTGCTGTTTTTTGGGTATGTCCTGGTGTGTCTATATGTACGTGTTTCTGTGTGTATATTGGGGGAATGGGAGTGGAGAAAGTTGATGTGCATTGCCGGCATGGGGTCTGGATATGTCTTCTTGTGTGTGAGGGTACATCCCAGAGTGAGTGTGGGTGTGTCCCAGAGTGACTGTGCTTGGGTGTGGACATATCTGTGTGTGTATCTGTGTGCATATTTGCATTGTTACAAGATTGCGTGTGTGCATATGACTTATTATACATGAGTATGACACAGGCTTCTTGCTGTTGTCATCTGAGAAGGGAGAGAGATGGTATCTCATTGAAATCCGAAGCTAAATTCCCCGCCACCACCATCGAAAGCGTGTGTCTGTGTACATGTGCTCTGTGCAGGTGTGTGTAAATGTGTGTATATGGTGTGTCTGCAGAATGTATACATAACTGTGTAAGCATGTCTGTGAGTTATGGTTTTGTGTGTGTATACGTACCTGTGCAGACGTGTGTGTGCAAGTATCTTTGTGTGCATATGTGTGGACAGATAGGTCTTTGTAAGTGTGTGCATATAAGTGCAAACGTGTATTTATGAATGTGTGTGTGCGCCTGCCTTGTAGGCATGCGGGTAGGATGCTCTGCGTGCTGCATGTTTTCCATAAGCGTGTATACGTCTGCCCAAACAGACCTGATCTCTACTCTGGCCCATTTGTAGCTAACAGCACCTTCATCCAATGCTTCCATGAATTCACCTGCTGAAAGCCAGTGGCTCTCCCATCCCCGATTCCACCCCATCCCTCAGTCTTATTATACTTTGTCAAAAGGGAACTGGGAAGTGAGATGTTAAGGTACTCAGGGTGAGGGCTGGGAGGGGACTGTGACATAAGAATGTCTATCTTGAGAGTCTGATAGACCTACGTTGAAATCTAGATTTTGTCCCCAACTTACTCTATGACTCTGGCCAGTGACTTTGTCACTCTGAGCTATTGTTTTCTCATCTATAAATGCGAATGATGTCTCACCTCACAGAATTGTTGTGGGTAGCAGAGATCTGCTGTTCAAATCCCCATCCTTTCACCCTTCCATGTATCTCTTCATCCATCCATCCTTCCATCTGTTATTTCATCTATCCATCTAACCCTTCTATATCTCTTCATCCATCTATCCTTCCATCTATTATTTCATCTATCCATCTAACCCTTCCATATATCTCTTCATCCATCCATGCTTCCATCCGTTATTTCATCTATCCATTAACCCTTCCATATATCTCTTCATCCATCCATCCTTCCATCCGTTATTTCATCTCTCCATTAACCCTTCCATATATCTCTTCATCCATCCATTCTTCCATCCGTTATTTCATCTATCCATCTAACCCTTCCATATATCTCTTCATCCATCCATCCTTCCATCTATTATTTCATCTATCTATCTACTTTTACGTACATCCTTCCATCTGTCTTGCTATCCATCTCCATTCATTCATTCATCCACCCACCTATTATTCCATCAGTCCATCCATCCATCCATTATTTCATCTACCCATCCATTTTCATGCCCATCCTTCCATCTCCCTTGCTCTCCATCTCTCTATCCATTCACTCATACACCCACCCATTATTCCATCTATCCGTCTGTCTGTACATCCATCCTTTCACACATCCATCCCTTTATCCTTCCACACCTCTTTTTCCATCTTTCCATGATTCATCATTTGTCTCTCTGTCCTTGCATGGATTCATTCTTCTATCTATCCATCTCTCTATCCATGCATTCATCAATCCCTCCACTGACCAATTATTTATCATCTAACCATCTCTATTTCTATATTCTATGCATCCATCCTTCCACCATCCATCTAACCTCTCCATCCATTCATCTGTCCTTCCATCCATTTTATTTATTCCACAAAACTATTTTCTTTAAGAGATGAAGGCTCACCATGTTTGCCCAGGCTGGTCTTGAACTCCTAGACTCAAGGGATCCTCCAACCTCAGCCTCCCAAAATGCTGGGATTGCCGGCAGGAGCCACCAGCACCTGGCCTAGTCCACCAGACTGTCAAGTGCCATACATAAAAATGCTTTCGGTGGTTTTCATACATAAAAATGTCAAGCATTTTTATGTTTGAAAACCCCCAGCTCAGTGCCTAAGATAACAGATGCTCAGTTAGCAATAAGATGTTGAGTTAAACATATCGATGGGTTTGAATTCTGACACTTTAATTTACTAGCTGTGTGACTTTAATTTCTCTAAGCCCCAGTTTCCTTACTGTGATGATGATGATGATGATGATGATTATTATTATTTTTAGAGAAAGAGTCTCACTCTGTCACCCAGGCTGGAGTGCAATGGTATAATCACAGCTCACTGAAATCTGGAACTCCTGGACTTAAGTCATTCTCCGGTCTTAGCCTCCTGAGAAACTGGGATTCTATTTCCTTGTTAGTCAGGAGGAATTTAGAGTCTTCATGAGACCGTAAGATCCTTGAAGATGTCTGTGTTTTGCTCACTACTGAACCCTAAGGCATGACACATAGTAGGCCTACAATAAGTATTTGTCAAATGACTGAATCTACAATCAAACTTTCATAAGGATTTGTGGATTCCTCCTCCAAACGAAAACAAACAAATAAAGGGCACATAGTAGGTGTTTAGTAAGGAGGGGTTGTTTCGTTTGCCCTTTAGCCACACCTGGAATAAATGTTTCTCAAGTGTCTAAATCAATTTCACCTTCCTCTCGACTGGGGAGAACAAATGGGAGGTGACCAGGCACATAGTAGGTGCTCAGTTAGGAGGAGATGTCAGAAGGTGAGCGCACCAACATTGGGGAGGCTGAGGGGTTCAGGAAACGAAGCAGTGTGGATTCCCAAAGTCAGGAGGGTTGGATGCTGGTGTCTGGCTTTGAAAAGGACCCAGTGGTGTGGTGGGGGTGAGCCTAGAGCCTCGGAGGTCCTGCTTCTCTCTGGCTTCCTCCTCCTGAATTGCAGAAGCAGCTTAGCATTCCTGTGGTTACAGACCATCTCTGGAAGCTGCCGCTACAACCTTTGGCCAACTCCCAGCCGTAAACCATCCCTGTGAGACGGGAGCCTTGGGCGGAATGGCTCCTCACCTGGGGATCATAAATCCAGGACCAGACTAAGAGCTGTCAGCTGTATTGCCAGCCGTGGCCATCATTTCGGGGCTTGAAGTGAAATACCTGAATCTTGCATGTTATACCCTTAACCATCCCGTCCTCCTGGAGAGAAGGAAGAGGTGATGGGGAGGAGTGTGCTATTTTAGCAGGACCTTTTGCTTCATGGGAAGAATAGGGAGGGGCTGAGCAGCTCTCAGCAAAAAGCACTTAGAGTGACACCAGGGCTCATGCCTGTAATTCTCAAGCTTTGGGAGGCAGGAGTGGGAAGATTGCTGAGGCCAAGAGTTCGAAACCAGCCGGGGCAACATAGCAAGATCCTGTTTCTACAAAAAAATTAAAATAGGCCTAGCACAGTGGCTCACATGTGAAACCCCAGCACTTTGGGGGGTCTAGGTGGGAAGATTGCTTAAGGCCAGGAGTTCAAGACCAGCCTGGGCAATATAACAAGACCTCATCTCTACACAAAAAGAAAATCAATTTTTAGCTGGGTACAGTGGCTCACGCCTGTAATCCCAGCACTTTGGGAGGCTGAGGTAGGTGGATCACCTGAGGTTGGGAGTTCAAGACCAGCCTGGCCAACATGGTGAAACTCAGTCTCTACTAGAAATACAAAAATTAGCCAGGCATGGGGGTGGAAGCCACCTGTAATCCCAGCTACTCAGTAGGGTGAGGCAGGGGAATTCAGGAGTCAGAAGTTGTACTGAGCCAAGATCCAGCCATTGCACTCCAGCTTGGGTAACAAGAGCAAAACTCCATCGAAAGAAATACATAAATAAAAAGAAAAAGAATTAGCTGGGCATCCTGGTACCCACCTGTAGTCGCAGCCACTCAGGAGGGTGAAGCATGAGGTTTGCTTGAAACCAGGAGTTGGAGGCTGCAGCGAGCTAGGATTGCACCTGCTCTTCAGCCTGGGTGGCAGAGTGAAATTCTGTCTCAACAACAATAGCAACAACAATAGGCTGGGTGCGGTGGCTCACGCCTGCAATCCCAGCACTTTGGGACGCCAAGGTGGGTGGGCACCTGAGGTCAGGGAGTTCGAGACCAGCCTGACTAACATGGAGAAACCCCATCTCTAAAATACAAAATTAACTGGGCGTGGTGGCACAGGCCTGTAATCCCAGCTGCTTGGGAGGTTGAGGCAAGAGAATCTCTTGAACCCAGGAGACGGAGGTTGCGGAGAGCCAAGATCGTGCCATTGCACGCCAGCCTGCACCCAGGAACTTCATCTCAAAAAAAAAAGAATAAGAGAAGAATTAGATAGAGTGGCCTCTCTGAGGAAGTAACATATATGCAAGAGATGAAAGGCTGGGACAGGGGAGAGAGGGAGGATTTGGGGAGGCAGAGAGTTACATGTGGAGGGAACAGCCCTGTAAAGGCCCTGAGGCAAGACCTTGCCTGGCGTATGGAAGGAACAGGGAGGAGGCCCATGTCTGGAGCATAGTGAGCAAGGGGAAGAGAGAGAGGAGGTGAGAGAAGGGAGGTGATGAGAGCCATATCGTGTCAAGGGCAGAGGGATCTTGCAGGGACTTTAGATGTTTTTTAATTTTAATTTTTTTTTTTTTTTTGAGACAGAGTCTCGCTCTGTCGCCCAGGCTGGAGTACAGTGATACAGTCTTTGCTCACTGCAACCTCTGCCTCCTGGGTTCAAGTGCTTCTCCTGCCTCAGCCTCCCAAGTAGCTGGGATTACAGGCGTCTGCCACCAAAATTAGCCAGGGTAATTTTTTTGTATTTTTTAGTAGAGACAGGATTTCGCCATGTTGGCCAGGCTGGTCTCAAACTCCTGACCTCAGGTGCCCACCCACCTTGGCGTCCCAAAGTGCTGGGATTACAGGCGTGAGCCACCATGCATATATCTGTCTCTTTATCTCTTTCGTGTCTGTCTCTCTGCATTTGTCTGTCTCTGTCTCTGTCTCTGGGATTCTGTTTCCATCTCACCACAGGACCCCGACAGGGACAATGGGAAACAGAATTCTTGGACCAGAGAGACTCTAGGGCTAGGACCTGTGCTGGATGTTAAGAAGGATTTGGTGATAGAGGCCGGATGACCCAGACTACTTCTCTCATTCATTCATTCATTTATTTTGAGATGGAATCTCATTCTCACCCAGGTTGGAGTGTACTGGCAAGATCTTGGCTCAATGCAACCTCACTCAGTTGCCTCCCAGGTTCAAGTGATTCTCTTGCCTCAGCCTCCGGGGTAGCTGGGACTACAGGCGTACGCCACCATGCCTGGCTAATTATTGTATTTTTAGTAGAAACGGGGTTTCAACCATGTTGGCCAGGCTGGTCTCAAACATCTGACCTCAAGTGATCTGCCCACCTCAGTCTCCCAGAGTGCTGAGATTACAGGTGCTAGCTACCATGCCTGGCCTCAGACCACCGCTCTTGAAGGCCCCAGAGAGAGGTATTGGGGGTGTCTGGACCCCCAGGTATGCTGGTGATGGGGCTAAGCATTGACTGGAGATGGAGGTGGGCTCCCGCAATCCATGTGACCCCTTACCTCCACTGCCCCCCCAGCACCATTCCCTCTCCCCTGCTGCCACTCAGGAGGGTGTCCCTCTAGGACCCAGCCACCGGGCCCAGTACTGGCTCCAAGATGGAACAGCTGTCTGGGCTGCAGCTGCAGAAGCTCATTTTGAACAAGGGAGATGATTGCAGGAGTGATTGGGGGAGGGAGAGGGAAGGGGAGGGTAGCTAGGGCCAAAAGGAATCAGGCCTGATTGTTACCGCTGCCACTGCAGAGAATGGATTGCCCAGGAGATGGGGGAGGCCAAGCCAGGCAGGAAAAGGCAGAGGAGAGGTTTGTCTGCCCAGCCTTGCGTCCATCTGTCCCTGCTCTGGTCCTCCCAGTTGCAAAGTTTCTCTGCCTGCGTCTCTGTCTTCCTGCATCTCAGAGTCTGCGTCTCTGACTCTGCAGTTCAGTTTGTATTTCCGCATCTCCCTTTGCCTCATCTCTCTGTCCCTCCGCCTGGATCTCTGTGAATCTCTGAGCCTTCCTGCCTGTCCCTCGGTGCCACTGTCATGATCAGAAACACAGCTAAGATTCCAGCAGCTCTTGGGAGCACTCTTTCTTGTCTTGTCATTTATTTCTGTGATACTCCGGGGCCGGAGACACATAGAGGTGACAAATTCCCAGGAAACGGATGGAATGGTGTCCTTCAATAAAGGGATATTTGCAAAGATATCTCAATTAGGACTAATTAATTAAGCGAGCCACTTCCCCTGCCCTCTCCCCCCACCCTGCGTGCCCGCAGCCTCCTGGGAGGGAACCATCCAATGAGTGGATGGCGGAGCCTGGTGCTCAGACAGTGTCTCAATGTTTAATTTATAGCAGCCTTCTCCCCGCCGCCCCATCAATCCATCTGGAAGGGCAAGGTGGCCACTGGTGTGGAGACTCTGGCAGAGGCTGGAGACCTGCCTGGCCTCCGCAAAAGCGTGCTTGGGAGTCTGTGCACACCCCTGCGTGTCAGAGCATGTCATAGCATGTTTGAGTGTGTCTTCATGGTGAGCATGCCTCATGTAAGGGGAATCTGATGGCCATCGGCTGTGTCTGGACCCAAGGGACGTGTTGGCGTAGATTAGAGCGTGTCTTGTGTGTGAGATGTCTGAGTGTGGCAAAGGCAGGTCTGACTGTGTGGAGGTGCCAGTGGGGTGTGTGGTACACATCTGAGGATGTGGCATGTGTTGGGGCTGCTCAGGGTATAGTTCCTGTGCCAGGCTGCCAAGGCCTGTACTTGCAGGTAAAGTATCTCTTCTCAAGAGCATGGCAAGGTAGGTTTTTGGCAGGGGCTCCTGGGAGGAGCAGCAGAGACAGGACAAGGATCTACCACTTCTAAGAGGAACCAGTCTGAATCTTTCCAGCCCCTTTAGCACTAGGGCTTAGGAAGGTTGAGTTTCAACTTTTTTTTTTTTTCTCCCAAGACAGGGTCTCACTCTGTTACCTAGACTGGAGTGAGAGGGCATGATCATAGCTCACTGTGGCCTGGACGTCCTGTACTCAAGCGATCCTCCTGCCTGAGCCTCCCAAATAGCTGGGACTACAGGTGTGCACCACCACACTATGCTAATTTTTTTTTTTAGACAGAGTTTTGCTCTTGTTGCCTAGGCTGCAGTGCAATGACGTGATTTCAGCTCATTGCAACCTCTGCCTCCCGGGTTCAAGTGATTCTCCAGTCTCAGCCTCCTGAGTATCTGGGATTAAAGGCACCGACTACTATGCCTGGCTAATTTTTGGTATTTTTAGTAGAGACAGGTTTTCACCACATTGGCCAGGCTGGTCTTGAACTCCTGATCTTAGGTGATCCACCCGCCTCGGCCTCCCAAAGTGCTGGGCCACCTGGTTATGCCTGGCCACCTGGCTAATTTTTAAAATTTGTATTGAGATAGAGCTCATATGTGGCCCAGGCTGGTCTCAAATTCCTGTCCTCAAGTGATCCTCCCGCCTTGGCCTCCCAAAGTGTTGGGATTACATGTGTGAGCCAACATACCTGGCCAGAATTCCAACTCTTGATGTAATAGTTGCTTTTCTGTCCTCTAGCTTCCCTCCCCCAGTGTGTGGCTTCAGAATCCCCAGTTTTCCTCATCTCTCTAGTTCTCACAGGCCCCCCAGAGTCACTTCTCAACCCCACTTCTGCTTGCCCCTTCACACCCCACACAGGGGAGCTACCAGTGCTGAGGGAAAGTGTTGCCTCTTAAGTGTAGTTTTCTAGTTATGAAGCCCTCAATATAATACTCATCCTGGGCTGGGCACAGTTTCTCATGCCTGTAATCCCAGCACTTTGGGAGGCCAACATGGGTGGCTCACCTGAGGTCAGGAGTTCAAGACCAACCTGGCCAACATGGTGAAACCCCTTTTCTACTAAAAATACAAAAATGAGCTGGACATGGTGGTGCATACCTGTAATCCTAGCTACATAGGAGACTGAGGCAGGAGAATTGCTTGAACCAAGGTGACGGAGGTTGCATTGAGCCAAGATTGTGCTACTGCACTCCAGCCTGGGTGACACAGCAAGACTCCATCTCAAAAACAAAACAAAACACACACACACACAATAAGGGTAGTTCAGGCAGGTCTGATGATGCAGCCCTCAGTGTAGTGCCCATCATAGTGATGTGAGCTTCAGTATAATGACAAGTCTGGTAATGCAGCCCTCAGTGTAGTGCCCATCATAGTGATGTGGGCTTCAGTATAATGACAAGTCTAGTAATCAGCCCTCAGTGAATTACCCATCAGAGTAATGCAACTTTCAGTAGAATAACAAGTAGATATAGCCTTTAGTGTGATGCCAGGATGGTATTGGGGCCAAAAACGTATCTCGAAATGTGACTTTGTTTCTGCAGATAGATGCTGGCTGGGGCACTTGGTGCAGTGAGGAGAAAAGGAAATTTGTTTATTCTTGGGAGTGCATTCTCTGGCTATTCCAGGAGTCCAGGGTTCCCTAAACCTGCTGGCCAAGGCTGGCTCCATTAGCCGTTGCAAGTGCCATGTGACCTCAGCAGGACATCAGGCTTATTAGGAGAGCAGAGTTCTGCAGGAATATTTCAGGTCCCACTGTAATGCTAATGAGTTCGTTGGGGAGATGGCAGCTGACAGATGCATACAGATGCCAGTTCCTCCTGAAAGGAGCGTAGGAATGTTCATGGATACAGGCAGCTGGACACAGATGAGTGGAGAGTTATGCATGGAAGGGCACAGTTGTTACTTGAATGGACCCAAGCGTGTGGCTTCTGGGTGGATGGATAACACATTAGTGAATGACATGTGTGTAGCTCCCGGTGGGCATATATGTATGTACCTGGCTGTTCAGGAGAGCACAGAGAGGGCCATGGGTGTTCCTAGGGAGGCGTTCACCTGCGTGATGGGCTCACACACTGGCACCCGTGGCAGAGCTAGTTGTGCATATGGGTATGTGCACTTCTGTGCATGGCTGCAGAGTGGCACAAGTCCACGAATTATCAAGGATAGAAGCAATGTCCGGGTGCAGTGGCATATACCTGTAATCCCAGCTCTTAGAGAGGCCAAGGTGGGAGGATTGCTTGAGCCCAGGAGTTCAAGACCAGCCTGGGCAACATAGTGAGATCCTGTCTCTACAACAAAATATGTAAACATTAGCCAGGCATGGTGGTGCATGCCTATAATCCCAGCTACTCGGGAAATTGGGGCTCTCTGTACGAAAAGTACAAAAATCAATGGGGTGTGGTGGTACATACCTTTGGTCCCAGCTACCTGGGAGGCCAAGGCGGGTGGATCACGAGGTCAACAGATAGAGACCATCCTGGTCAAAATGGTGAAACCCCGTCTCTACTAAAGATACAAAAAATTAGCTGGGCATGGTGGTGCGTGCCTGTAATCCCAGCTACTCAGGAGGCTGAGGCAGGAGAACTGCCTGAACCCAGGAGGCGGAGGTTGTGGTGAGCCTAGATCGCGCCATTGCACTCCAGCCTGGGTAACAAGAGTGAAACTCCATCTCAAAAAAAAAAAACAAAAAACAAAAAAAACCCCACACAAACAAACAAAGAAACAAAAACAAAAAAGGCTGGGCGATCCTCCCACCTGGTCTTGAAGTTCTGGGCTCACACCTGTAATCCTAGCACTTTGGGAGGCCACGGCGGGCAGATCACTTGAGGTCAGGAGTTGAAGAGCAGCCTGGCCAACATGGTGAAAACCTGTCTCTACTAAAAAACAAAAATTACCCGGGTATGGTAGTGGGCACCTGTAATTCCAGCTACTCGGGAGGCTGAGGCAGGAGAATCGCTTGAACCCAAAAGGTGGAGGTTGCAGTGAGCCGAGATCATGCTGTTGCACTCCAGCCTGGATGACAGAGAAAGACTCCATCTCAAAAAAAAGGATAAAGGCAAGTAAACACAAATATATCCAGTGTACTCAATATAGAATCAGTGTATAAAGTCATTACGCAGGTTGACTTGTGGGCTCGTGAACTGTACACAGAAACTGTGGAAATAGAACGGTCGTGAACACCTATGAACACAAGGAATGTTTATTGCTGCCGGCAACAGCGCACAGACACACATCTCCTCTAATGCACAACAGCATGTTCCTGGATTCCACTGATGCGCACGTATGTACATGGCTAGTCACAGGCATGTCCAGATACCCCACGTGTGCCCTGAGCGGGGAATTCACAGGCGCCTGTGGATAAACATCACAGGCATCCCTAGCTGGTTGCAGAATCCCTGCGCGCTTGAATGCTACATGCTACTCTTTTGGGACACGAATAACCATATCTCCAGAAATTCTCTGAACTTCTGGCAAAGCGAGATCTCAAAGCCAACAAAGGTGGCCTCAGAAGCGCCCTCAGGCTCTTTTCAAAAGAGCACAGAGGAAGTTTAGAGTCAGGTGCATGTCTGGGTAGTCAGCCGTCCTGGATAGTGAGTCAGGAACACAGAGCCCCGAGCATAGCCTTGCTCACCACACCAACTGTTAGTACATATACAGTTTCACTCTCCCCCAGGCTGGAGTATAGTGATGTGATCTCAGCTCAGGGCAACCTCCACCTTCCAGGCTCAAGCAATTCTAAGGCCTCAGCCTCCCAAGTAGTTGGAATTACAGGCACAGGCCACTGTTCCCAGCTTCCTTCCTTCTTTCCTTCTTTCCTTCTTTCCTTCTTTCCTTCTTTCCTTCCTTCCTTCCTTCCTTCCTTCCTTCCTTCCTTCCTTCCTTCCTTTTTTCCCCTTTCTTTCCTTCTTTCCTACTCTCCTTTCCTCCTTCCCTCCCTCTCTTTCTTTTTCTTTCTTTCTCTCTCCTTCCTTCTCTCCTTTCCTCCCTTCCTTCCTTCCCTCCCTCCCTCCCCTCCCCTTCCCTTTCCTCCCCTCTCTCCCTCCCCTCCCCTTCCCTTTCCTCCCCTCTCTCCCTCCCCTCCCCTTCCCTTTCCTCCCCTCTCTCCCTCCCCTCCCCTTCCCTTTCCTCCCCTCTCCTCTCTTGAAACAAGGTCTTGCTCTGTCACCCAGGCTGTGATGCAGTGGTGCAGTCATAGCTCACTGCAGCCTCAACCTCCTGGGCTCAAGCCATCCTCCTACCCTCAGCCTCCTGAATAGTTGGGACTATAGGCATGCACCACCATACTCTACTCAGCTAATTTTTAATTTTTTGTAGAGACAGGGTTTTACTATGTTGTCCAAACTGCACTCAAACTCCCAGGCTCAAGTGATCCTCCTGCCTGAGCCACCGAAAGTGCTTCCCCAGCCTTTCTTAGGTTCCCCTCCTCACCCCTGTCACATTTCACACCTTCCCTCCACCCTGTCACAGGGGCCAGTTCATAGAAAGGTGCCTGGTGCGCCGTGCAGGGTAGAGAGCGTGATTTTCATTGAGTCGAATCCTGATTGCTATCATGAATATTCTCCATCAGTGCAGTGCAGACATCCCAGCCCTTTTCTGTCTCATCTTCCAGGCTTTATCACACCTCTGCCTGTGCCTGCATCCACCTCGATGATGCCCCAGCCTCGCAGCTCCATCAGTTTCTCTCCTTCCCTGCTCCAGCTGGAGGAGGTCCATCCTTTCAAGTCGTCCCCTCCTCCCCTTCCCAGGTTTCCTCTCTCAGCAGTTAGCTCTTTCTTGACACTTCTCTTCATTTTCATTTGCCTCCTCTCGGCCAGGGGGTGGGTGGGAGGGAATCAGAGAGTCTGTTTGGAATTGAAAGCCTCCTAACCGGCCCAGGGAAATAGGAGCTTTATGTAAGGAATACAGGGAGTCTCACAAAACCCAGTAGCTCAGACTCCAGGGACTCAGAAAGCCATTATTATGCACCTACTATGGGCCAGGTGGACATGTGAGACAAGGGCACTTGCTCTTGTGAAACTGGCATTGTTGTGGGAGGAGACCAATAGCAAACCAATAAATAGGAAACTATCGCTGGGCGCCGTGGCTCACTGAAGCCCAGTGCTTTGGGAGGCTGAAGTGGACAGAACACTTGAGGCCAGGGGTTCGAGACCAGCCTGGCTAACATGGCAAAACCCTGTCTCTACTAAAAATAGAAAATTTAGCCAGGTGTGGTGGCAGACACCTATAATCCTAGCTACTCGGGAGGCTGAGGCACAGGAAATGCTTGAACCCAGGAGGTGGAGGCTGCAGTGAGCCGAGATCACACCACTGCACTCCAGCCTGGGTGAGCCATAGTGAGACTCTGTCTCAAAAACAAACAAGCAAACAAACAAAAAATCCCCAAAAACCCAATAGCTAGGGTTCCAGGGACTTCGAAAACCATCATTCACTCATTTATCAATTCAGTTAACAAATATTTATTATGCGCCTACTACGTGCCAGGGGGACACGTGAGACAATTAGTCAGGCATGTGGTGTGCACCTGTAGTCCCACCTACTTGGGAGGCTGAAATGGGAGGATCGCTGGAGCCCAGGAGGCCAAGGCTGCAGTGAGCCATGGTTGTACCACTGTACTCCTGCCTGGGTGAGAGAGCAAGCCTCTGTCTCAAAGAAGAAAAGAGAAGAACACAACAGGTAGATGGGAGTGAGTATGAGTTGGGGAGCCCCATTATGTCAGGTCACTGGGGTAAGCTCTTTTGTTTTTTTTCCTTGAGATGGGAATCTTTGCTCTGGCACCCAGGCTGGAGTGCAGTGGCATGATCTCGGCTCACTGCAGCCTCTACCTCCTGGGTTCCAGTGATTCTCCTGCCTCAGCCTCCCAAGTAGCTTGGATTACAGGTGGCTGCCACTATGCCTGGCTAATTTTTGTATTTTAGTAGAGATGGGGTTTTGCCATGTTTGCCAGGCTGGTCTTGAACTCCTGACCTCAAGTGATCCACCCACCTTGGCTTCCCAAAGCTGTTGGTTTTTATTCTAAATGCAGTGAGAAGCTACTGGACAATTTGCAGTGGGGAGGAGGGACTGGATCTGATTCACATTATTTAAAGATCTCTCTAGCCGCTGGATTGGGTAATGGATTCCTGGGGGTGAGAGTGGAAGCAGAAGGACCGAGCAAACCCAGTGTTGTCTGAACCAGAACAGTGGCAGCCGGAATGGTGAGTAGTGGGCAGATTGCTACAGCTCAGAAGTAGAGCCATCAACACATGCTGATGGATCAGATGTGACGAAGTGGGGAAAGAGAGGAACACAGGAATGGTGTGGTGGCTGGGGAGACATAAGTGATTCACCGCACCCAGCCCCGGCTAATATTTTAAAACAGATTTTTTTTGCCAGGAGCGGTGGCTCATACCTGTAATCCCAGCACTTTGGGAGGCTAAGGCAGGTGAATCACTAGAAGTCCAGAGTTCCAAAACAGCCTGACCAACCTGGTGAAACCCCATCTCTACTAAAAACAGAAAAAATTAGCCAGGTGTGGTGATGGGCACCTGTAATCCCAGCTACTTGGGAGGCTGAGGCAGGAAAATTGCTTGAACCTGGGAGACGGAGTTTGCAGTGAGCCGAGATGGCACCATTGCACTTCAGCCTGGGCAAGAAGAGCCAAACTTTGTCTCCAAAAAAAAAAAAGTTAGCTGGGCACAGTAGCATGCATCTATAGTCTCAGCTACTTGGAAGGCTGAGGTGTGGGAGGACTGCTTGTGCTCAGGAGGCCAAGGTTGCAGCCTCGGTGACAGAGCAAGACCCTGTCTAAAAATAAAAAGAAAATAAAAGACAAGGAGAATCAAGGCAGAACAGACATCAGACAGGTTAATAGCCAGGAAGTAGCAATGATCTGAACTCCCTTGCATGCTCCGTGGAAAGAAAGCTAGCGTCTCCCCCAAGATTTACGTGGAGGGTCCTGAATTGCCTTGCTCACTGTTCTTCTGACTTCCTACTTTTGCTGAATTATTATTCCCCACCTGACATCTCATGCCCTTGGGTTTTTGCTCTGACCTTTACCAAGACCGGGAGGGAGCGAAGCCCCGAGTTCATGGAGAGCCTCAAATGCCAGGCCAAGTCACTCAGACTAGATCCTGAAAACAGTGGAGCTGTTTATCCATCCGTGTGTTTATTTATTCAACAAGTATTTTGTCTTTATTTTATTTTTATTTCATTTTATTTTTGAGACAGGGTCTCATTCTGTCATCCAGGCTGGAGTGCAGTGGCGCCATGCCAGCTCTCTGCAGCCTCGATCTCCCCAGGTTCAGGCGATCCTCGCCCCTCAGCCCCTCAAGTAGCTGGGACTACAGGCTCACACCATCATGCCCTCTAGTTTTTGTTTTTTTTGAGATGACGTCTCAGTCTATCACCTAGCCTGGAGTGCAGTGGCGCCATCTTGGCTCACTGTAACCTCCGCCTCTGGGTTCAAGCAATTCTCCTCCCTCAGCCTCCCGAGTAGCTGAGCTTACAGGTACACACCTCCATGCCTGGTTAATTTTTGCATTTTTAGTAGAGATGGGGTTTTACCATGTTGACCAGGCTGGTCTCGAACTCCTGACCTCAGGTGATCCACTTATCTTGGCCTCCCAAAGTTCTGGGATTATAGGCGTGAACCACTGCGCCTGGCCCACATCCTCTAATTTTTTGTAGAGACAGGGTCTCACTATGTTTCCCAGGCTGGTCTTGATCTCCTGGCTCAAGCGATCCCCCCATGTCAGCCTCCCAAACTGCTGGGATTACAGGCATGAGCCACTGCACCCTCAACAAGTATTTCTGAGAATTTCTTATGTGCTTTTAAGGGAGAAATTATGTTCAAACAAACAGACGTGGATTTGTGGCGTTTCCTGCAAAACAGGGAGGTAGGTGATGATTATGTACTTGCAAATAAATATAATTAGCAGCTGTGATAACGGCTTTGAAGGAAAGATTCTTGGTGCTCTAGGAGCTTCTAATAAGGAGATTTGATGTAATTTAGAAGTCAGAGGAAGCAAGAGCTGAGATCTGATGCAGAGGAAAGGATGCTCTGGGCAGAGGGAATTTCTTATGCAAAGGCCCTGGGGTGAGAGGAAGGGTGGAAAACGTGATGGACTAAAGCAGGCCTTGCAAGGCCAGGTGAGGTGGCTCACGCCTGTAATCCCAGCACTTTGGGAGGCCAAGGCCAGAGGATCACAAGGTCAGGAGTTGAAGACTAGCCTGGCCAATATGGTGAAACCCAGTCTAACTAAAAATACAAAAATTAGCCAGGCATGGTGGCAGGTGCCTGTATTCCTAGCCACTCAGGAGGCTGAGGCAGGAGAATCGCTTGAACCTGGAGGCTGAGGTTTTGGTGAGCCGAGATCGTGCTACTGCACTCCAGTCTGGGCGACAGAGTGAGACGTTGTCTCAAAAATATATATATATTAAAACAAAATAAAGTAAAGAAGGCCTGGGAGCAAGGGGACAGTACCAGATGAAAGCAGAGAATAAGTGAAGTGCAGACCCACAGGCTCTTGTTAAGGAGTTTTATCTCTATCCTCAGAATAAAAGGAATCCACCAATGTGGTTTTAGCTGGGAGGATAATATGATCATACCTGCATTGTGACGTTTCCTGACTTTCGGAGGCCAGGGCGGGTGATCACCTGAGATCAGGAGTTCGAGACCAGCCTGGCTAACATGGCGAAACCCCGTCTCTACTAAACATACAAAAATTAGCTAGGTGTAGTGGCAGGTGCCTGTAACCCCAGCTACTCGGGAGGCTGAGGCAGGAGAATCACTTGAACCTGAGAGACGGAGGTTGCAGTGAGCTGAGATCATGCCCCTGCACTCCAGCCTAGGTGACAGAGCAAGATTCCATCTATAAAAAATAAATAAATAATAAAAATAAATAAAATTTCCCAGAAGCTCCCATGTGTAGAGTTATTGACAAGAAAAAAGGTAGATCGAGGTAGACCAAATAGACTTTCTTTTATTTTTATTCAAATTTTGTGTCATATTTTACAATTATTTATTTACTTGTTTTTGAGACAGGGTCTCAGTGTGTCACCCAGGCCGGAGTGTGGTTGTGTGATCACGGCTCAAATGATCCACCCGCCTCAGCCTCCCTAGTAGCTGGGACTATAGGCATTTGCCACCACATCCATCTAATTAAAAAAAATTTTTTTTTGTAAAAGTTGGGGTCCTAGTATGTTGCACAGGCTGGTCTCAAACTCCTGGGATCAAGCAATCCTCCCACCTCTGCCTCCCAAAGTGCTGGGATTACAGGCATGAGCCACCATGCACCACCTAGACTTGCCGAATTGTCAAAGTGGCTCGGACCATTGTGTGGTGACAGAGATGAAGAGGAATGCATGAATTCTAAAGATACCTAGGCATTAAGGTCGGCAGGATTTGGTGAAGGATAAAATGAGGGTGAGGATAATGCCTGGGTGTCTGACCCACCGACCCAGGGGTGGGGAGGATGGAGATGGTGGCATAAGGAGTATCGGATAAGAACTAGTTTTGGGAGGGAAGTCTGTGCACTTCAGTTTGAGCACGTTGTGTTTGAGATGCCTTAAAGATATGTGGGGCGGGGGAGTGGTCAAGGAGTCAGATGATGAATACCTGCATTGGAGCTCTAAGGACATATATACACGCAGGTGTCGATGGACGCTTTGGTAAGGGTAAGACTCCTTAGAGAAAGATAAAGAGAAAACGCAAGGCTAAGTCTAGAGCTGTGGTTCTCAACTGGGGAGAGGGAATTGATCTTATTTTATTATTTTATTATTATTTTCAAGAGAGACTCTCACTTTGTTGGCCAGGCTGGAGCACAGTGGCATGATCTTGGTTTCACTGCAGCCTCAACCTCCCTGGTCTCAGGTGATGGTAGGTTTTTTGTTTTTTTGAGACAGAGTTTCACTCTGTCACCCAGGCTGGAGTGCGGTGGAGCGATCTCGGCTCACCACAACCTCCACCTCCCAGGTTCAAGCGATTCTCCTGCCTCAGCCTCCCGAGTAGCTTGGACTACAGGTGTGCACCACTATGCCTGGCTACTTTTTGTATTTTTAGTAGAGACAGGGTTTTATCATGTTGGCCAGGCTGGTCTCGAACTCCTGGCCTCAATTGATCCACCTGCATCAACCTTCCAAAGTCGCTGGGATTACAGGAGTGAGCCACCGTGCCTAACCAAGAAAACCCTCTTGAATGCTCTCTCCTGAACTCCTGACCTGAGATTTGGCATCTGAGGCTGGGGAGATCTCAGATAGAGAAATGTCCAACTCTAGTATCTATGAGGTGACACTCAGGATGGGTTCTTGTAAAGTCTTGAAACCTCTTGAAGATTTATTCTGTGTGTAATAGCTCATCAAGAAACCCTGGTAATAATCCTTGAAATAGACTTGTGAAATCCGCTTTAATGAATTTTACATGATGGCATTGGAGAAATGAAATCCCGTTACCCTCATTAATCCTGAGACACAGCAATCATTTGCAGTAGGCGTTCACCCAAGAGGCCCTGAGCACTTTAAGAGAAGTGCTCCACATGTGAGAAAGGGCCCAGGAAGAGGAAACATCTATGAAATTCCCACCTGATTGTGAACTTTCTACCCAGGCAAGGTGCACCCAGGTACTGAGACAGAACAGGCTCAGCTCAGGCTCCAAGATGGGATTCATTCAAGTCCTGGAACAGAACAGGGATATATTCCTGAGCTTTTAAGATGCTCCATGGTTGGCCGGGCATAGTGGCTCACACCTGTAATCCCAGCACTTTGGGAGGTGGAGATAGGAGTATCACCTGAGGTTGGGAGTTCGAGACCAGCCTGCCCAACATGGTGAAACCCAGTCTCTATTAAAGATACAAAAATTAGCTGCACATGGTGGTGGGCGCCTGTAATCCAAGCTACTCAGGAGGCTGAGACAGGAGAATTGCTTTAACCCAGGAGGTGGATGCTGCGTGAGTTGAGATTGTGCCATTGCACTCCAGCCTGGGCAACAGAGCGAGACTCTGTCTCAAAAAAAAAAAGGATGCTTCATGGTTTGACTCTATGACAAACTAGAGTCAAGCCAAGCTGTGGACAGACAAAAGTTAAACTGGGATCTAGGGAGAGACCAAAGAGAAACTTGGTTCTAGGAGATGAAGGAGACCAGGACCAAATCTGAGTCCTGGGTAGATCAGGGCTACACTGTGGACTTGAGATAGACAAGACCAAACCCAGGACTGAGGTCGACCGGAGTTTAACTTGAATTCTGAGATAGACCAGGGCTGAACCCACATCCTGAGACGGACCAGGGCTGAACCCACATCCTGAGACGGACCAGGGCTGAACCCACATCCTGAGAAGGACCAGGGCTGAAACCACATCCTGAGACGGACCAGGGCTGAACCCACATCCTGAGACGGACCAGGGCTGAACCCACATCCTGAGAAGGACCAGGGCTGAACCCACATCCTGAGAAGGACCAGGGCTGAACCCACATCCTGAGAAGGACCAGGGCTGAACCCACATCCTGAGACGGACCAGGGCTGAACCCACATCCTGAGACGGACCAGGGCTGAACCCACATCCTGAGAAGGACCAGGGCTGAACCCCCATCCTGAGAAGGACCAGGGCTGAACCCCCATCCTGAGAAGGACCAGGGCTGAACCCACATCCTGAGAAGGACCAGGGCTGAACCCACATCCTGAGAAGGACCAGGGCTGAACCCACATCCTGAGAAGGACCAGGGCTGAACCCACATCCTGAGACGGACCAGGGCTGAACCCACATCCTGAGACGGACCAGGGCTGAACCCACATCCTGAGAAGGACCAGGGCTGAACCCCCATCCTGAGACGGACCAGGGCTGAACCCACATCCTGAGACGGACCAGGGCTGAACCCACATCCTGAGATAGACCAGAACCTCCTGAGGATAGAACCAGAAAATGGGCTTATCTTAGAGAAGTTGTGGAACAGCTTTGCTCTCCCTACTTGCTGAGCCGAGTCACCCAAACTGTAGAGTGCCTCTGGGATGAATGGCCACTGCAGATGACTCAGAATGTCCCAAGACTCATGAGGGAAAGAGAATTTTATTTTTATTTTATCATTTTATTTGGCACAGTGTCTAACTCTGTCACCCAGGCTGGAGTGCAGAGGTGCCATCTTGGTTCTCTGCAACCTCTGCCACCAGCCAACTGGCACACTCAGATGTAGCCTTCCCTCCTATGCCAGTTTCACATCTGCAATAGCGCACGACTCCAGGGTCACGGTGTTCTCGGAGAACAGGTCCCTGGAGTTTTCTCACTCACATATACCATCTGACACCATCCTATTTTATACATTCTTATGCATTGTTTTATACACTTAAGCCTCACACAAGCCTGTAGATGACTACATGCTCATGTGTGTTCTTGATCACATAAACACAGACCTCAGTCTCACTCAGTCACTGGCTCTGTGCCATTCAGCATAGGCTAGGTTTTGCTGTGTAACAAAACAGCCCCCAAGTCTCAGAAGGTAAGTACAACCAGATGAGATTTTGCTCATGATACATGAGGGTTGACAGGGTCTCTGCCTAGTCTGGCCATTCGGGGACCCCCACCCAGTGATGGAGGCTTCATACCAACATGACCAACATGCACTTTTTTTTTGAGACAGAGTCTCACTCTGTTGCCCAGGCTGGAGTGCAGTGGTGCCATCTCAACTCACTGCAACTTCTGCCTCCTGGTTCAAGCGATACTCCTGCCTCAGCCTCCCAAGTAGCTGGGACTATAGGCATGTGCCACCACACCTGGCTAATTTTTGCATTTTTAGTAGAGACAGCGTTTCGCCATGTTGGCCGGGCTAGTCTTGAGTTCCTGACCTCAAGAGTGATCAACCCACCTCGGCCTCCCAAAGTGCTGGGATTACAGGTGTGATCCACCATGCCCAGTCCCAACATGCACTTTTGGTTTTTTTTAGACAGAGTCTGACTCCCATCGCCCAGGCTGGAGTGCAGTGGCACAATCTCAGCTCACTGCAACCTCTGCCTCCCAGGTTCAAGTGATTCCCCTGCTTCAGCCCTCCAGGTAGCTGGAATTACAGGTGCCTGCCACCAGGCCCGGCTAATTTTTCTATTTTTAGTACAGACTGGGTTTCACCATGTTGGCCAGGTGGTCTTGAACTCCTGACCTCAGGTGACCTGTGTCCCTCAGTCCCCTAAAGTGCTGGGATTACAGGCATGAGCCAACATGCACGTGCGCAGTTGCTGAGGGAAGACTGTGGCATTGCACACTGGCTTCACTTTTCTTTTCTTCATTTTTTCAGGGACAGGGTCTTGCTCTGTGCCCAGGCTGGAGTGCAGTGGTGTGATCGCAGCTCACTGCTGCCTCCAGGTCCTGGGCTTAAACAATCCTCCTGCCTCAGCCTCCTGAGTAGCTGGAAATACAGTGGTCCCCCTCCATGCCCGATAAATTTTTAAAATATTTTGTAGAATGTGGGTCTTGCTATGTTGCCCAGGCTGGTCGCAAATTCCTGGCCTAAAGTATTTCTCCTGCTATGGCTTCCCCAAGTGCTGGGGTTACAGATGTGAGCCACCACACCTGGTCCACACTGGCTCTTAAAGTATTCACCTGGAAGTCACTGCTGCTTACATGGGGTTGACTAAAGGAAGTCATGTGTCACACTGGGGAAGTCCTACAGACACATCATGTGCCTAAGAGAAAAGAACTAGAAAATTTGTCAACAATTCTATTGACTACTGCAGTCTCTTACACGTTCCAAGAGTTACTCACTCCTGTGGATACGTCCACACACACACACACTTTATTCCTTCTCACGGGCGCCCATTCTCACGACCTGTTTCCTTCTTTGAGGCAGGGCAGGAGCCACAGTGCTCCCGCCTAGAGTATTCCTTTAGCTCCAGATACATCAGAGGGATCTCCCTGTCCTTGCTGAGCTGGGGGTCCCAGAGGTAATGATTCCAAGCTGCAGCTAGAGCTGGAGCTGAGAAAACAGTGCAGACACCTCCTCTGCCCCCAGAGTGGGTGGTATTTTTCCACAGACACTGGGGAAGAATAATAATAGGCACTGGTAGATCTCTCTATCAGCCAAGTGCCTTCCCATCTTGCCAGCTGCAGCTTGGAAAGGGGGAGCCAAGAGAAGAGAAGGCAAAGCTGGAGGGGCCCCTGTTGGCCTGACCCACATGATCTCCCGGTGCCACTGGGGACCCTTCGTCTTCCCCTCTCCTCCCCACTCCTTCTGACTACTCAAATATTCCAAGGCAGGAAACTCATGAATATTTATAGGGGCCTGGCAGTGAGGGAGATAAAAAAAAATTTTTTTGGAATTTATGAACCAGGATTCGTCTATAAATAACAGGCCTGTGGCTGGTGGGGTTCTTCCCTCACCCACAACATTGCTTCAACTGCGGCTCCAGCCCCATCCAAGGCTCGCAGAGCCTCCCCTTCACACACATACACACAGCTTCACTGTGGATGCACAATTTCCCATCCCTGCATTGGCACACACACGCATTCATGCCCAACCGAACACACAGACACGTGTTCACACCTGCCTGGGTCTGGCCCACTGCCTCCCTTCCACTCACAGACATCCCGATGCAAAGGGAACCTGAACACTTCCTCCTTTGTCCACATTCGGGCCAATGCAGCCACTCACACTGCATCTGCACAAAACACACAGGCGGGCTGGGCGAAGTGGCACATGCCAGTAATCCCAACATTTTGGGAGGCAGAGGCAGGAGGATCGCTTAAGCCCAGGAGTTCAAGACCAGCCTGGGCAACATAGTGAGACCCCTTCTCTTAAAAAAAAAAAAAACAAAAACAGATGTTTGGCATGGTGGCTTACGCCTGTAATCCCAACACTTTGGGAGGCCAAGGCGGGTGTATCACAAGGTCAGGAGTTCGAGACCAACCTGACTAAAATGGAGAAACCCCGTCTCTACTAAAAATACAAAAATTAGCTGGGCAAAAATTAGTTACTCAGGAGGCTGAGGCAGAAGAATTGCTTGGAGGCAGGAGAATTGCTTGAACCTAGGAGGTAGAGGTTGCAGTGAGCTGAGATGGCGCCACTGCACTCCAGCCTGGGCGACAGAGCGAGACTCCATCTCAAAAAAAAAAAAAAAATTCAAATGTTTGCTGGGCATGTGGCTGTACCTGTACTCCTGGCTACTTGGCTGAGGTGGGAGGATTGCTTGATCCTGGGAGATCGAGACTGCTGTGAGCTGTGATCATGCCACTGCTCTCCAGCCTGGGCGACAGAGCAAGAGCCTATCTCAAAAACAAAAAACAAAACCAAAAAAACACAGTTTCATACATACACACAGTGGAGAGACACATGGCCACAGCTCACTCCCTGACCCACGACCCAAGCATGGCGCCTCCCATCTCCGGGCCTCAGTTTCCTCACCCACATAACGGGCACACCAAGAGTTCCTACCTCATGTCGTGGTTGTGTAGAGTTTTAAAAATAACAAATGGATACCAGGTGCTTGTTGTGTGCAAGATGATCTATTTTAAGTGCTGGCAACACAGCAGTGAACAAAAACAGGTAAAAACTCCCGCCTGACATTCTGGAGGGGAAGAAAGATGATTTGCAAAATTAATGCGTAAATGATGTGGCGGAAGCGGATGGAGTAGGGAAGTGGATGAGGGATGCTGGGGCACTTGTAGTTCTGGGGGGGGGGGTAGGGGGATCAGGAAAGGCTCTTGTTTTTGTTGTTGCTGCTGTTGTCATTTTTTGAGACAGGGTCTCCCTCTGTCACCCAGGCTGGAGTGCAGTGGCATGATCTCAGCTCACCTCAGCCTCCGCCTCCCAGGCTCAAGCAATTCTCCCACCTCAGCCTCCCGAGTAGCTGGGATTACAGGTGCCCACCATCACACCTGGCTAATTTTTGTATTTTTAGTAGAGACAAGGTTTCACCATGTTGGCCAGGCAGGTCTCAAACTTCTGACCTCAAGTGATCCACCCACCTCGGCCTCCCAAAGTGCTGGGATTACAGGTGTGAGCCACCACACCTGGCCACCAGGGAAGGTCTTTTGAAAGAACGACATTTCAGTAAGGATCTGAAGGAGGTGGAAGGACATTCTAGGCAGAGGGAGCAGCCAGTGCCAAGAGGTGGTATAAAAGAAGCATGTTTGGCGTTTTGTAGGAGCAGTGTGGCTGGAACAGAGTGAGCAAGAGGGAGAGTGGAGGGAAGTGGGGGCAAGGAGGTGATGGGGCAGATTGTGCAGGATTGACGTTCCTTGGGGAGAACTCTACTAAAGAAAAAACTTTTTCTTCTTTTTCCTTTTTGAGACAAGGAGAGATCATGGCTAACCACAGCCTCAACCTCCCAGGCTCAAGAGATCCTCCTGCTTCAGCCTCCTGTGTAGCAGGGACTACAGGCACATGCTACCACGTCCAGATAATTTTTATATTTTTCTTAGAGATCGGATCTCACTATGTTGCCTAGGCTGGTCTCAAACTCCTGGGTTTAATTGATCCTCCTGCCTGTCTCAAAATACTGGGATTGCAGGTGTGAGCTACTGCGCTCAGCTGAGGAGTTGGGCTTTTAACCCCAGGGGAGATGGGAGCCATGGAGGGCTCTCAGCACAGGAGAGACTCATCATGATTCAGGTGTTCACAGGTGCTCTCTGGCTGCTGTGGGGAAAGCAGACTGGGGGCAAGTAGAGGGAACTGGGAGACCACGGCAGGGATGAACTATGCTGGTTCAGGTGAGCAATGCCAGGGGCTTGACCGCAGAGATGGTCATCAAGAGGGTGGAGCAATTGGTAGATTTTAAAGCTAAGGCTGATGCATTGGTGTAAGAGAAAGAGAGGGTGAGCTGGGCGCAGTGGCTCATGCCTGTAATCTCAGTACATTGGGAGGCCAAGTGGGGGTGGATCACTTGAGGTCTGGAGTTTGAGACCAGCCTGGCCAACATGGTGAAATTTTATCTCTACTAAAAATACAAAAATTAGCTAGGCGTGGAGGCAGGCACCTGTAATCCTGGCTACTTGGGAGGCTGAGTCAGGAGAATCGCTTGAACCTGGGAGGCAGAGGTTGCAGTGACCCAAGACGGTGCCATTGCACTTCAGCCTGGTCAACAAGAGCGAAACTCTGTCTCAAGAAAAAAAAATACAAAACTTAACCGGGGTGGTGGCGCACTCCTGTAATCTCAGCTACTGGGGAGGCGCACGCCTGTAATCTCAGCTATAGGAGAATCGCTTGAACCCTTGAGGCAGAGGTTTCAGTGGGCTGAGATTAAAAAAAGAAAAAGAAACAAGATGAATGTAAGGTGGGGCAGGGAGCGTGATGAGTCTCACGCAGAAAAATGCATCAGGGCTGGCTGTGGAGCATGACAGGGCCTGCGCATGTAGACGAAGTGGACCGGGCAGAACTGGGGATCCATTTTGGAGCAAGGACTGCTCTCAGGGTTGCGAGGGATGGATTGCCTATTTAAATGGAAATAGGATGGATTGCCAATTTAGGTGGAAATGACAGAACTCGGCGCCAGGTGTGAATGTGAGCCTGAAGGGACACCAACATAAATACTCTCAGGTTGAATGTTCATCGTTTCCCCCCTCTTAGGTTGGGTTCCTGAGAACCAGAACTAGAGATGTATGTTTCCAGCACATGATTTTTTTTCTTTTTTTGAGACAGGATCTTGCTCTGTTGCCTGGTCTTGAACTCCTGGGCTCAAGCGATCCTCCTGTCTTGGCCTCCCAAAGTGCTGGGATTACAGGCGTAAGCCACCCTGCCTGACCTTGGAGCACATAATTGAAAGTGGGGGCAGGGGCAAGGGGAGCAGGACCTGGAAGAGAATGGATTGAGCAAAGATGAGATCCTCAGTAAAGTCCTGGCTTGGCTTGATCCAAAAGGGTCGAGGGCACTGTGGATTTATCCCACCATGAGACAGGCGGTGGACTTTTCACCACTGCATCAGTCATTAGCTGCCTGGGGGTAGGTGACACATCCCAAGCATCTCCAAGGCGGTCTCAAAAGCCATGGGCAGGTCTCCAGAGAAGATCACAGCTGCTAGCAATGAGCCTCCGTGCTCAGCAGCTGCAGGGTGGGTACATCTAGGCAGTCAGGAGCTCTGGGCAGAGCCCCAAAAACATCTCCCACACCCCTGCCCCTAAAGAGGGGGGTCATAGGAGCACCAGGCATTTATGCGAATCACAGCGTGGATGTCTGACACCAGACCCTGTTCTCAGCTCTCTCGAGATGAAAACCAGGCCAACTTGGCACTGAGGCGTCTCTGACACAGCTGAGATTTTTTCCGGATTCATTAACTGCCGGAGACTCAGCCCTCTGTCTCCCACTCTGGGAATTGCAGAAGGGAGCAAAAGGAAGAGACATTGCTTCTAAACAGGTCAGAATCACTCAACAGTAAGGTGCCACTATCAGTCCCATTTTGCAGGTGAGGAAAGTGAGGCACAGAGAGGGTAAGTCACTTGCCCAAGGTCACACAGCTAGAAAGAGAAGCCGGCATTTGAATTTCAAGTTGTCAGCCTCTGGGGTCCATGTGCTGCAGAGCTACACTCAACTACCTTTGACCCCATGACCTCTTCAAAACCCAGAGCCCCTATATCTACCCTGTGAGGGGAGAAGGAGGAAGAGAGCAGACAGAAGGTGTTGGGGAGTCGGGGAGGGAGGGGCCACATGGAAAGTTTGGAGTGTACGGGAAGCATTCATTCATTCATGCCTTGATGCCTGTCCATTCTCTGCAGCATCTGCTGGTGTTGGGGCCATAGCAGAGAATAAGAAAGACTCAGCCCTGCCCTTTTGGAGCTCACATCCTAATGGGGCGGGCAGATACCCACCAGGCAAGGAAATGAATAAAATATAAGGATCTTGTAAGAGGGAAGGGACAGGGAGCTGTGGAGACATGCACAGGAAGGAACATAGACCTAAGAGGATGGAGAAGGCTTCCTGGAGGTGGTGATGTTTGTTACAAGCCTTGAAGAATGCCTAGAACTGGGGAGTCCTAGCTGTAGAAACACCAGTATCTCTGCAGTTCCATAGACCTGGGGCTGGACTGCAGTAGCATGATCTCGGCTCACTGCAACCTCCACCTCCTGGGTTCAAGTGATGCTCCTGTATCAGCCTCCTGAGTAGCTGGGATTACAACCATGCACCACCACGCCTGGCTAATTTTTTTGTATTTTTTTAGAGACAGGGTTTTGCCATGTTGGCCAGTCTGGTCTCGAACTCCCGACCTCAGGTGATCCGCCCACCTTGACCTCCCAAAGTGCTGGGATTACAGGTGTAAGCCACCACTCCTGGCCTCTATCATTTAATATATAAGGCAAACAACATTGCCTCAAGGTTAGAAAAATTATATAAATATTTATTGAGCATCTACTATGTATGGGATTACAGGCATGAGCCACCTCACCTGGCCATCCTAAGGAGTTTGTGGCTAGGGTTTTTAAGGGTTTTGGAGGGGGCCGAAGAGTGGAGATCATGGATTAGTGAGAGTGCCAGGTGAAGTCAGAGGACAGGGAGAGGAAGAAGGTGTATTTTCATGCTGATCCTATTCCTCCTTGAGGGTCTTCAAACTGGTCGCCCAGACTAGAGTGCAGTGACATGATCACAGCTCACTGCAGAGTCCACCTCCCCATGTCAGGTGATCCTCCTCCATCAGCCTCCCAAGTAGCCGGGATTACAGGTGCACACCACCACACCTGGCTAATCTATGTATTTTTGGTAGAGGTGGAGGTCTCACTATGTTACCCAGGGTGGTCTCAAATTCCTGGGCTCAAGCCATCCTTTTGCCCCAGCTTCCCAAAGTGCTGCCATTATGGCCACCGTGCCCAGCCAAGACTGATTTTAAGCTGTGTGTGTGTGTGCAGGCATTCATTCAACCTCTGCGACCGCCCTAAGAGGTGGATGCTGCTGTTTGCCTCGTTTTACAGATAGGTAAACTGGCATACCATGAGGTTCAAGTCGCTTATCTGAGGTCACAGCCAGGCGGTGGCGCGTGAGATCCCCCATGCACACATCCTGCATGCAAAATGCCTGGCACACAGGCAGTGCTTGGCTAGGCTGGTGAAGATATTACTATGTGCTGGATGGTGCTCTTTGGTGAATGCCGTGGCTAGAGGTGATACTGAAGTGCGTGCTCAGCCGGGGATGGATACAGGCGCTGGCGGGTACAATGCAGGCTGATTGAAGGCCCGCTGAGTCCTGCCACCTGGCAGAACAGACCTCAGCCTCCTCTGGCTCCACTCCCAGCCCTGGAGGGGCTGGAGGGCCAAGGGCCTCTCTCTGGCAGCTTTGGCTGGGAGCAGCTGCTCAGTGCTTAGCCAGGATTGATTTTCTTTCAAGTGGCCCATTCTCACTAACAAAGGGCTCTGGTGACCCAGGTGGCCGCCACTGCCCCCTCCCCTCCAAAGAGAGGATCTGCCTGCCTCCAGGCTGGAGCTGTTTTCTGCCTCTGAGATTGATTCCTTTGAAAGTCTTGGAATTACTGAGAGGGATGGGATGAGTTAGCCTGGATATGCGTACCTGGAATTCGTTGGATTTCTCTGCCTGTATTTTGCCCTGGCTGGTTCACCTTTCATGGTCTCCTTCTTGGCCACATTCTCTTTTTTTTTTTTTTTTTTAGACGGAGTCTCACTCAGGCTGGCGTGCAGAGTGCAGTGGCATGATCTTGGCTCACGGTAACCTCCACCCCCGGGTTCAAGTGATTCTCCTGCCTCAGCCTCCTGAGTAGCTGGGACTACAGGCACTTGCTACCATGCCTGGCTAACTTTTTTTTTAGTAGAGATGGAGTTTTCCCATGCTGGCCAGGCTGGTCTCAAACTCCTAACCTCATGTGATCCACCTACCTTGGCCTCCCAAAGTGGTGGGATTACAGGTGTGAGCCACCGTGCCCGGCTTTTTTTTTTTTTTTTTTTTTTTAACAGACAGGGTCTTGCTCTGTTGCCCAGGGTAGAATGCAGTAGCACAATCATAGCTCACCCCTGAGCTCAAGCAATCCTCCCACCTCAGCCTCCCGAGTTGCTGAGGCCACAGGCGTGCACCACCATGCCCAGCTAATTTTTTTTATTTTTTGTAGAGATGGCGTTTCACTCTCACTATGTTACCCAGGCTGGTCTCAAACTCCTGAGCTCAAGTGATCCACCCACCTCGGCCTCCCAAAGTGTTGAGATTACGACTGTGAGCCACTGCCCAGTCCCTGACCACATTCTTACCCCACTTAACACACAGCCATGAGCTGAATTGTGTGCTTCTGCTCCCCCAAAATTAATGTATTTTCTTTTTTTTATTTAAAGGAAAGAAAACCATCGTGATTTATTTTTTATTTTTATTTATTTATTTATTTTTTAAGACAGGGTTTCACCATGTTGGTCAGGCTGGTCTTGAACTCCCAACCTCAGGTGATCCGCCCACCTCAGCCTCCAAAATGCTACGATTACAGGCGTGAGCCACCACGCCCGGCCTATTTTATTTTTTGAGACAGGGTCTCACTCTGTCGCCCGGGCTGGAGTGCAGTGGTGTGCTGACGGCTCATTGTAGCCTTGACCTCCTTGAACTGAGGTGATCCTCCCTTCTCAGCCTCTGGAGTAGCTGGGACTACTGGTGCAAGCACCATGCCTGGCTAAGTTTTGTATTCTTGTAGAGATGAGGTTCTGCCATGTTGCCCAGGCTGGTCTCAAGCAATTGCCTGGGCTCACGCCATCCACCCGCCTCGGCGTCCTCCCACAGTGTTGGGATTACAGGCGTGAGCCACCACGCCAGCCCATATGTTTAATTCTTAACACCCAGCACCTCACAATGAATGTGACTATATTTGGAGATGGGTTTTTTTTTTTCTTAAGAGGTGATTAAATTAAAATGAGGTCCTTGGAATGGGCCCTAATCCAACATGACTCATGGCCATATAAGAAAAGATTAGGTCTGGGTACAATGGCTCACACCTGTCATCCCAGCACTTTGGGAGGCTGAAGTGGGAGGATCACTTGACACCAGGAGTTCAAGACCAGCCTGGGCCACAAGACCCCCAACTGTAAAAAAAAAAAAAAAAAAGAATTAAAAATTAGTGGGAAATGGTGGCATGCACCTGTAGTCCCAGCTACTCAGGAGGCTGAGCTGAGAAGATCCCTTCAGTCCAAGAGGTCAAGGCTCCAGTGCGTGGACCTCTTACTTCCAGCCTTCAGAACTGTGAGACAATGCATTTTGGTTGTGTATGCCACCCAGCCTGGGATACTCAGCAAAGGCAGCCCGAGCAATCTCATATACATGCCCTTGGAAGTTTCCTACCCCTGAGTCCACCTCTCAGTAGCCCTGCCTGGCCAGGCTCCTGCCCAGCATCACTGGATCAGGCAGGGTCCCAGGAAAAAGCATAGTACCTTCAAAAAGGATTCCAGAGGAGAATTCAATGAAATGACTATTTTCAGAGATGTGGGCAGGGTTAAGAGAAGGAACAAGGACAGGCTCGGGGGCTCACATCTATAATCCCAGCACTTGTAGAGGCTGAGGCGGGTGGATCACTTGAGGTCAGGAGTTTGAGGCCAGCCTGGCCAACATGGCAAAACCTCATCTCTAGTAAAAATACAAAAATTAGCCGGGTGTGGGAGCAGGTGCCTGTAATCTCAGCTGCTTGGGAGGCTGAGGCAGGAGAATTGCTTGAACCTGGGAGGCAGAGGCTGCAGTGAGCCGACATCAAGTCACTGCACTCCAGCCTGAGTGACAGCACAGGACTGTCTCAGAAAATCCCTTGGGTCTGCAGCTGAGAGGAGCTATTGCTACCCCCAGGCCACAGAGAGAGGGCCGAAGCTGCAGGAAGCTGTATGCGATCGCTAGGTCTGCTGTCATGCGGTGCTTCGGGCTAGGTGGCTTAAGCAGCAGAAATTTAATTTCTCATACTCTTAGAAGCGTGAATTCTGAAATCAAGGCATGGGCAGCGTTGGTTTCTTTTGAGGCCTCTCTCATTGGCTTGCAGGTGGCCACTTTCTTATCGTATCTTCATATAGTCTTTTCCTATGTGTCTATGTGTATCTGTGGCTTCATCTCTCTTTTTTTTTTTTGAGACAGAGTCCCACTGTATCGCCCAGGCTGGAGTGCAGTGGCACAATCTCGGCTCACTGCAACCTTCGCCTCCCAGGTTCAAGCGATTCTCCTGCCTCAGCTTCCCGAGTAGCTGAGACGACAGGCACCCACCACCATGCCCCGCTAATTTTTAAATTTAAAATTTTTTTTTGTTTTTAGTAGAGATGGGGTTTTGCTTGTCTTGAAATCCTGACTTCATGATCTGCCCACCTTGACCTCCCAAAGTGCTGGCATGACAGGCGTGAGCCACCGCGCCCGGCCCTCGTCTCCTCTTTTATTTATTTGTATTATTTATTATTATTTTTTTTTTTTAATTTTTTTTTGAGACGGAGTTTCGCTCTTGTTACCCAGGCTGGAGTGCAATGGCGCGATCTCGGCTCACTGCAACCTCCGCCTCCTGGGTTCAGGCAATTCTCCTGCCTCAGCCTCCTGAGTAGCTGGGATTACAGGCACGCACCACCATGCCCAGCTAATTTTTGTATTTTTAGTAGAGACGGGGTTTCACCATGTTGACCAGGATGGTCTCGATCTCTTGACCTCGTGATCCACCCGCCTTGGCCTCCCAAAGTGCTGGGTTTACAGCTGTGAGCCACCGCGCCCGGCCCTTATTTATTTATTTTTAGAGATGGGGTCTCACTCTGTTGCCCAGGCTGGAGTGCAGTGGTGTGATCACAGCTCACTGCAGCCTCACTCCCGGTAGAAAGCGATCCTCCCACCTCAGCCTCCTAAAGTGCTGGGATTACAGATGTGCCCCACCACACCTTGCCTGAACTCCTCATTGAACAACTTTCAGGTCCCCCATTTGCTGTTCCCCTTCCTACTAAAGCAAAAGTTTTATGAGGGTGGGGATGTCTGCTGGTCTCCTAGACAGTAGTGACCCCAATGCCTAGAACAGTGCCTGGCACGTAGCAGGTGCTCAGTAAATATTTCCGGGATGAACGGATGCTTTGCCCTCCCTGCCTTTGCCCATGCTGACTCTCGCTCCTACATTCATAGGCTTATCTATTGCTTCTTCCAGAAGGCCATTGCTCCACCCTCAAAACCAGGCTCTGGGCCAGACATGGCTCACACCTGTAATTCAGGCACTTTGGGAGGCAGGGGTGGGAGGATCACTTGAGCTCAAGAGTTCAAGACCAGGGTGGGCATGGTGGCTTATACCTGTAACCCCAGCACTTTGGGAGGCCAAGTTGGGCAGATCACCTGAGGTCAGGAGTTCGAGACCAGTCTGGCCAACATGATGAAACTCCATCTCTACTAAAAATATAAAAATTAGTCATGCATGGTGGTGTGCACCTGTAGTCCCAGCTACTCGAGATGCTGAGCCAGAAGAATCACTTGAACGCAGGAGGCTAAGGTTGCGGTGAGCTGAGATTGGCAACAGAGCAAGACTCCACCTCAAAAAACAAACAAAAGAAAGAGTTGAAGACCAGCCTCAGCAACATAGCCCAGGCTCTTAAAATTTAGATTTAACATTTTTAAATTGAAAAACCTTAGCCAGGCTTGGCGGCGCACACCTGAAGCCCCGGGTATTAGTTCATTCTCAGTCTACCCTAAAGAAATACCTGATACTGGGCAATTCATAAATAAAAGAGGCTTGATTGGTTCACAGTTCCACAGGCTGTACAGGAACCATAGCTGGGGAGGCCTCAGGAAACTGACATTCATGGCAGAGGGCAAAAGGGAAGCCGGGGGTCTTACACGGGAACAAGAGAGAGAAGTGGGAGGTGCTACACACTTTTATTTCATTTTATTTTATTTATTTTTTTGACGAAGTCTCACTCTGTTGCCCAGGCTAGAGTGCAGTGATGCAATCTCAGCTCACTGCAACCTCCACTTCCTGGGTTCAAGTGATTCTCCTGCCTCAGCTTCCAAGTAGAGGGAATACAGGCACGTGTCATCATGCCCAGCTAATTTTTGTATTTTTAGTAGAGACGGGCATTTCATTATGTTGGCCAGGCTGGTCTTGAACTCCTGACCTTGTGATCTGCCCACCTCAGCCTCCCAAAGTGCTGGGATTACAGGCATGAGCCACCGTGTCCTGGGCTACACACTTAAACAATGAGATCTCATGAGAACTCACTCCCTATCACAAGAACAGCAAGGGGAAAATCTGGCCCCATGATCCAGTCACCTCCCACCAGGCCCCTCTGGGAATTACAATTTGGCATGAGATTTGGACAGGGACATAGATCCAAACCGTATCACCCAGCCACTCAGGAGGCTGAGGTGGGAGGATCGCTTGAGCCCAGGAGGTTGAGGCTGCAGTGAGCCATGACTGCACCACTGTGCTCCAGCCTGGGCTACTGAGTCACAAACAAAAAACCCAGGCTCTCTGGAGCCGGCTCTGCTCTTCCAGCCTTGTCTGCTTCCCCGGCAAGGCCACACTTGTCACACCCTGTTAGAATTACCTCTTCCCTTTTCTTTCTTCCTTGCTTATCTGTGTGGGGAAGCCCTGGAGGGTGCTGTCCTGTCTGCCCTTGCAAGGAAAACAGCCGCTGGCATTTCCTGAGCAGTCTCTCAGAACCGCACTTTCTGTGTATTAGCTCGCTGGACCCTCAAAAGCCAACAGGTTCATCTCATCACCTACTGCCAGTTTCCCTGTTAGGGAAATGAAACTGATGCCAGGTGCAGTGTGGCTCACACCTGTAATCCCAGCCACTCTGGAGGCTGAGACGGGAGAATCGCTTGAACTTGGGAGGTGCAGGTTGCAGTGAGCTGAGATCGAGTCATTGCACTCCAGGCTGGGCAACGAGAGTGAAACTTTGTCTCAAACAAAGAACAACAAAAAAAGAAATGAAACTGAGGCTCAGAGAGAGTCACTTGCCTGGGGTAACGCAGAGCCAGTTTTGAAGCTGACAGTCCGGCCCACCCTTTTGTGTTTCCAGTCAGCACCCATTTGCTTATTTTTATTCCATAAGCAATTCTGTCACACTCCCTCGAATATCACATTGCGTTATGTGTCCCAGCCTGTTTGCTGTGACTATAACAGACTACCACAGATTGAGTAATTTATAAAGAGCTGGGCGTGGTGGCTCACGCCTGTAATCCCAGCACTTAGCCAAGGTGGGAGGGTTGCTTGAGCCCAGGAGTTTCAAGACCAGCCTGGGCAATGTGGCCAGACCCCATGTCTACATAGTTTTTAAAATTTTAGCCAGATGTGGTGGCATGTGCCTGTAGTCCCAGCTACTCAGGAGGCTGAGGCAGGAGGATCAGTTGAGCCTGAAATGTGGAGACTGCAGTGAGTCAGGACTGCAGGCTGAAGACCAGCCTGGACAACAGAGCCAGACCTCATCTGTAAAATACTCCATCAGTTTATCAATTAATTTTTCTTATCAAACAAAAAGAAATTTATTTCTCCAGTTCTGGAGACTGGGAAGTCCAAGAACATGCACCAGCCTCTGGCAAAGGTCATCCCATGGCCAAAGGGCTGAAGGTGGAAGTGACACAGAGAAAGGAAATTGAGCTAAATTTATTCTTTTTATCCATATCCCACTCCGATGATAACTAACCCACAGCCCTTATAATGGTTTTGATTCATCCTAACTTCCTCTTTAAAGGTCCTACCTCTCAACACTGTTAATTTTTTTTTTTTTTTTTTGAGACAGAGTCTTACTCTGTCACCAAGGCTGGAATATAGTGGCATGATCCTGGCTCACTGCAACCTTTGCCTCCTGGTTCAGGCCATTCTCATGCCTAAACCTCTCAAGTAGCTGGGATTACAAGCCCCCGCCATCATGCCTGGCTAATTTTTGTATTTTAACTAGAGACAAGATTTTGCCATGTTAGCCAGGCTGGTCTTGAACTCCTGGCCTTAAGTGATCTGCCCGCCTTGACCTTCCAAAGTGTTGGGATTACAGGTATGAGCCACCATATCCAGCCTCTGAAGTAGCTATTCTTCTGTTTCTTTTTTCTTTTTAGTTTTTTTCAGGGGAGACAGAGTCTTGCTCTGTCGCCCAGGCTGGAGTGCAATGGCACAATCTTGGCTCACTGCAACCTCCACCTCCTGGTTCAAGCAATTCTCCTGCCTCAGCCTTCCAAGTAGCCGGGACTACAGGTGCACCCTGCCACACGCAGCTAATCTTTTTTTTGTATTTTAGTAGAGATGAAGTTTTACCATGTTGCCCAGGCTGGTCTTCAATCTTGAGCTCAGGCAATCTGCCTTCCTCTGCCTCCCAAAGTGCTGGGATGACAGGCAGGAGCCACAACGCCCGGTCTGTTTCTTTACTTCTCTAATAAACTTGCTTTCACTTTAAAAATAAATAAAATGGATTAATTTTCCAACACATGAATTTTAGGGGGACACATTCACATCATAACATGATGTAAAGCCATTCTAGTTATATTAACAACCCCCTCATGACATCAGTACTATTGTTAGCCATATATTCTAACTGGGGGAACGAAGGCACAGGATGGCTAAGTCACTAGCCCAGGGTCACACAGCAGAACTGAGGCGGAACCTAGGAGACCCTTACTGACCACATCCTCCCATCACCACTGGGGGCACGGAATGCCTTTGAGAATCATTTCGTGGAAACCCTGGCATGTGTGCTGGAGGTGTAGCCAAGGGACAAAAGGTTTGGACCCAGAGTGGACTTGCCACACCCAGGGGCACACAGGGAACCAGCAGGAAGGAGCCCTTGGAAGTGGGTTTTCGGGAGTCAGGGTACCTGGCTGTCATTGTTATTAGCAGGCAGGTTGATCAATGTCACCTCCTGGCTGTGCTGACCAGCCTTTGAGGCCTCCTTCCAGCCTGGAAGCCTTGCAGCTAACACCCCCATCTTGTGCAGGGGTGTCCCTGGCTATTGGGGCGAAACGCCTCAGCCAGCCACGGAAGATAAATTTCCCCCATGACGACCTTTTCCATGCGCTGACAGATTGATTTCAAAAATCCATCCTCCACCAACGCGCCCGGCCCCAGCCCCTACCGTGGGCGCTGATGGCTGCAAATTTATATCCAGGCCAGAAACTGAATTCCTGTGAGTAGAAGGAAGAATCTGAAAAGCTCACCCAGGCTCATTTTTACATTTGAAAACCTTCAGGCCAGAGATTAAATTGGGGCCACCGTGTCTCTCAGCAACAGAGACCTTGGTGGCGGGGAGATGACCTCGCTCAGGACAGCTTCTTTAGATTCTCTGCCTTCAGCTTGGCCTCCCGGGGCTGAGAAATAAAAAGCAGTGAGACCTGCAGGCCTGTGTGGCTAAAGGGATTCCCACTTCTGACCAGCTAATGCTAGAAAAGGGACATGCTCTGTGTACCCAAAGGCAGGCTTTTGGTCCCCGTGGTAACTATTGAGCTATTCAGAGGGACAGGAAAGAAAACTGCTAACTTGGGCCGCGTGCGGTGGCTCATGCCCGTAATCCCAGCACGTCTGGGAGGCCGAGGTGGGAGGATCGCTTGAGCTCAGGAGTTTAAGACCAATCCAGGTAACACAATGAGACCCTGTCTCTACTAAAAAAAAATAATAAAATAACCAACCAGGTGTGGTGGTAAGTGCCTGTGGTTCCAGCTACCTGGGAGGCTGAGGTGGGAGGATCACCTGAGCTGGGGAGGTCGAAGCTGCAGTGAGCCATGACCACACCACTGCACTCCAGCCTGTCTCAAAAAAAAAAAAAAAAAAAAAGCTGCTAATTCATCTTCATCCCCAGCCAGGCTCCTGCACCAGCATCTAAGGCAGCCTTAGTCCTGGCGACTTGGCGAGGTTCTAATTAAGCTTCCTTGGGCTGTGGCAGAGAGGACATCAGAGTCTGTGGATCATTCCAGAACCCTCACTCCTCCCCGCCCCCTGCCAGAGGCCCAAAGGCTGGAGAAGGAGAAGCAGATAAATCAAGTGACAGCTCCGTGAAGGAAGAAACCCTGTCTAGCTAGAAAGATCTCTCTCTCCTGCCTTGAAAAAAATGAGACTGATGCAAATGCGGCTGCTTCTCTTTGGTACAAAAGCCCTTAAATATTAAAGAAATGAATCCTTGATGTGTACAAAGAAAGGATCAAAAACGAATCTTTCTGAAAGGAGAAGAGCTTTTATTTCTCCGTGAACTCATCCAGATCTAGCCTCTGGCACGGATGCCTGCTGAACTGGGAGGACAGGAAGATAAAGCTCTCAGTGATGGCCATTCAATATTTGTTCATTTAGGAAGTGTCTGAAGCAGCTACTGCATTGGGCTAGAGCCTGGGGAAATGGCCAGCGAAGTAAGGCCCCAGTTCCTGCCCTCAAAAGCCAGTAGGGGATGGGCTCAGTAGCTTGTGCCTGTGATCCCATCACTTTGGGAGTCCGAGGCATGAGGATCACTTGAGCTCAGGAGTTTAAGACCAGTCTGGGCAACACAGCAAGACTCTGTCTCTTGCTGTGTCAAGAGACAGAATAAAAGGCTGAGTGCAGTGGATCACGCCTGTCATTGCAGCACTTTGGGAGGCCAAGATGGGCAGATCACTTGAGGTCAGGAGTTTGAGAACAGCCTGGCCAACATGATGAAACCCCATGTTTACTAAAAATACAAAAATTAGCCAGGCATGGTGATATACACCTGTAGTCCCAGCTACTTGGGGAGGCTGAGGCAGGAGAATCGCTTGAACCCAGAAGGAAGAGGTTGCAGTGAGCCAAGATGGCACCACTGCACTCCAGCCTGGGCAACAGAGTGAGACTCTTGCTCAAAAATAAATAAACAAACAAATAAATAAAAGCCAATGGTGGCTGGGCATGATGGCTCACATCTGTAATCCCACCACTTTGGAAGGCTTACACGGGAGGATCATTTGAGGCCAGGAGTGTGAGTCCAGCCTGGGCAACATAGTGAGACCCCATCTCAAAAAAAAAAAAGGCCAGTGGGGCATTGTCTAAAACTCCCTGGACAGTAATGCTCAAAACTGTCAAGGTCAGAAAAAACAAGACAGAAACAGTCATAGACCAGAGGAGTCTACGTACATGTGGTGAGTCAGTGCAACGTGGGATCCTGGATTAGATTCTGGACCAGAAAAAGGACTCAAGTGGGAAAACTGGGGAATCTGAATAGAGTCTGGAGTCTAGTTAATAGTAATGAATGCATGGATGTTGATTTCTTAGTTGTGGCAAGTGTGCCGTGGTTACGTAAGCTGTAATAGCAGGGAAGACAGGATGAGGGGGCATGCAGGAGCTCTCTGTATTATCTTTGTAACTTTCCTATAAATCTAAATTTAGTCCAAAAGTAAAAGTTGATTAGGTGGGTACGGTGGCTCACACCTGTCATTTCAGCACTTTGGGAGACCGAGATGGGAGGATTGCTTGAGGCCAGAAGTTTGATACGAGCCTGGGCAACATAGCGAGATCCTGTGTTAAAAATTTAGCAGGTAGATCTGTGGTGTTTGCTCTCTGTCCCACTGGTCCAAAAAAAATTAGCCAGGCGTGATAGTGCACATCAGTAGTCCCAGCTACTTGGGAGGCTGAGATGAAAGGATTGCTTGAGTCTGGGAGGTTGATGCTGCAGTGAGCCATGGTCACACCAATGGAGGGCACAGCCTGAGGACAGAGCAAGACCTTGTCTCAAAACAAAAATTAAAAAAATGTATCAAGGTGTCAGGGTGTGGTGACACACATCTGTGGTCCCAGCTAGTCAGCAGGCTGAAGCAAGAGACTTGCCTGAGCCTGGGAAGCCGAAGATGCAGTGAGCTATGGTCATCCCACTGCACTCCAGCTTGGGCAACCGCTTGAGACCTTGCCTCTTAAAAAAACAAAAATGCCAGCTAACACCCTTTTTGGAGTTAGCCCACCTGCACCCAGGTGAATTAAAAAAAAAAAAATGGTCAGCCAGGTGTGCTGTAAACCCAGCACTCTGGGAGGCTGAGGCAGGTGGATCCCTTGAACCCAGGAGTTCAAGACCAGCCTGGGCAACATGATGAAACCCCGTCTCTAAAATAAATACAAAAATTAGCCCGGAATGGTGGTGTGCACCTGTAGTCCCAGCTACTCACGAGGCTGAAATGAGAGGATGGCTTGAGCCTGGGAGGTGGAGGTTGCAGTGAGCAGTGATCGCACCATGATTACACCACTGCACTCCAGCCTGCGAGACAGAATGAGACCCTGAAGGAAGTGACTCTTGTCCTCCCAACATAGTGGCTGAGAGTCTGATAGGCTGGCATCCAAATCCCAGCTCTGTGAGTTTGGGCAACTTGACCTTTCTCTATCTCAGTTTTCCCGTCTGCAGAATGGAGCTAGTGTTAATACATTCCATGAGACGGGGCTCTAAGAATCAAATATTGGTAATATTTGTAAGGCAGCTTAGAAGAGTGCACTGTATATGTGTTAAGTTAAATATGAAATTCAGAATGGGAGAAGAACTTGCGGATGGATGGATGGGCAGATGAATGAATGGATGGATGGATAGATGGATGGTTGGTTGAATGAATATGAGTGAATGGATGGTTGGCTGGGTGGATGAATGAATGAATGGGTAAATAGATAAATGATGGGCAGATGAATGAATGAATGGATGGATAGATGGTTGGCTCTATGAATAAATGAGTAAATGGATGATTGGCTAGATGAATGGGTGGAAAGATGAATTAATGGATGGATGAATGAATGAATGAAAGAATGTGTGGACTCACAGCTACTTTCTATCCTGACCCCTCCCCCAGCCACAAGACTCTTCTAGGCAAAACCCCAGCTTCTCAGGCTGAGGGAGGCCCCTGGTGGCTCCCAGAATTCCAGCATGGCACAGGCAAGCTGATAACTTTTTTTTTTTTGAGACAGATTCTTGCTGTGTCACCCAGTTGGAGTGCAGTGAACTCAGCTCACTACAACCTTTGCCTCCCAACACTCAGGCGATCCCCCCTCCTCAGCCTCCGGAGGAGCTGGGACCACACCCGGCTAAATTATTTCGTATTTTTGGTAGAGACGGGGTCTCACCATGTTGCCCAGGTGGTCTCGAACTCCTCAGCTCAAGACATCCGCCCACCTTGGCCTCCAGAAGGGCTGGGATTGCAGGCATGAGCCACAGCACCTGGCTGATATCTTCTTTAAGGCCTGTCAAGCTTATCGCTCAAGGGAGATTTGCCCAATACCTCAAGGTTTGACAAGAGCAGGCTGCTATTATCTCAAGCTTTCCAAAGGGACATGGCCCCCTGTCATGCTCAGACGTAGCAGACAGGCGTATCCTTCATCATTCTTCACAGCCCTCCTGCCATCCCCACAGACAGAGAGAAGCCACAGCCCCTGCCTAGCCTACTGGGCACCTGTCTGCAGCCTAATCTCAGGTGCCCCTTCCCCAGAAAAAACAACAGAAGGCAGCTCCGTGGCAGAAAGGGGAAATTCACGGTAGATCTGCGAAGATGATTGCTCTCTGTCCCACTGGTCCATACGCATCTTCATTCAACAAACGCTCCTCGTGCCAGATTCTGGGGATCAGGGATGAATTGTTTGCAAAGCAAACAAAACTCATGCCTCCCTGCCGTTTCCTGAACCAGGGCAGAGGCAGGCTGGAGCCAGCGTTCCCGCCAGTGAGGCCCTCTTCATGGTGGCTGTGATCAGGGCTTGGAGGAGAAGGACAGGAGTCGTGCCGCAAGCCAGTGTAGACTGTGGAGCCAGATGGCCTGTGTTCAGATTCCATCTACACCACTTACAAGCAGTGATGCTTTGGCAAAGAGGCTTTTTTTTTTTTCTTTTGAGACGGAGTTTCACAATTGTTACCCATGCTGGAGTGCAATGGCGCGATCTCGGCTCACCACAACCTCTGCCTCCTGGGTTCAGGCAATTCTCCTGCCTCAGCCTCCTGAGTAGCTGGGATTACAGGCACATGCCACCATGCCCAGCTAATTTTTTTTGTATTTTTGGTAGAGACGGAGTTTCACCATGTTGACCAGGATGGTCTCGATCTCTTGACCTCGTGATCCACCCGCCTCGGCCTCCCAAAATGCTGGGATTATAGGCGTGAGCCACCACGCCCGGCCCCCTTTTCTCTTTTTTTTTAAGCTTTATTTGAGATAGAGTCTTACTCTATTGCCCAGGCTAGAGTGCGATGGCATGATCTCAGCTCACTGCAACCTCCGCCTCCTGGGTTCAAGCGATTCTCCTGCCTCAGATGCATACCACCATGCCCAGCTAATTTTTCTGTATTTTCAGTAGAGACAGGATTTCACCATGTTGGTCATAGTGGTCTCGAACTCCTGACCTCATGATCTGCCTGCCTCAGCCTCCCAAAGTGCTGGGTTTACAGGTGTGAGCCACTGCGCCCAGCCTTGTTTTTTTTTTTTTCTTTTTTTTTTCTCAGATAAGGTCTTGCTCTGTCACCCAGGCTGGAGTGCAGTGGCACCATCTCAGCTCACTATAACCTCTACCTCCCAAGTTCAAGCTATTCTCTTGTCTCAGCCTCCCAAGTAGCTGAGATTATAGACACTCACCACCATGCCCAACTAATTATCTGTATTTTCAGTAGAGATGGGGTTTTGCCATGTTGGCCAGGCTGGTGTCGAACTCCTGACCTCAAGTGATCTGTCCAACATGACCTCCCAAAGTGCTGGGATTACAGGCGTGAGCCACCACACCTGGCAAAGAACCAGGACCTCTCTGTTCCCTAGTTTCTTCACCTGTCAAAATGAGATAATGATAGTGCCTTCCTCCCAGCCTTTCACTATAAGGAGTAAGGGCATGGTGGCTCATGCCTGTAATCACAGCACTTTGGGAGGCTGAGAGGGGAGGATCCCTTGAGGCCAGGAATCCGAGGCTGCAGTAAGTCATGATCATGCCGCTGCACTAGCCTGGGCAACATAATGAGAGCCCACCTCTACAAAAAAATAATTAAAAAAATTAACCAGGTGCAGTGGTGCATGCCTATAATCCTAGCCTTTTGGGAGGCCGAGAATGGAGGATTGCTTGAGGCCAGGAGTCCAAGACCAGCCTGGGCAACACAGTAAGATCCTGTCTCTACCCAAAAAAAATTTTTTTAATTAACCAGGTGCAGTGGTACATGTCTGTAATCCCAGCATTTTGGGAGGCTGAGGCTGAAGGAACTGGCTGAGGCCACGAGTTCAAGACCAGCTTGGTCAATATAGTGAGACTCCCATCTTTACAAAAAACAAAAAATTACCTGGGTGTGGTGGCACACACCTGTAGTCCCAGCTGCTCAGGAGGCTGATGACCAGAGGATCACTTGAAGTCAGGAGTTCAAGGCTGAAGTGAGCCATAATTGTGCCACTGCACTCCAGCCTGGATGACAGCGTGAGACCCTGTCTCTTAAAAAATGAAAATAATAATATTAGCAGACACTTGTGTAGGTCTTACTACACTTGTGTAGGTCTTACTACATGCAGACGACTATTCTGATTGCTCTTGTATATATTATTGAATTCATTCGACCCTCCCAGCAACCCTGAGAAGTAGGTAGTCATCATGTCCATTGTACAAATGAAAAAACTAAGAAGCTGGGCGTGGTGACTCATGCCTGTAATCGTAACACTTTGGGAGGCTGAGGCGGGCAGATCACCTGAGGTCAGGAGTTCAAGACCAGCCTGACCAACATGGAGAAACCCCATCTCTACTAAAAATGCAAAATTAGCTGGGCATGGTGGCACATGCCTGTAATCCCAGCTACTCGGGAGGCTGAGGCAGGAGAATTGCTTGAACCCAGGAGGCAGAGGTTGCGGTGAGCGGAGATCATGCCATTGCACTCCAGCCTGGGCAACAAGAGTGAAACTTTGTCTCAAAAAAAAAAAAAAAAAAGAAAAAACTAAGAAAGACACAGAGAAGTTAAGCCACTTGCTGCCGTCACACAGCAAGTGGAATGGTGAAGGTAGAACTTAAACCTAGGCAGCCTGACTCCAGGACCCTGCTCTTACCAGTCGGCCCTACTCTACCATCCCAGGAGGAATAAGAAACATCTAGAGGAAGCTAGTCACTTCTATCGTAAGGATATTGCCCAGAGAGATGCTGGTGACATCACGTGGAATCCTTTTTGGGAGGACTGTGGGAGAAATCCCTGCCAAAAATAATTGAGCTTTCTCCTGAGCATCTGGTGTACTTTTGTTTCAGGACACTGAGAACCGCATAAATGACCAGCTTTCCCTTTTTGAGTTGGCTGCTAAGGAGCTTGGAGCCAAACTTATGGCCCGGCCATATGCTGATTGTTCAGGTTTTTAAGGGATGAGTTTTTCTTAGCCTCGTTTCTGGCTCTGTCTTATGTCCCTGCTTTTGTTTTTCTTCTTTTTCTCCCTTGCCCCCCCCAAAAAAAAAATTTTAAAGGACTTAAAAAAAATTTTTTTTTTTCTTTTGAGACAGGGTCTCACTTTGTCACCCAGGCTGGAGTATAGTGGCGCCTTCATAGCTAAGCAGCCTTGAACTCCTGGACTCAAGTGATCCTCCTACTTCAGCTTCCAGAGTAGCTGGGACTGTAGGCATGTGCCATCAAGCTCAGCCAAATTTTAAATTTTCTGTAGAGATGGGGTTTTACTGTGTTGCCCAGGCTGGTCTCAAACTCCTGGGCTCAAGTGATTCTCCTGTCTTGGCTTCCCAAAGTGTTGAGATTACAAGCGTGAGCCACAGCACCGGCCCTAAAAATCTTTATAAGAACAATATATGGGCCAGGCACGGTGGCTCACACCTGCAATCCCAGCATTTTGGGAGGCTGAGATGGGTGGATCACCTGAGGTTGGGAGTTTGAGACCAGCCTGAACAACATGGAAACCCCATGTCTACTAAAAATACAAAATTAGCCAGGCATGGTGGTACATGCCTGTAATCCCAGCTACTCAAGAGGCTGAGGCAGGAGAATCACTTGAACCCAGGAGGCAGAGGTTGTGGTGAGCTGAGATAGTGCCATTGCACTCCAGCCTGGGCAGAAGAGTGAAACTCCATCTCAAAAAAAGAGCAATACATGTTTGTTGTAGAAAACTTGGAAAATAAGATAAATTGAAAGATGATGATTAAAATCTCCATTAATCCCTACTTTTTAATGACTGCACAGTATCCCATTCTGTAGATGTATCATAAATTTGTAAATTGGCTGGGCACCATGCCTCACACCTGCAATCCCAATACTTTGGGAGGCCAAGGCAGGAGACTCACTTGAGCCCAGGAATTTGAGACCAGCCTGGGAAACATAGCCAGACCCTGTCTCTACAAAAAATATTTTTAAAAACTAGCCTGGGCTGGGAGCAGTGGCTCACACCTGTAATCCCAACACTTTGTTCCCAAATCACCTTAGGTCAGGAGTTGAAGACCAGCCTGACCAACATGGTGAAAACCCCATCTCTACAAAAATACAAAAAATTAGCCAGGCATAATGGCAGGTGTCTGTAATCCCAGCTACTGGGGAGGCTGAGGCAGGAGAATCACTTGAACCCTGGAGGCAGAGGTTGCAGTGAGCCAAGATCACGCCATTGCACTCCAGCCTGGGCAACAGAGCAAGACTCTGTCTCAAAAAAAAAAAATAGATTAGCCTGGTGTAGTGGCTCACACCTGTAGTCCAAGCTACTCAGGAGACTGAGGTGGGAGGATAGCTTCAGACCTAGGACATCAAGGCCACGGTGAACTATGATCGTGCCACTGTACTCCAGCCTGGGTGATAGAGCAAGACCCCGTCTCAAAAAAAAAATCTTTTTTTCTTTTTCTAGCGTGTGTAATAGCTTTTGATCAAAATAATTTCTAATTGTCCAATTTTAAACAATGCTTAATGAACCTCCCTTGTGTTGTACCTGAGCAAGTCAAGGAATGAGCCACACTCTGAGAATGAATGAACCCTTTATTAAGCCGGCGACTGAGAGTGGCAACGCCCAAAATTCTCTCGGCCCCAAAGAAAAAGTTAGGTGGTCTTTTATACACTAGTTTTAACAGGAAGGAGGGAACCTAGCTGAAACAAAGTTTTCACAGAGGCAGAGTAAGCAAAAAGTTTAAAACTGGTACATAAGAAAGAAAACAGTGCCAGGTGTGAGGAGTAGAGCTGTCATCAAAGACATACATTTTACAGATAAGGCGGGCTCTGGGCGCTCACTGCAGCTGCACTTCCAGGCTCTGCTGACACCGCTTCACTCCGCCTCTTATCAACAAAGGCATTTCTGGGCTCCCAGAGTCAGTCTGACCTTGCTTTATACTATAGTTACTTAAAGGGGAGAAGGTTACTAAAATGAAGAAGCCAAGATGGAGTCTGTTAGCTCAAAAAGGCTCACATAGAGCCTGAACAGCTTTTAGTCGGGGAAAAGGAGAGTTGGTTTTAGCTGGCAAAAAGCAGGATATCACACTTGTAGCAATCAGATGCTCATCCACACAGTGTCCATGGGCTGAGTCTTAGCTATGGACTGGCCGAATAACATCCAAATTGCAGGAACTGTAAAGGCTTGGCTGTGGACTGGCAGGCTGCCCTCCAAAAATATCTAATCCCTGCTCTCATATTTAATTGGCGCTATCTTATGGTATTTTACATATCCTTGTAAACCACTTAGAGTCCTCTCTGGAACAAGGCAGGGCACAAATAAATATGTAAGCCCCGAGCTACCTTGGCTTCCTGATTAAATTATCCAGCCTCAAACACAATAATAAGCCTCATTTTATTAAGAGGCAGGCGCTTGCTCTCTTCCTGTTGGCCACTTCCTGATAGCACATGCTCCTGCTGTCCCCAGGGCCCTGTAGCAATGCCTCTGTCCCCAGAGAAGCACCAGGAATTGTTTTTTTGTTTTGTTTTGTTGAGATGGAGTCTCGCTCTGTCGCCCAGGCTAGAGTTCAATGGCACCTGCCACGACACCCGGCTAATTTTTTGTATTTTTAGTAGAGAAGAGGTTTTACCATGTTGGCCAGGCTGGTCTCGAACTCCTAACCTCAGGTAATCCACCCACCCGCCTCAGCCTGTGTTGGGATTATAGGCGTGAGCCACCGCACCCGTCCATCAGGAATTGTTTTTTAACCAAGATACAGGTGGTGGAGTGGTAGGAGACAATGACCCCTGTTCCCAACAGCAAGAAAAACTTTTCCTGCGTGTGTCCTACTCAGTTAGTCCTGGACCTGTTTTAGAGGCTGGTGTTTAATTGGGGCAGGCTCAGCAAAAGTGTTTGAAAGATTTCATCCAGAAAAGACGATTTGAGGAAACTTGAGTGCATAGGTTCACTCTTAAAGCCCAATAGCAGGAATATTAAACCCTGAACCAAGAGCTCAGCAAAGAGAGAGCAGGTTGGCAGGGCTGGCGCTCTGTAATCCCAGCACTTTGGGAGGCTAAGGCAGGCGGATCTCTTTAGCCCAGGAGTTCAAGACCAGCCTAGGAAACATAGTGAGACCCTCCCCATGTCTCTACAAAAAAATGGCCAGTCGTGACGTACACGCCTGTAGTCCCAGCTACTCTGGAGGCTGAGGTGGGAGGATTGCTTGAGTAAGGGAAGTGGAGGCTGCAGTGAGCCAAGATCATGCCATTGCACTCCAGCCTGGGCAGCAGGCAAGACCCTATCTAAAAAAAAACAAAAACAAAAGAGTGGGTTGGCTTCTTTAGTACATCTGCCAAGTCCGGGGTGAGACAGGATGCTAGACCACAGCTTTCTAAGCTGGAAAATGCCTGTGTTCTTAGACCTGCTGTCATACGCACTTCCCTTAGAGTAGGACACTCTCTGTTCCTCCCTTGTCTTCTGACTGCCAAGAGCTCCTGACTTTGTTTCCAATCTAGACCCAGTCTGGAAGAGCTAGCACATCGAACCGTCCAGAACATTCCATTGGTTCCTAGGGACATGCATTGACTGCATATCTGAACTTAAACCCAATGGGCAAAACTCGGGACCTCTGCATGCTGAGATCTGGCAGCCAAAACCCAGGCATTTAATTACTCTGCTGCAGAGAACACTCCGGTGAGATGCGTCCAACGCAGACAATTATTTTAGGAAAGCCATGGAGGCCTTCTTTCTGCACCACTTAAATCTTGCTTCTCTTTTACAATTCAATGTTTCCTCTGTCTAGAGAAAATGGCTTGTTTGCTTCAAAGGACACGCTAGGAAATGTAGGAAGATGTTAATTACGTTGAACTGGACGCTTTGTCTCTGCACAAAAGATATTCCTTGGGGGGTTCTGTCTAAATTGCTTGGGGAGCAGAGCCAGGGGAGGAGGGGCAGGGATGCTTGGGCTCCTGTTTGATGTTTTTCTTTGTTGTTTCTTTTTTAAGAATTGGGTTTATCAAGAAGGGAGGTCCGGGCTTGTTGGTTTATGCCTGTAATACCAGCACTTTGGGAGGCTGAGGTGGGTGGATCACTTGAGGTCAGCAGTTCGAGACCAGCCTGGCCAACATGGTGAAATCCTGTCTCTATGAAAAATACAAAAACTGCTGGGCACGGTGGCTCACGCCTACAATCCCAGCACTTTGGGAGGCCGAGGGGGGTGGATCACGAGGTCAAGAGATCGAGACCATCCTGGTTAATGAGGTGAAACCCCATCTCTACTAAAAATACAAAAATTAGCTGGGCATGGTGGTGCACGCCTGTAGTCCCAGCTACTCGGGAGGCTGAGGCAGGAGAATTGCTTGAACCTAGGAGGTGGAGGTTGCAGTGAGCCGAGATCGCACCACTATACTCCAGCCTGGGTGACACAGCAAGAGTCCATTTCAAAAATAAAAAAAATAATAATAAAGTAAATAAATAGAAGTAATGAGCAGGTTGCTGCTGTGGTTGACTGGGGTCACCAATTAATGGTTTCCCTTGGGAGGTTTCATGGAACACACACCTTTGAGTTCTTTTCCACCAGGGCAGCGAGAGGGCTGGTATTGATCACTAACACTTGTGGGTCATCGTTGAGGGTTGCTGGGTGTATTTTCTGCTGGCACCATGCAAGGGCAGGGTGGGCTCTGACTATCAGAGAAAGCCCTTAGCTGTGGCCAATCCTGGGCGCACCTGCAGTGAATGCTAGTTCCATCCAGCTCCTCCTACCTGAGTAAAAGGAAGGCGGAGAAAGTGAGTTACTGTGCTCCACTGCCAGGCCTGAGGATGTAAAGAAGGGGTTCCCCCCATTTAGGAAGGGCGTACTAAGGCTCAAAGAATGACTATAATAGTTTCAGCTGGTGTTTATGAATGGCTTGTTTTCCTTATAGATTAGTGGGGGAGTCAAGCTCATCTGTACAATTTGTACAATTATATCATTTGCTCACATTCCAATAACGCTTAAAAAAAAAAGACTTGATTGAGTGGAAGAGAAAAAGGTGGGCTAATAGTTGGAGTCCCCGGGATTGCTCATAATTCACAGCTTGGTTTATCTGTGCTGCAGCTCACGGCACCAGTTCTGCTGGGAGATCTGGTAACGGCTGTGCAAATGATCAATAATTGTGGTGCTTTGTTTCTCTTTAAAACATTGTTTTTTTTATTTTTATGAGAATGTCTTCCATGCCTGTAAGAATGCATCCTGGAACACGACCAGGATCTTCCATTTGTTCTACCTCTATGGCCACTACCCATCATTGCCTGCCTGGATCTGTGCAGTCACCCCTGCCCTGGCCTTCCTCCCTCACCCCTAGAGCATCCAGAGGTCACTGCAAAGAACACCCAAGTAACGCACATCCCGCCTCTGCTCAGAACCCTCCATGGCTCCTGCTTCCTCAGAGCAGAACCCGAAGCCCTCACTGCTTCCCACAAGACCTTGCCCCCATCACCTCCCTTCCCTCATCTGCCTCCACTTACTCCTTAATCATTCTGCTCCA